>NC_040906.2:83365571-83965571 GCF_004126475.2 Phyllostomus discolor | reverse complement strand
AGATGGTTTCACAGGAGAATTCTACAAAGCATTTAAGGAAGAGCTAACCACTATCTTTCACAGACTATTTCAAAAGAACCAAAAGCATGGGAGACTCCCAAACTCTTTTTATGAGGCCAACATCCTCCTAATTCCAAAAGCAGATAAAGACACAACACAGAAAGAAAACTTCAGGCCAATATCACTGATGAACATTGACACTAAAATCCTCAACAAAATACTGGCAAACTGCATCCAACAATACATTAAAAAGATCATATGCGATGACCAAGTGGGATTCATCCCAGGGATGCAAGGATGGTGCAATATTCGCAAATCAGTAAATGTAATATATCACGTAAACAAAAGCAAAGACAAAAACCATATGATCATACAAATAGATGCAGAAAAAGCATTTGATAAGGTACAGACCCCATTTGTGATAAAAATGCTCAGAAAAGTGGGAATAGAGGGAGCATTCCTCAACATAATAAAGGCCATATATAAGAGACCTACAGCCAACATCATAATTAATGGGCAAAAATTGAAATCTTTTCCACTAAGAACAGGAACAAGACAAGGCTACCCACTTTCACCACTTCTATTCAATATAGTACTGGAAGTTTTAGCCACAGTGATGAGACAAGAAAAAAAAATAAAGGCATCAAAATCAGAAAGGAGTAAACAAAACTGTCACTGTTTGCAGATGACATGATAATATACATAGAAAATTCTATAGACTCCACCAAAACACTGCTTGACCTAATAAATGAATGTGGCAAAACAGCAGGATACAAAGTCAATATCCAGAAATCAAAGGCATTTCTGTACAACAATGAAACTGCAGAAGCAGAAATCAAGGATAAAATCCCATTTGAAATAGCAAAAAGAAAAATAAAATATCTAGGAATTCTAGGAATAAACCTAACCAAGGAGGTAAAAGACCTTTATTTAGAAAACTACATAGCACTGAGGAAAGAAATCAAGGAAGACACAACTAATGGAAACATATACAGTGTTCATGGATTGGAAGAATTAATATCATCAAAATGTCCATAGTACCCAAAGCAATTTACACATTCAATGCAATTCCTATTAAAGTACCAATGGCTTATTTCACAGACATAGAACAAACACTTCAAAAATTTATGTGGAACCATAAACTACCCCAAATAGCTGCTGCAATTTTGAGAAAGAAGAGTAAAGTAGGAGCGATCACAATACCTGACACTAAACTATACTACATGGCCACTGTAATCAAAACAGCCTGGTACTGGCATAAAAAAAAAGGCACATGGACTAATCGAATAGAATAGAGAGCCCAGAAAGAAACCCAAGTCTCTATGGTCAATTAATATTTGAAAAATGAGGCAGCAACATAAAATGGAATAAAAATAGCCTCTTCAACAAATAGTGCTGGGAGAACTGGACAGCCACGTACAAAAAAATGAAATGCGATCACCAACTTACACCTTATACAAAAGTAAATTCAAGGTGGATAAAAGACTTAAATATAAACCGTGAAACAATGAAAGTCCTAGAAGAGAATGTAGGTCGGAAAATCTGAGATATTTCACGCAGAAGCTTTTTTACTGACTTGTCCCCTAGAGCAAGGGACATAAAGAAAGAATAAACAAATGGGACCTCATCAAAATAAAAAGCTTCTGCACAGCTAAAGAAAATGGTATCAAAATTAAAAGAGAAACAACTGTATGGGAAAACATATTTGCCAATGATACCTCAGACAAGGGTTTAATCTCCAAAATATATAAAGAACTTACATGACTGCACTCTAAGAAGACAAGAAACCCGCTTAAAAAATGGGCAAAGGACTTGAACAGACACTTCTCCAAGGAGGACATACAGAAAATCCAAAGGCACAAGAAATGATGTTCAATATCACTAGCTATCAGAGAGATGCAAATTAAAACCACAATGAGATACCACTTCACACCAGACAGAATGGCCATCATAAACAAAGCAACAAACAACAAGTGTTGGAGAGGTTGTGGAGAAAAGCGGTTCCTAGTGCACTGTTGGAGGGACTGCAGACTGGTACAACCACTATGGAAAGCAGTGTGGAACTTCCTCAGAAAACTAAAAATGGATCTGCCTTTTGACCCAGAAATTCCACTGCTGGGACTTTATCCTAAGAACACTAAAACACCAATCCAAAAGAACCTATGCATCCCAATGTTCATAGCAGCACAATTTACAATAGCTAGGTGCTGGAAGCAACCTAGATGCCCATCAGTAAATGAATGGATCAAAAATATATGGTACATTTACACAATGGAATTCTATGCAGTAGAAAGAAAGAAGGAGCGCCTACCCATGAAACAGCTTGGATGGAGCTGGAAAGCATTAAGCTAAGTGAAACAAGCCAGGCAGTGAAAGACAAATACCATATGATGTCACCTTTAACAGTAACCTAAACAACAATACAAAGAAACAAGCTCTGAATATAACCAAAGACACTGAAATAGAGGACAGGCTGGCAGTGACCAGAGGGGAGAGAAGAGGAAATTTCAGGGGACAATTGGAAGGGTTTACAGGAACAAATTTAAAGGACACATAGAAAAAAACTAGGCAGAGGGTGGTAATGGGAGGGACAAGGGGGAGGGTTGGGTGGTTGGGCCGGATTGGGAGTAAAAGGGAGAAAGCTGTACTTGAACAGTGATTAAAATAAAAAAAAATAAGTAAGTGTGTATTACTTTTATAAATGGAAAAGGAAACTCATGCATGTTATTAACTTAAAAAGTGAAAATGGGAGTTCTGAGCTTAGACAGGGGAAAGCTGGATACAATCAATTGGAGGCTCCTTCCACATTAAAATAATTTGATCAGTTAGCACCTCATTGTTTTCACTTGGCTAAAGCCATAAATCACAACTCTGTCTTGCACTTCCTCCCAAAGAAAAAATATGGGTCTCTTAGTTCCCACCATGGATATTCAAATAAAGCACTACAAGTCAAGGAGAAATGGCTTTTCTTATAGGCTTTGACACCACAATTTCTAATTTGAACTATTTTTCCTTACTCCTGAAGATAAGAAAACTACAGGTGGTGAAACTCAAGAACCAGTAATAGAATGCAGACAGAAATTCTGTAATTTAAGTAATTATGATTAAATGGCAAGAGATTGCATGTTGCCAGCTCCAGGCATGTGCATCTTTCTCTCAAAGCTTGGGAAACAAGGCATCATTATCTTATTATTGTTTGCAAATGAGTACTGGAATATAAAAAGGATCACAGCTTTTCCTACAAATTACCGATCCATAGTATTTGTGAAAGAAAATAATCCATTTGGACAACAAATCAAAGGCTACTTTGAAGGACAAAGAATAAAATATAGATTTTTTTTTGTTATTAAGTAAAAGAACTGAAGTCTGCAATTTATCTCTATCATTTAAAATGATGAAATGAAGAAAACCACTAAGTTCATCTGCAAGTACAATTTTGGCATCTCAGGCAAACCATTGCCAATGAATGGAGAGCAGGAATGATTTTTATTTGAAATGTTGTTATCTTTCCCCCATCCCCACCCTACTCCCATCTATATGCCCTGCCTGCTCCATAACTTCATTAGCTGCCAAATTATTCTCATGACAGTAGATTACCTGGTGTCTATATAGTATATCCTATCACATGGACAATAAGAGGATTATCCACCACAATAGCACAAACTCAAATACTTCAGAAGTTTCAAAGGTTGAAGGGGTTTGAGGACAGAGTCAGAACTTTCATTTGTGTGTTGCTGTTATTGTGTTTATGTCATAAGACAAAATAAGTATATTAAGACAGAGAAAAATGTATGGTGAGTGAAAGCTACATTTTGGATTTCTAGGTAATTCTATGAATAGAAGTAGAGTCCCTGTAGCATGATTTTCTTGGGGCTGCTGATCATATCTATTCTGACCTAAGGTACTAACCCGGGGTCAGGTCTGGGAGTTGACTATATCTAATGAATTATAATGACATTAAAATTAGGGGCCACATCTTGAACAAATTCCTATCATAGTAAGGGAGACCCTAAAACATCTGCCTTTTCTGTCTCATATATATTCAATGATATAAATGGATTCCTAAAAGTAACAATTTATTTTCAGCTATCTTTGACAGGTGTTATAGTAATTGAGATATGTTATTTCAGAATTTTTTTATATGAAATGAATGTGAAAGCCTCAATAACTCTTAAATATCTATGATGACACTGAATTAGTTGAGATACAAGGAGGAATATTCTAGAAATGAATACGCTGTAATTTCTTGCCCATTCAGAACCCTGATGCCATGAATACTAGTCGGTCAATAGTTATCTGATAACAATCTCACCTTTAAGTGGAACCTAATCAACAAAACAGACAAGCAAGCAAAATATAACTAGAGACATTGAAATTAAGAACAAACTGACAGTAACCAGAGGGAAAGTAGGAGACAATGAGGGGAAAACGGGGAAGGGTTTTCAGGAACACCATAAAAATGAAGGTGGGTGGGATCAGGGGTTGGAGGTGGGGATGGTTGGGGTGGAAGGGAGTGGTGGTGGGAAAACGGAGACAACTGTACTTGAACAATAATAAAAAATAGCTACCATATTTTTTGGACCATAAGATGCATCTAGGTTTTAGAGGAGAAAAATAGGAAAAAAAACTTTGAAGCAAAAAATGTGGTAAAATATTTAATAACAAATAACATAATATTTCACCAATGTAAATGCAAACAGAACTCAACAGCAGCCATTAACAACCTTATTCCTCCCAATTTGGTGGGGGAAGTGCATCTTATAGTCTGAAAAACTGATACGGTAACTGATGAAAGGGCTGGTCACTAGCAATTATAATGTGAAATTTTAATTGCCAAACCCACTCTAACACTTGTCCCATACATCTCCAACCCAATTTTTATATTAAGCACTGTACTCTATTGTTACAATACACTTAATGTCTTCAAGGACAAAGAAGTTGTTCTTCAGCAAGATATATAAGGTCTACTATAAATAAGTCCCTGTCTGAAATGTTGGCTTTGGGACTCACCAAGTCACTATTTCCAATTCAGCTTTCAGATACTTCAAACTGTCTGCAGGTGGTTTATTGTCTTTCCTGCACCAGGCTCTTTCTTGTCTTCCATTCCCTCTCCACAATCTGTTCTACTAATATTTCAAGAATCTATGTAACCTGTGTTTATAACCGTAAGTGAGGGCTCCCTCTTTTGTTCCACACAGTATAATGGACCTATTTCTATGGCCATATCGGTAACATTCTACTGCTTCATATTTTTTCAAGTGTCTGGTAATCCCAGATCCTAGAATAGAGCCAAACCTAGTATAGTAGGTTATTAACATAGTCTTACTGAATGAATACACATGTAGCTATCAGGTGACTTGTACAAATGGTTGACTTCTTCCCACAGGAACATTAGAAAGCTAGAGAACATAAAGACCATGACTGATGAGTTGTGTTCCCCCAAAACACATATGTTGAAGCTATAAACCTCCAATATGCCTCTATTTAGAGATAGGGCTTTTATGAGGTAATTGAGGTTAAAAGAGGTAATAAGGGTAGGTTCTTAATCTGACAGGACTGATGGCCTTCTAGGAAGAGGAAGAGAGAGAGAGATCTAATTTTTTCTTTATACCCACATGCACCAAAGAAAAACCATGTGAATGCACATCAAGCAGAAGATGCAGCACTTACAACCTACAAACCAGCAAGTGGTCCCTTACCAGGACCTGAACTGGCTGGTACCTTAATGTGGGATTTCTCCAGAACTGTGAGAGACAAATGATCATTGATTAAGCCACCCAGTCTCTGATACTTTGTTATAGCAGCCCGAGCTGCTTAATAGAGGTAGTAAAAGTGACAGTTTATTAGATAGAGTAAAGAAGAAAAGAAGAAAATGTCATCTGAAGAGGGTGTAAACAGAAGTAAAATAACTAGACTTGAAATTATCACACAATATCAGAGTGAAGAAACTCAATGGTTGTTGAATGTCTTTCTAACTATCAGGGACATATACTGAGTTTTATTTATAGATGTTCTCTCATTTTAACCCAAATATTTAAAAAATACTAAAGAAACTGTCAAAGAGGTATATTTGTCCTTGGAGTACTGATACACCTGTATAAGGCCATGGGGTGACTTAGTTCAAACCTAAACTCCTCTCAGTCAGTCATGCTCTTGTCAACCTCAAGATTTCCTTGAAAATCTGGTTAACTACTTGAAATTCTTTTCCTTATTCATAACTTTAAAGATAGCACTTTTAAAGATATTTGACATTGTCCTTGAAATCATTGCCTACTGTTCTTAAAGAAAGTTTTCATAAACTGTATGGGGCCTTTGACAACACTCTAATAGAAATGTTGTTTATAAAGATCTAAAACTAAAAAGTAAAAATTAAAGGCTTTTTGAAAGAGACATTAGGGAACTTGATGAGGCCTGTTTTTTTTTCCCTCACTCTTTCCAAAGGCTCATTAGGGAGTGGTTGGTTATAGCAAAGGTGGCAGTGGAAGACAGGTGGAAATTAACCCATAATGGGAAATTATGTTTCTAACCAATCTTTACTTTTCCTCATGAAGAAATGTAAAGATAAATGTAATTATTAATATAAGAGGAAGAATTTACCAACACATTCTATATATTTGTGTTTTCTTTCTCATCTGGCATCTTCTTCCACCCACCTCCCCCAACTAAAAATCACCAGTGCATCTATGAACACACACACCTTCACCTAGAATTTAACTTAAGTATCTCGGTGTGTAGCTCCTATATGCTTGCATTAATACCAACACAGTCCTGGGAACCATCTTGACCAAGTGATTTAGAGTGATGGTTGGAATAGAAGTCTGCAGTTTTGACAAACATTTAAGAGGGTTCCTTTTTATAAAATAATGTGTGACAACTACTCATCAATACACAGTTATCCACATGAAAGGTAACATATTCCAATCCCTTGCAGGTGAATATTACCTAGAGAGGGACAAATATGTAATATTTGCCTACCCTTCCCTTTTAATATAAAAACATGTGCTTAGTGCTTAACCCAACAGATATGTCCAGTGCCTATTATGTGAGAACCACTGTTTTAGGTACGTGGGATACACCTGTTTTGTGGATCCAGCATGCTGTCTATTCTGTGCAGAGATCCTTTGCTTTTCCATATCTTACCTATCTTGGTAGGGAAGCTTAATTGGCAGGGAACAGGGTCCATGGGGCACAACATCAATGGACATGAGATGAAGCATCGCTGAAACCCAAGGGAGGCAGAGCTCTAGTTAAAGTCCCCAAGGCAATGGGGTGCAGTCCTGGCTCTGTCATGGACTGTCTGGGAGCCTTGTGTCACTTAACCTCATGATTATAGTGTTCCCTCTATCTATTAAATTGAAAAAAAAATATATATATATATACCTTCCCTACTCCAAAGGTGGTCTGTGGGGCTCAAATATGAAAATAGAGGTGACCCATTTAAATTTAATTAGATTGACAAAGATTCCCTAGCACTATACAGTGTGTCATTCTGGCCATTACTTATCTTTCAGCTTTCTATCCTAATATTATTACCTCCCCTTTACTGAATATCTGTAGTATATTGTGATGAGCTCAATAAGTAAATAATCTCATTCACTCTGTAAAATAGTTCTTTGTAGATTTATTAATTTCTTTATTTTATAGATATGGAGCCCAAGTCAGAGCTGTAGCAACTCACCCAAGTAAGGGCCTGGTTCATGGGGACTTGAAGCCCACTCAGTTTTTCCCACAGACACATGCTCTTTCCCAATTTTACAGTCTCTGTTTTCAAATCCCATAAATCTAAAAAATGATCTCTGAGTACTCAATGTGGGAAATTTTGCATTGCAGTGCTTTTACATTTATATGTTAGCTCATTTTATAAATTCAAAAGTAGTAAAAGAGCTGATACTTCATTTAGGAGATAAATGTACAGGTCAAGAGGCAGATTCTCCCTCCCTAATTCAGCCTAATTTCTTATGTTATCATTCAAACAAACTGACCCTATTATTTTCCTTTGGTAACCTTTTAAGTCTGTTTAAATAGTTCTGGTTTAAATCTCCTATGCATTAAATTTTGATGAATTAGGTTTGAGCCTTCTTATAATTCAAGTTGTTACTTAAAATAGTCAATAAAATTCATAGCACATCTACGTTGGTTTTAGTTAGCAGAATTGACATTGGCTACCTGTGACAAAGGAAATGGAAATAATAAATTCAATCATTAGCTGAGCAGATAGTAGAGAATAATGTTAGCAACCAGCCTGGAGGCTGAGGAAAGGGTCAGGGTACAGAGTTAGAACTGGGGATAAGTGGCTAAGACTGGCACTCAGGCTTCTGAATTCACAACTAACATTCATCTATAAGAGAGTATAACTTTCTAGTCTCAAATAGACATCTTCAAATATTGCAAATGAAGGGAGAGTTTTCATATGCAAAAAGACATACAAGTAGTCCCAGTGGTTCTCTCTTGAAGTTTACCTTGCTTGTGGGGAGTGTGTAACAACTTATGCTCAGTTAACATTATGGCCAAATATTGTCTTAAATCTTTGCTAATATAAGGTATAGGGTACTTGAGATGGAAGGTTTCAGAGCAATGTTTATCTAACTGTAAAGTGCTTGCAAACCTCTTGACAGTCTTGTTATATATTGCAGGTTCTGATTTGGTGGATCTGGGATGGGGCTTGAAATTCTGCATTTCTAACCAATTTCTAGAAAGATTTTAGAGAAGATTATGTGAAAGGTATGGAGGACCAAAGGGGAAACAAAGCAGCAGATACCAAAAAGCCATGAGATCTGGTCTCTAAAGCAGCCATTGTTTCTCCAGAAGGGTCTCTTCTTCCTTGCTCAAGACCTAAGAAACACCAATAGAGCATACACATTGTACTTCAGAAGACATCTAATCATCTTCAGTTTTTGTCACTTAATCCCAAGAAAGCAAATCCCTCACCTTCTGTGTCTACAATTTCTGGTACATGAGTTATTCTTTCCAGAATGATCCCAAAGGTCTATGGATGACCAGACCACCCAATAATATATTCAAAACACAACCAAAGGGAAAACAAGATGAAGGTTAAATCTTAGGGAGCTTGAATCTTCAGATTTTAATTTTAATATAAAACACTGATGCCAAAAATCAAAGGTAGAATCAATGCCAACAAGAAATGTTCTAGATGTAACAAATGTGGCTGATTTCATCAGCAATTTCTTCATTCCTGCCTATGTCAGAGGAAAATATTTTGATGAGAAACCAAGTTAACAAAAACAAAAGGTCAGAGTGAGCAGAGGTGTTCTGATAGAAGTGTAGCAGGCATTGGCCTATCTTAGTCCCCATTCTGGGGTTGACATGCAGCACTATCCTGGAGAACTTGTGGCACATCCACCATCTGCCACTCAGTCTGTGTGGAACAAATGGCACTCATGCTCCTTCTCCTTCAGGAATGCTTGTGTGACTAGATATGGCTAGTCAACAGAAGTCACATCCCTGGTGATAGCCATTAATTTTCTCACCATGACAGAGCCATATATAGCTTGGTTTTGAACTTCAGTAAAAGTATTGGAAGAGAGAAGAATACTTTCTCCTGTTTGACACACTGTTAGGCTATGATCTTGGTAGCCCTGTGATAGCCCTTTCAGACTGTAATTCACTTGCCTTCCTCTCCCAGAGTATTCCTGGTGGCTGAGGTTGTGAATTCCTTCCCTGCTACTCAGTTCCTCACACAGCGTCAATTCACAATGAAGGGATATTCAGTGAGTGAATAAATGACTCAGGTCATTATTCATTTTCAAAGAAACATCTGAGATCTGTGCATACTTTGGGAAATACAGAAAACAAATTACAAAGTCTGACAGTCTTCTACAGAAACATGGACTAAGAGGTCCACTGTCACTACTTGACTGGTAATAGTTCCTTCCCTGATTATATCATTACTGCTTCTGCCTTCCTCCAACATATTCTCCACAATATAGCCAGAATGTTATTTTACAATGGGTAATGTGATCACACTACTCCATATGGAAAATCCTTTTTGACAGCTGTCAGTGTGTCTAAGAACTCTGAAGTGATCACTTGCCATTGCCATCCGGAACTGGAAGGATCCAGTCTCATTCTATGTGACTCCTCTAACTGCTGCCATTTGAATGAGCTCCCTTGGTTCAAGGCTTTCACATAGTCTGCTCCCTCTCTGAATCTGCCCTTCTACAAAAAAAGTAGACCTCTATGGTTACTTTTCTTCCTATGGTTACTTCTTCCTGTATGTCACATTCTGCCTTAAATGTCACTATTTCAGAGAAGCCTTTCTTGGTCTTTTAGCTCAAGTTGAGTGATGGAATTATACATTCTCACTGCATGAAATAGCATAGTAATTAAAATTACTTGTGTCTGTAATTATCTGCTTAATTATTTATTTTATTATCTCTGTTGCTAGAACATACAACTTATGAAACCAGGCATATGTCTGTCTTGTTCACCATTTGTTCCTAGCACTAAGCCAAGTTCCCAGAACAAATTGGACTGATGATGATGATGATCAAGATGCAGAGAAGTAAGTCTGGTCATGTCTCACTGTGTCAAAACAATGCACCCCAACTAGGATGCCCTTGCAACCATTTCATTTTTTTCAGATTATCTGTGTATTTTGTTTATAAATAGCTGAAAATTATAACCCACTTTAATGTGTTGATGTCTTATTGAAACAAGCAGAAATAGAATTGTTGGCAATTGTTTGTTTCTAAATTGAACACCTGCCTTGATTGTTGTTACTACATCAACAGCTGCTCTTAGCCTACATGGAAGAGTAGGCATTCTTACAGATGTGTGACCATGAACAGCTGCTTCATTTGTCAGCTGCAAACATTTACACATGGGTTTATGAAGTGGTGCTATATAGTTTTAAAAATCATCATTTAGAAAACATGTGCCAAGACTGAATACATTGTTTTACATGTATATTTTCACACCTTTTGGCTGTATGTCCAAACAGTACTTGCCTGCTGGAGATGATTCCAGGAAGTAATGTCAGGTTTCTGCCTCCATCTTCCCCACATGCTGGTAAATATATGGCAGGCCTTAAACCACATGACAAAATGGACCTCCTGAATGTTTATGAGAGGGACTGATGTCTCAGCAACACCAGGGAGACTGGTAGAAAACAATTCATTGTAAAAAAGATAGATTTGCTGAGAAAGGGAGTACCTTTATATAAACAAAGATCAAATATATGGAGTCAAAATGCAAAAAAGAGATCAACAAAGGATTCATTCAACTACCAGGTAGAAGCTCTGAGGCCAGAGTTCAGGAGACAAGGCACATTTCATGAAAAGCAAAGGAGGTACTTTATGTTAGCTAATTGCTTCCTAAACTAAGCATTCCTTATATGCTTAGTTTAATCAAGCATAGAGCTGCTTTGGTGGAGAGTAGGAACCGAATGGACAAAGGGAGAAATAGGCACTTAACTCTGCAGGAGCAGAGTTAGGAGGATCCTAATAGGCCTGATAAGATACCCAGAGCCAGGACAGGATGGAAACAGTATCCAAATAGAAGCTCTAGGAACAAGCCTTTAGGAGACCATAGTGAGGAGGATGTGCATGGGGGTAGTGTGTGGGAAAGTGTCAGGCAGAATTAAAAGTAGTAAACCAAGCTAAGCAGTGCAATCTAGTAAGAGAGTATATGCAATAAATGAAAGATCATTTTTCAAATTAACATGAATAAAATTTAACTGTAGTAGGAGAGGCAATAATACTACACTATGCATAAATCCTTCATTAATAATTTTCCTTCATATGTGCAGGGGATGAAGGCAAGGATAAAATGTAATGGATAAAGGCAACATGAATAGTGCAATGTTAGTTCACAAATTGCAAAAGATATTATAGTTTAAGAGGGTAATCAATACTACACTTTATTTAGCAAGTACAGCTGGCCACTGTTTGGAGATTATATACTGCTTCTGAAAAGAAAGGAAAGATCCAGACTATCAGTTGCAGTATTAGATAGTACATGATCAAAACAAAGGTTAGTGGTTGTAGCAATTACATACCATGGCCTCATAAATCACATAATGCCTAATCACATAATTGTGAAGTCACAAGCTTGAAAGGAAACAAGTGTTCCCTTAGCACAACTTCTCCAGGGGAGTGTTTGTATAAAAAGATGCAACGGTTTTTACTTTTCACATTTATATTGTGTACAAAGCAATGTGAAGGTACATTTGTGGTCAAAACAGAAATACATTCTGGATAGAATGCTTGGGATCTATAGTTCCTGTAATGCCATCTGATGGATAAGTACACCCCTCCCCAGTTTTTCAAAGCTAAAACTGCAGGTGTGTCAAGCCCTTTGACCTTCTGATTACCTTTCTAGAGGTAGCTAGAAAACCTAGGTCCTGAAAAGCTTCTGTTGCCCTCAGGCCAGAGGTGTTTCCACATCCTCATAGTTGGCAGTGTTTTGGAGGAAGACAGGAATGTAACATTCCTGGCAGTAGTTTGCTTAATCTTCTGTCCTCAGGATAAACTCTCAAGTTCTAATGTAGCAGTCCAGACCTTTTATTTCTGCTCTCTGCTAGTTTCCCTCTCTGCTCCCTGTATGTTCACCTTGTAGTCCTGTTGACTTTCATTCATTACACAGGGATACATGCTTCTTCTTCTTCCTTGACTGCTCTGACCTCTGCTCATTGACTGGACCATCCTCAGCTTTTCCTATCTTCACATGGCCTATTTCTATCCATCCTTAACACACAGGCTTAAATGCCCTGTGATACAGGAGGTCAGTCTTAGTTCAGAGACTAGGTGAAAGGACTTGTCACAGTTCATTCAAATTTTTTGCCTTTTGGGGGCATTTATTTGCTTTTATGATTACAGGAATGTTTGGGCCCAGTTGATATGGTTTAGAATACAAGCAAACACATCTCTGTGTGCACTAAACCTAGAATAAGAGGAAACACTATGACAGTTACCACAACCAACACAGACATCCACTAAGACAGACATCTGCTAAGCTAGGATGAGTCATGGTTTTCCTATAGATGTGTAAGAAAAAGTTGAAATCAATATTAAGTCCTGAATTTGAAAACTATTTTAAAAAAGTAACCTGGTTAGAAACAATGTGGCACAGAAAATTAATTAAATGTTGCATATGTTCAACACATGCAATTTCACCAGCTGACCTTGAATTTGGATTGGGATCATCAAACTAGTTTCACTGAATAGGAACAGCGGAGTGATGTGTATTACTTATGGAGCAAGGTGGAGGCCATTGTTCCAGATGGCAAGGCTGCCCCATCAATATCCAACTACACTAGGAAACAAACTGTTGCACTTACTTTGAGATTTTATAAGTGTGCTGTTTGTGAGAAGTTAGTATTAATTACTTAGAGTGATATAGAAATTAGAGGGGGCAAGATGGTAGAGGAGTGAATGGAAGCCACGCTAACCTCCTCCTGGGACCAAAATGGAGTTACAACTAAATTATGGAAAAACCACCCAGAACAAACTCACTGAGCAATAGTGAGAGAGAAGTCTTACATCCTTGGACAAACAGAAAAATCAGCTTCAGCACTAACTTACTGGTATGGTATGTAGTGGAGACTTGAGAGGGCTGGCTGGATGCCTGCAGGTGGCATGCTGGAGGAATAACCCTTCTCAGTGGGATCCCACTGAGAAGAGTGGAGTCTAAACCCTAAACAAGGATGCCCAACCTAGAGCACCAGAACCCAAAAAGTACAAAAGTAACAATTGGCAGGGAAAAGTGGCAGGGTTCCTCTTTGCCAGAGAAGGATGATTAGAGATGCAAAGAGCCCTTTAAAGACACAATGCATCAACTTTCATTTGCTGCCACTTACCTGGAGCTCCAGCAAAGGTAGTGGCAGAGTGCGCTAGAGGCACCTGAGGAGAGACTTGTGACAGAAGCTTTGGAAAGAGGGGAAGAGAGCTGAGAGAATAGACACCAGGATCCCAGTGCTGAGTCATCATCCATGTAGCAGCAGCCATCCTGCTCAGGCAGATCACTCCCTTCTGAGCAGAAGTCTGAGGGGAAACAACAGCCCCACCCACAAGAGAGATTCTGCTCTGATTCTGTTACTTAAATCTGACTGTTGAGTGCAAAGTGACAAGATTAACAACTGAAGGGGACAGCCACAGATCCTGGGCAGTCTCAGAGTAGGCTGCCTAAGGTCAGATGGGGTCAACATTTGACATCACCAGAGGAGGACCCAAAAAGAAGAAAAATAAAAAAAAAAAACAGTGGTAAATACTAGAAGCTACCAAGATAAAATCCACTGTGGTCTTCTCCATGATTAGAGATATTCTCTTTCTTGCATAGCTTTTTAACATTCATTTATTATCCAACAAGTTTGTGCATACTAAATCACTAGATTTTATATAACAGTTTCTCTTTTTCTTATCCTAGTCTTAATCTCTTTACACCCTAATTAATACTGGTTCAATTGTTGTTGATAGAGGGATTGCAGAGCTAGGGGTGGATATTTTTGCAGATGTGGGTTTGTCCCTGGGTTTTGTGGGTTTGTTCTGGCAGCACCTGCACAGTAGCATACAAAATGTGGTAGCAGAGTGACCCTCGCTCAATGAGCTGGAGGGAAGGACCCATCAAAGAATAATGTAACAACAATAAAAACCCAGTTACTTCCAGAGATCCATCATAAATGGCATCTCAAATGCATCAACTTCAGGAGATCAAGGAGACTGCACAACTGAATCTCACAGATCTCCTACCATAGAAGTCCACACCATAAAACCAGAGAGTCAGAATAGATCAATTTACAATGCAGAGGCAAACAAGAAGAGGCCCATTGTTTATTGTTCTCATAAACAATGGGAAGAGAAAGAAACAAACCCCAAATGAAAGGAAAGGAATAAGCCTCAGGAAGAATGTTAAATTAAATAGAGGTAAGTCAACTATCAGATACAATGTTCAAAACAATGGTTATAAGAACCTCAATGAGGTCACTGAGAATTACCAAAAACAATAGGGAAACTATGAGGAACTTACTGAAAACTATATGAACATGAAAAAGGAAATAGAAGCTACCAACAAAAGCCAAGGGGAAGTGAAGAATACAATTTCTGAATTGAAGAATACAGTAGAAGGAATCAAAAGAAGGTTAGATGAAGCAGAGGATAAAATCAGCAAGCTGGAGCACAAGGTAGGAAAAAACTCCCAGAAAGACCAAGAAAAGGAAAAAGACCCAAAAAGATAAAAAGAGAGGTTAGGAGAACTACAGGACAACATGAAACATAATAATAACCATAAAATAGGGATACTAGAAGGAGAAGAAGAAGAGCAAGGGATAGAAAACCTGTTCAAAACAATAATGATGGAAAATTTCCCTGATTTGTTGAGAGAGTCACACAAATCCGGGAAACACAGAGAGTCCCAATTAAGAGAAACCCAAAGCGGCCCACCTCAAGACATGTCATAATTAAAATGGAAAAATTCCAAGACAAGGAGAGAATCTTAACAGCAGTAAGGGAGAAACAGGAAGTAGCATAAAAGGGAGCCCAGATAAGGGTAGCAGCTGACTTCTCAATGGAAACACTACAATCCAGAAGAGAATGGCAAGAAATATGCTAAGTAATGAAAAGCAAAGGCCTGCAACCAAGATTACTCTATCCAGAAAGGCTCTCAATTAAAATAGAAGGCAAAATAAGGAGTGTCTCAGAAAAAGAAGGTTGAAGGAATACATGTCCTACAAAGCATCACTGTAAGATATGCTAAAGGTATCATTTTAAGAAGAGGAAGAAATAAGTGAGAGAGAGGAAAACAGAGGTATGAAGGGAGTAAAATGGCAATGAATAAGTACCTATCAATACTAAGCTTAAATGTAAATGGATTAAATGCACCATTCAAAAGATATAGGATAGCTGAATGGATAAGAAAACATGAACAACTTCCAGCCAAGACAGAGGCTCAGGTAGACTTATACTTTGCCTCCTCACAAAACCAAAAGAAGGAGAACAACAAATTTAAAAATAAAAAATAACCAGAGCTGCCAAAAAATCAAACTGTATGGAAGTCCAACAAGCAAGGAGTTAAAGAAGAAACATTCATCCAGAATAGATAGGAGGGGCAGAAACAGGCAGCTGGGGCCATGGTAGAGGGGGAAGGACTCATGACAAGGTGGCAGTTGACAGAGCTGGCAGTCCCACATTTGTATGTGGATAAACTGGGAGGAACAACTAGGGAGCTAGACAGACTGCACAACCCAGAGTCCCAGCACAAGAAAATAAAGCCTCTAGATGTCTGACTAAAAAAATCTGTGGGGGTTGAGGCAGCAGGGGAAATTCCCAGCATCACAGGAGGGTTCATTGGAGAGACCCTAAAGATCCTAGAAAATACAGAAAACTACCTATCTGGGAAACAGTGCCAGAAGGGCCCAATTCGTCTGTTTATAGTGGAGAAGTGACTAAAAGTGGCTGAGAACTGAGCAAGCACCATTACCTGCTCTCAGACTGCTCCCCCACATACATCACCACAATTGAGCAATGTGGGTTGCCCGGCCCTGCTCAATACCTAAGGCTCCATCCTTACATCATAACAGACACTCCAAGACAAAGAAATATGGCTTAAATTAAAGAACAAATCAAAATTCCAAAAATAGAACTAAGAGATGAAGAGTGAGCCAACCTATCAGATGCTGAGTTCAAAACACTGGTACTCAGGATGCTCACAGAAATGGTTGAGTATGGACACAAAATGGAGGAAAAAGTGAAGGCTATGCAAAGTGAAGTAAAGGAACACATACCAGAAACCACCAGTGAAGGGAAGGAAACTGGGACTCAAATCAATGGTTTGGACCAAAAGGAAGAAAACATTCAGCCAGAGCAGAATGAAGAAATAAGAATTCAAAAAAATGATAGGATTAGGAAGCTCTGGGAAAACTTTACATGTTCCAACATCTGAGTCATAGGGGTACCAGAAGGAGAACAGAAAGACTAAGACATTGAAAATTTATTTGAACAAATAGAACTTCCTCAATCTGGCAAAGTGAATAGACTTCCACATAGTCCAGGAAGCTCAGAGAGTCCCAAAGAAGTTGAATCCAAGAAGGAACACACTAAGGCACATCAATTACGTTACCCAAGATTAAAGATAAGGAGATAATCTTAAAAGATGCAAGAGAAAATGAGACAGATACTTACAAAGAAGTTCCTATAATACTATCAGCTGGTTTCTCAAGAAAACAAAACAAAACAAAACAAAAACAAACTTGCCAGCAAAAAGGGGCTAGAAAAAAGTATTGAAATTCATAAAAGGCAAGGACCTGTATCCACCATTACTCTATCCAGCAAAGCTATCATTTAGAATGGAAGGGCAGAGAAAATACTACATTTTTTTCTTCTTTTTTAATTTTAATCATTGTTCAAAGAAAATACTTCTAAATTAAGTCAAGTTAAAGTAGTTCATCATCACTAAGCCCTTATTAAATAAAATGTTAAAGGCACTTAAGTAAGAAAAAGAAGATAAAAAAGCTATGAACAGTAAAATGATAAACTCATAACTATCAACAACCACACCTAAAAAAGGGAAAAACAAAAACGAACTAAGCAATCAATTAGAGCATCAACTACAGCAGGAACAGATTCACAAAAATAGAGATCACATAGAGGGTTATCAGTGGAGAGAGGTAGGAAGGAGAAAGGGGGAAAAGGTACAAGGAATAAGAAGCATGAGTGATAGTTACAAAATAGACGGGGGGGAGTTAAGAATAGTATGGGAAATGGAGAAGCCAAAGAACTCATATGTGTGACCCATGGACATGAACTAGGGAAAGGGAATGATAGTGGATGGGGGGTACAGTGTGGAGAAGAATAAAGGGGAGAATGAAATGGAACAATTGCAATAGTAAAATCAATAAAACATATTTTAAAAATAAATAAATAAATATCGGGGGAAAAAAAAACATGACCCACACATATGCTGCCTATAAGAAAGTCACCTCAGAACAAAAGACCTACACAGACAGAAAGTGAAGGGTTGTACTAAAATATTCCAAGGAAATGGACAGAAAAAAAATCTTGGGTAGCAATACTTGTATCAGACAAAATAGATTTCAAAACAAAGGCCACAAAAAGAGACACAGATGGATACTTCATAATAATGAAGGGGAGAATCTGTCAAGAAGATACAAACATTATAAACATATATGCACCTAACATTGCAGCACCCAAATATATGAAGAAAATATGCAGGACTTCAAGAAAGATTGTGACAGCAATACATTTATACTAGGGGATTTTAACACCCCATTGTCAAAAATGGATACATCTTCAAAGAAAATACCAAAACGATATTGTGGAACTGAATGATGCATAAGATCAAATGGACTTAACTGATTATATGTATATATATATATATAACATTTAATTCCAAGAAGCAAAATAGGCATTCATTTCAAATGTACATGGAACATTTTAAAACATAGACCACATGATAGGACACAGAATAAGCCTCAAAAATTTCAAGAATATTAAAATTATATCAAGCATTTTCTTAGACCATGAGGGCCTAAAACTGAAAACAAACAAAAAGGAAAAAAGACTCAAAATATTCAATTCATGGAGAATGAATGGCATGTTAGTAAACAATGAATGGGTTAATAATGACATCAAGGAAGAAACCAAAAAGTTTCTGGAAACAAATGTAAATGAGCTCAAAATGACCCAAAACATATGGGATGCAATGGAGGCAATCCTGAGAGAGAACTTCACAGCAATAAAGGCCTACCAAAAAAAGATAGAAACATTTCAAATAAACAACCTAACCCTAAATCAACAAGAACAGGAGGAACAAGAACAAACAAAACTCAGAGCCAGTAGAAGGAAGGAAATAGCATTTTAAATGACAGAGAGACTAAAAGAATAATTCTAAGGATCAATAAATCCAGGAGCTGGTTCTTTGAAAAGACAAAGTTTACAATCCTTTAAGCAGATTCATCAAGGAAAAAAAAAAAAGAGAAATGAACCCAATCAGAAATGAAAGAGGAGAGATTATGACTAAAACACAGAAATGCAAAGGACTGTAAAAGATTGCTATGAAGGACTATATGCCAAGAAATTTGAAAACTTAGGTAAAATGGACACATTTTTAGAAAAATTTAATCTTCCAAAACCCAATGAAGAGAAAGCAAAAAAACCTGAAGAGATAGATTAACAGTTGATGAAATCAAAGTAGTAACAAAAAATTCCCAGTACACAAAAGCCCTGGACTAGATGGTTTCACAGGAGAATTTTACAAAACATTTAAAGGAGAGTTAACCCCTATCCTTCATAAACTACTCCAAACATTCCAGGAAGATTGAAGACTCTCAAGATGTTTTTATGAGGCCAGTATTATCCAAATCCCAAAACCAGATAAAGACACAAAAAAAGAAAATCTACAGGACAATATCACTGAGGTACACAGACACTAAGATTCTCAACAAAATATTGGCAAACCACATCAGCAATACATTAGAAAGATCAAGTGGGATTCATTCCAGGGATACAAGGATGGTACAATATTCACAAATCAATAAACAGATATACATCACATAAACAAAAGGAAAAATAAAAATCACATGATTATACCAATAGATGTGGAAAAGCATTTCATAAGGTACAGTACAAATTTATGATAAAAATACTCAGCAAAGTGGGAATAGAGTGAGAATATTTCAACAAAATAAAGGTCATATACAAGAAACCTAGAGGCAACATGCTACTCAATGGGCAAAAATTAAAACTTTCCTACTGTGATCAGGGGCAAGGCAAGGATGTTCGCTTTCACCACTTCTGTTCAACATAGTATTGGAAGTCCTAGCCACAGCATTCAGACAAGAAAAAGAAATAGAAGGCATACATTGGAAAAGAAGAAACAAAACTGTCATTGTTTGCAGATGATATGATAGTTTACATAGAAAAATCTATAGGTGCCACTAAGAAGACACTCAACCTAATAAGTGAATTTGGCAAGGCAGCAGGATACAAAGTCAATATTCAGAAATCAAAGGTATTTTTGTACACCAACAACAAAAATCAGAAACAAAAATATGGAAGAAAATCCCATTTGATATAGCAGCAAGAAAAATAATGTACCTCTGTTGGGGTCTGCCCTGCCTGGTCTCAGGAAGCTGTAACTCCCTGTGACTTAGGCTGAGTGAGAGACCTCCGAACCATGAGCCACTAAGGAGACAAAACTTATTTCCCTAGCATGAACGCTGCCTTTTCTGTGCCTGGCCTCCTATATTTGATCCAGTTAGCCAATGACGGGTAAGATTTCCCACTGGGGGAATCATCTACGACAGGCATGATAATGTGGAGGCCTCAGGGAAGAGACTCACGGGACTGTGGAAATGAAGGGGTGATCAACATTAACCCCTGCCCCTTGGCTCTGTCAAAGCCTGAGTCCTTGTTCTTAGTTGTGAGGAATCCAAGTCTCCTGGCTGCCTTTATCTCCTCTGCCTGACTCAGGCCTGCAGAAATAACAGGGGTGGTGCAGTCCAGACCAGAGTTGGCAGACACCTGGGGTAATCATGCCTAGGACATAGAATATGCAAGATCCTGTGAGATCTGCTTGCTGGAGGATGCTATTGAATTGGAATATGAAGGCACAGGCAGGAAACAAGACTAGCCTTTTAGGTCCCGTAGTCTTTTTAAGTAATAAAACACAAATTCTCAGCCCAGAATCCCAGTGGGAGCTCTGTCAGACCCTTTGAAAACTACCTATTCCTTTGATCTTCTCTGCCAGACTATAATCCACAAACTGTGTCTGTATTCTTAATAAAAGCCTACTCAGGTGGGGACTTGGGGTGTTCTCCACTAGAGAGAGTGGCTGTTTCATCCCTATTTCCCCACAGGACTCAGTTGTCCCTGTGTATGTTTTTCTCATGTTTTGATGAGCATCCACAGCAGGGATGGATACTGCTGGCCAGTATCCTCCACATACCTTGGAATAAACCTAACCAAGGTGGTAAAATACCTGGTAGTCAGAAAACTACACAACACTGAAGAAAGAAATTAAGGAAGACACAAACAAATGGAAGCCTGTACTGTGTTCATGGATTGGAAAATTAACACCATCAAAATGTTCATCCTACCCAAAGCCATTCATAGATTCAATGCAATCCCTATTAAAATACCAATGACATATTTCACAGACATAGAACATTTCAAAAATTTATATGGAACCATAAGTGACCATAATATCTGTAGCAATTTTGAGAAAGAAGAACAAAGTCAGGAGGATCACAATACCTAATACCAAACTGTATTACAAGGCCACTACAATCAAAACAGCCTGGTACTGGCATAAGAACAGATACATAGGTCAATGAAGCAGAATAGAAAGCCAGGAATAAATCCACATCTCTATGGTCAATTAATATTCAACAAAAGGGGCAGAACATAAAATGGAATCCATGTAGCTTCTTCAATAAACGGTTTAGGTCAATCTGGACAGCTATATTGAAAAAAATGAAATTCAACAACCAACTTACACCATACACAACAATAAACTCAAGATGGCTAAAAGACTTAAATAAAAGATGCAACACCATAAAAGTCCTAGAGAGGAAACATAGGGAGGAAAATATCAGATATTCCACACAACAATATTTTTACCAATGTCCCCTGGAGAAAATGACATAAAGGAAAGAAAAAACAAATGGGGCTTGTCAAATAAAAAGCTTCTGCACAGCTAAAGAAAACGTCAGCAAAATGAAAAAAGAACCAAACGTATGGGAAAATATATTTGCAAATGATACCTTGGACAAGGATTTGATCTCTAAAATATATAAAGAACTCACACAAATCCACTCCAGGAAAACAAACAACTCAATTAAAAAATGGGCTAAGGACTTGAACAGACTTTTCTCCAAGGAGGACATACAAAGGGCCCAGAGACCTATGAAAGAATGCTCAGCATCACTAGCAATCAGAGAGATGCAAATTAAAACCAATGAGATACCACTTCACCCTGGTCAGAATGGCCATCATAAATGAATCAACAAACAACAAGTATTGGAGAGGTTGTGGAGAAAAGGGAACCCTCGTACACTGTTGATGGGAATTCAGATTGTTGCAGCCATTGTGGAAAACAGTATGGAATTTCCTCCGAAACCTAAAAATGAAACTGCCTTTTGACCTGGCATTTCCAGTGCTGGGACTATACGCTAAGACCTCTACAACACCAATTTAAAAGAACCTATGCACCCCAATGTTCACAGCAGCACAATTACAATAGTCAAGTGCTGGAAGCAACCTAAGTGCCCATCAGTAAATGAATGGATTAAAAAACCATGGTACATTTACACAATGGAATATTACACAGTAGAAAGAAAGAAAAAGCTTCTATCTTTCATAGCAACATGGATGGATCTGAAGAGAATTATGCTAAGTGAAATAAGCCAGGCAGTGAAAGACAGATACCATATGATCTCACCTATAAGTGGAACCTAGTCAACAAAACAAACAAGCAAGCAAAATATAACCAGAGACATTGAATTTAGGAACAAACTGACAATAACCAGAGGGGAAGTGGGAGGGGATAATGAGGAGAACATGGGGACAGGTTTTCAGGAACATGTATAAAGGACCTATGGAAAAAGCCACAGAGCAGTAGGATGGAGGGTGGGGGTGGGGATGGATGGTGGGGTAGACATGGAGACAACAGTAGTTGAACAACAATAAAAAAAGAGAAATTAGAAATTTGACATAAAAAGCTACTGCCAAGAAAAATGTGGAAAGTGAGTACTGGCTCTGTTAGTTAAGGTTGAAAAAAACAGATCAGCTCAGGAAGAATCTTCCAGATTATGTGGAGAAATAAAAGAAATTGCAGAAATTTGAGGTCTTCCTGGTCAGGAAAAATACTAAGTGCTTCTAGATACATAGATGAAATGTGGGTTTTTTTGAAAGACATCAAGCAACAGGTCTGGGAAGACTCCTCAGTTAGAAAACACAACTCAAGGAAAACTCAAGATAGGCCATTTTCCTGTGTTTGTACAGAAAAGCATCTGCCATTGAGTGGAGAGAGAAGGACTTGGAGAACAGTGCTCCCTTAGGAGCACTGTTGTCTCAACAGAGATAAACATTTCAGAAAGAACTTTGGGTGTGGTTAGCAAATCATAGAATTAAGTGGAAGCATATGGATTCAAAGACTTTTAGCTTGAAAGCTATATAAGTATAAATACACCATGAATTTGGATCAAGAAAGCCTTTTAGTATTTGGCTTTTAAAATATTCCCTGTAGCCTCAAATTTCTGTGAACCGAAACGGAAATGAGTTCCCAAAGTGGTCATGTGCCCTGATCATTTTTATTGATGCCAGTGAAGACCACAGGAAGAAAGAGCCTTCTCAAAGATGACTAAGAGCCCAGGCAATAAGTGATCAAGGGGCTGACCCTGGAAGCAAAAATCCTCCATCTTCCAGGGTTTTACAACACTGTAGCATTTGCAGATCAGTGTTGCTGAATGGGTAGAAGCCACTGACTGCTATGTGGCATTGGTCACTGTCCCCTGTCATTTGTTCTCTGAACAGCAGTATGCATTACTAGTATTTTATTCCTGTTCTACTTTTGAACATTGCATTATTTGTGTGCATGTGTATGGAATATGGGGAATCATGATGAGGAGAGGAGATGATATTAGTTTTGTTTTGTTTCTTAAATTCAAGTTCTTTCCATCAAAAGAAGCTACACGCAGACTTCACAGAGATGACTTGGAAGAGGATGCAGTGACTGGATGAGAGTTTGGAGTGTCTTCCTTCAGAGATGTATGAGAAGTCCAGTTTGAGAGGAGGCTGGAGAGAGATAGCAGTCTATGTGTATGTGAGGGTGACAGATGGTTGGTGACAGAGGGCAGATGGTGGCAGGCAGTGCTCACAAACATCTCATGTCCTCCATTGTACTTAGCCACTAAACCAGATCTGCCCAGTGGACTGTTAGATGATATAACTGTGTGATTTCTGGGCAATTAAAAACTCATGTGCATGTGCACTCTCTTTTGTCTCCCTGCCATTTGAAATTTTGTGGGGCTCAATTTAAATTGCATAGTAAAAGATGGTGGATGGCCACCAGTCACTTCTCAGGTGATTTGAAAAGTAAATCTTTGTTTCATTAAACCATCAAGATTTCAAGGGTGTTTTTCTGTTGTTAGCAGCTAGCATTAATTACTTGGACAAATGGCATAAAAATATGCTATAACATTATAACTAAGTGAATAGTAGTCTCTATGGTATGAACAAAAGTGTATAAAACATACATAGAAGAAAAACAGGAAGAGAATAGCTTAAAATATTAATAGAAGGAAAAAGTGTGATAAAAATGTGTATAATTGTTTTCTAATACATTCTATTATGACTATACTAATGCAATATGTTACTTTGAAGAGGATTAACCACAAATTTTTATTGTTTTTTAGTCACCTACAAGATTCTTTTAATTGCTCCTTTCTTGTGACTTCCTCAAAAAAGATGATTATTTTCTCAAAGGAAGCAGAAGCAAAATTACAATCAAAATATTAATATCCCTGGACATAAGGACAATAAGAAGGACAAATAACTCATTTATAAAATAATAATACACTTGAAGAAAAGTGATCAGAAAGCCTTAATTATACATTTAATTTTACAAGGCTGAGACATAGCCTCCCATGGTAGACCTGTGTTCACTCCTCCACAGCATATCAACCATCATGCATAGCTGGCTGACAGCACCTTTGCCTAGAATGAGCCCTAGAGTTTGAAACTGGAAAGAACAGCATTCTTCTCAATTAAAAAAGATCTGGAATAATCTGTATAGTTACTCAAAAGGAAAAAAAAAGTCAATTTGAGGATCATGTTTAAGCTCTACTCTCTAGTTTTATCCAAAGTTCAAATATTAAATATAATTAAGAAATCCATTTTTGGTCCTGGCTGTTGTGGCTCAGTGGATCGACTGCTGGCCTGCTAAAAAGGGTCTCTGGTTCAATTCCCAGTCAGGGCACATGCCTGGGTTGTGGGCCAGGTCCCCAATAGGGAACATGCAAGAGGCAACCACACATTGATGCTTCTCTCCCTTGTTTTCTCTCTCCCTTCCCCTCTGTCTAAAAATAAGTAAATAAAATCTTTAAAAAATAGAAATGCATTTTTGAGACATACATGTAGCTAGCACACACTCCCTTCCACAATAGAGTAACACTATGAATTAACTTTATTTTATTACAGAAGTAAAATCAATTTCACTCTAGAAAATCCTTTTAGCTGCACTTAGTATAAAGTTCAAATACTTCATCAAGATGTCTAAGCTCGAGAGGCATTTTATTCTATATTTTTACATTTCCTTTTGTACCACTCTCATTCTTGTTTTGCTCCAGAATTTAAGTTTTTCCAGAATAAAAGAACTTGTAGTTCTTCTATTCTGTCCTAGGGCCTTGGCAGTTGCCATTTTGTCATTCCTGTTGGTGGGTGGGTTTTCCTCTGATACTAAATATGGCTAAAACCTTTTTAGCATCATGCTGTAGTCCATGAGTCAGCTTTTCAGAGAGGCCTTCCTGACCTCTTTACCCAGGATATTTCCAAATCACATTCTGACACGAGCATTCTTTAGCTACTATAACACTTGTCATTATTTTAAATTGTAATGTTATTGTATTTGTTTATTGCCATTGTCTTTATCTGTTGTGTCCAACACTGTTTCTGGGATTATCATTGTGCTCAGCACACAAAAAATAAAGTACCAATGAATATGTCTTGAAGAAATATACTAGGTGGAACAGTAAGCAGTACAAGAAGGAGTTTCCAGCTACAAAAGTGTGTTAATATAATGAGAACATCCATAGCAAGAAAAATGAGATTTATTCCATTTTAATCCTGGACATATTCCTGCCCTCACGTTATCCTGTCTTAAAGCCCATTCATGCTTGTATCAACTTCCCAGTCATCTTGCTGTCCCTCTAAGATGCCACATTTTTGCTAATCTGAGGACTCTGCCTGTGTTGTTCCTCTGTATTTATCCTCTGCCTCTTCTTAGCTTTTGAACTACTCATCATCTCAGACTCAGCTCCTTTGTTGTATTTCTTTTGAAATCTGCCTGATGCTTGCTCCATCACAAACCCCACTCTTCAGCAGGAGAAGCAGCCACTCTGCGCTCAGTGCCCTCAAATGTCCTCAAAAAACAACTGCAGGTTTTTGTGGTGATTATCTCTGCTGTTTGTCTTCAGATCACTATCAGAAGATTCCCTAAAACAGCAGTCCCCAACTTTTTAGCACCAGGAAATAGTTCTGTGGAAGACAATTTTTCCATGAACCAGGGTGGGGGTGATGCTTTCAGGACAATTCAAGTGCATTACATTCAAGCTCACCTCCTGCTGTGCTGCCCAGTTCCATACAGGCCAGGACCTGAAATGGTCCATGGTGCAGAGGTTGAGAATCCCTGCCCTATAGGATAGGTTAACTGTCTTACCTTGACATCCAGAGCATTATGCATAACATTCACAAGATAGCAAACACCAATAACAGCCTCAGATTTAACAATATGAGTGAACACAAAAATGTAATTATTTACTAATATTTTTAACAAGTGCTTTTCACATTATTTGCTTAACCTTATCTTTCTACAAAGTGCTATTAATACTCTTTTAGTTATTTAAAACCTATTGCAAATAATTTACTTATTTTAAATTAACTATTCATTTATTATTGTTACCTCCTGATATTCACAGAACATATATAATCTTTCAAAAGATTTTGATGCAATTTCATTTTAAAATGTTTCTATTATAACACTCAATGATCAGTATTGCAAATTAAATATTCAATTAATATGTGTAATAATGAGCACAGTAGGAGAAAACACAACATCCAAAATGAGGTACACTAAGGGTTGAACATCTTATTACACATCACAAGAGAGATTTTTATCTGATGTAAAAAAATTAAAAATATTTAAAATATGTTACTTAGTATTTAGTGACTCTATTTGAAATATATATTATTTCTTTTTTTGCATTTTTTTAAGATTTTATTTATTTTTTATTTATTTTTAGAGAGAGAAGGGAGAGAGAGAGAGAGAAAGAGAGAGGGAGAGAGAGAGAAAGAGAGAAACATCAATGTGCGGTTGCTGGGGGTCATGGCCTGCAACCCAGGAATGTACCCTGGCTGGGAAGCGAACCTGGGACACTTTGGTTCCCAGCCTGCGCTCAATCTACTGAGCTACGCCAGCCAGGGCAATGAAATATATATTATTTCTTAAAATAAGGTATTACAATGTTTTATACTAAATAAAAAATTAATGTATAATTATATATAACATAGTACATAAAATACAATATATAACAGTGATATTTTTAAAATTAAGAAAAACTATTTTTGCTAATACAATTATTTAAAAACTAAATATAACCATTGTACATTGTTAAAAATTTGATATGGATGACTTGAATATTAAAAGTAAAATAAGCTTGACTCTTTTTGCCAGCTCTTCATATACTTTAATCAATTCCTTAAACGATCTGTCTATAATGTCTTATTGTTTCTTTTTTCTTGGAAATTCATTCTGTCAATAAGGTCACATTTTATTATTTTTTAAATAAGTATCTTACTGCATTTTTTATAATTATGGTTTTTATATAAAAAATTGTTGACATGTTTAGTTGACTCTTCAATAGACCATATTTTGGTAATTGTGAGAATTCACTACAAGTACTTTAGTTTCTGGTATATTCAGAGCAAACTTGCCAAATGGAAGATAGCCACAATCCTAATTTTTTTTGGTATAGAAATGTTTATATATTTCATCTAAAATACTTTATATATTCAGTGTTTTGCTTTCTCTTTTTTGTATACAACAAAAGTTGTCAAATAAGTTACTTCTATAATTCTTTTGTACATTTTATCAGATTTAGAATTATGTGAGATCATAGGCTTTCTGTTTCATTTCCTTTTGATGTAGAATATGAATTTATCTAATTAAAAATAGGAGCTCCATCAAAACATTCTTCCCAGATGTCAAGATATCCCAACATGCAATTAAGTGTTTTCAAATTAAATTTTGTACACATTTGAATGTTCATCATTTAATGTGTTCATTTCTTCCCTTGCATTTGTAGGAATAATTTCCAACATACTTACTTCTGTTTGCAACTTTTGCTTTCAATAATGGTAATGTTCCAAAAGCTGCAAATGCTAAGAATCTTTGATTCTTTATATGTTGAATACTTGAAATAAGTTATTTTTAGAGTTTTGAAGATACTGAGAAGTGTCCCTGATTTAATATTAAATGCAAATTTTAAAAATGAAACTAAATAAATCTCATGTAACAATTATGTAAACTAATTCTTTTTCACTAGTTCTAAACTGTATATATCTGAAATAAGGTTGATCCCCATAATGACTCATAGTTACCCATCAGGAAACTGCTGCCAACTGAAATTTGTGTAGACTTGGATAGAGCTAAGGGCTGTCTTTGTTACTATATTAGCTATGTGCATTGCTGGTACTAAGTATGTTAAGTTTAACTGGTGTTAAAATTGTGTCAAAATGTTATTCAGTATTCAAAACACATTGTCTACATGAAAGAGCAACAGCACAGAGGTGGACATGGTATTGGACACAGGCAAAGATGTGTCAAAGGCTATTGAGAACAGAAGATTCTGAATGTGGAAGAGTTTTAGAAATAACTTTGCAATTTTATTTGTCATCTATTTTCTTTTTATATCTGCACAAGAATAAAACTAACACTATGATAAAAACCTCTCTATATAAATTAAGGTCATTTCAAAATATACAAAATAAAAGTTTTAAGTTATAAGAAATTATTTTTTCAATATTTATTTAGTAGCATTTTTTTAAAGGAAATAATGGTAGGTCTTACAGTGGCTGGTAACTAGGATCAAATCTTAGATGTATGCATACAAGATAAAAACAGAAGAAATATTTTAAAATGTTAGTAGTGACTATCTCTGGACAATGGGCTTTAAAAAAAAATATTGTTGTTCAAGTACAGTTTTCTTCATTTTACCCCACCTCAGCCCAACATCCCAACCCTCTCCACCTCCCTCCTCTGTTAATGAATATACATTTTAAATCTTAGTATCTATAGCTTCTAAAGTTAAAAAAATGTACATAATTACTTCATAATGAAAATAATAATTAAAATGCATAATATTTGTAATAGCAAAATTAAGTACTTAGGTTGCTACTGAATGATAAAGGTATCAAAATTTGAATAAATATGTATGACCACATCTATGAAAATGCTTATACAATTAATAAAAAGAAAAACAATAAAAACACCAAAATGTCAACAGTAGTTTAAAATGGTAGTAAATGGCAGTAATAGAAATGGATCTCAGCTCCATTTTCTCTCCTAATTTTTTCAGTAATGAATATATGTATACATACACACATAACTGAATGTAATTATTATATAAATCAACAAAAATAACAAAATGTAAATATAAGACTGGCATTCACAATAATTTGTATCAAATCTACATCTTTAGATTGTTGCATCAAGAACTTACTCTATGAACTGACCTTGTGCTGGTTTCTCTACAAAGATTAAGTTCCTATCCAAAACAACTCTGAGGTATGTATATAATCATTTTCTACTTTAAGAATATGGAACTGAGGCTTCCAGAGGTCTTGGGATTACCAACACCTAGACTGGAAAACAAGTGGAGCCACAGGACTGGCCCACTGTGTGACTAAGATAACCTTGCTGTTCAGAACCATGAAGTGCTCACAGCTTCCCCTAGCACCACTAGAACCAACAGCAAACACAGAACTTCTGTTCAATGAATTGCAGATGTGACAGTTCTCATTTTACACAATTAAAAAGAGAGAGAGAGGGAAACCATGATCTACTGAAGATGACAGCTATTTAGATGATAACAGTAGACCTAGAATCTGCCTTAAAAATGATTAAGACTTGTGAGTAATGGCAATTGAACTGTAAGTTCCCAAATCTTATTTCCAGTAGGCTTGAAAATCCCTTTCCATAAATTCATTTTGTATCACTGGGTCCAATTTCAAACATCCATATACAAAGTAGATGCAGACAATGAATTTTTCTAACAGCCTTGCATTAAAGATGTGGAATGAAGTAATTTCCCTTTCTTTCAGCAAATGAAGGTGACAAATAACTGTAGGTTAGCTTTTTATAATGATCTCCAAATTCAACACACTGGAGAAAACACATTAAATAGTTCAATGCTATTTGAATATGAAATTTTATTAGCTACTGAGTTGTAGGAAGTGCTAGAAAAATGGAAGACACATTAGACTTGACTTGAGTAGTTTATCTTCACATATGTGGTGATGAGGCAGACAAGGGACTTGCCAGGCTAGTATTCTGCTTCTCACAGCAGTTCCAGAGCACTTTTTAGGTAAGCATGGTTAGCACCATTTGAAATTAGTTTTCAAAAATGTATAGTTGCTCTCCAAAAATCCCATTCAATATTTTAAAATATAAAGGTGAAAAGTAATATGTGTTCCTTTTAGCAATTTAGAACAATGAATATGTTAGAAAACAAAGAAGCATTTATAATTCTACCAACCAGCATATATGTTTGTGTGTGTGTGTGCGTGTGTTTGCAAACAGAAGTATATACACATGTACATGGTTTTATATGATTATATAATAAAATTTATATACATTTTATTATATAGCTATTATATATGATAAATATCCAAGTAGAGCTTCCCAAGACATACCTCTAGATAAAAGTTGTACACTATAATACACAAGTATCTTTAACAATCAATAATTATGCTGAGTATAATAGCCTGGACCACAAGAGGTAGTGTTGTAGCATGCAAAGAGCAAGGTATAGTGAACATGTCTGGTTCAAAATCAGAATTAAATTTCTCATTAGCTCTTTAATCTTTATAACCCTCAGTTTCTGCATTTTTGGAATGGTGATGATATATTCACCTCACAGGACTTTAGTAAAGTTTAAAGAAAATATAATACTTTGAGTGCCTGGTAATTGCTAAAAAAAATGCATAGGTTTTATTTCCTTTTATTTAATTTTTAAGACCAAACCAATTTCCTTATGTTTCAAGTATTATACCCTTATTTTAATATTAGGGGACTAATGATAAGTTTGTACATGCAAACTTATAGGGAACCATTCTGCATGGCAATGGTGAATGTAGCCCAGCCACTGATTTGGAAAACCAGTGGGGAGCAAGTTGGCACACAGGAACCGAGCCCATGGGTTGTTTTTCCTGTGGGGAATCAGGTCTGCATTGTAACTAGTCTGCTTTGAGGCTTGGTTTTTGCTAAAACTCCCTCACCCTGAATGGAGGCAGCAACTATTTACTGCATATCTTTAAAGTAACTTCCTACAATCTGTGCTAAACCTCCCAAGTATGGAGTTTAACCAGTTCAACCACTTTTTCCTTTGCATTTGCAAACATCCTTTTTTTGAAGTAATTAGCAACATCCTCTCCTCTGTTATCTATAAAAGGTAACTACCTACAGCAAGCCTATGCATACTAAATGAGGACCATCCTCGATGTAATATACCCAGAAAAGCAATAAAAGCTTGTCCAGGCAGAGGTTGGGGTCCTCTATCACTTAGAGAGCAGCCATGACATCCCTTTTCCCCACAAGACTTCTATAGTCCATGTGAATTTGTTCATTGCAGCCACAACACATGGACCACACTGACTACAGTCTGCATCACAAATTGATACTATTTTTTATGCTATTTAAACCTAGGTCTTTAAATGGTCATAAATGTAAGCAATATAAATCCAATTTTATACCTACTAAGACAGGTGAAAACTTGCCATGCATTCTTTTCCTCTAGTTTGTTGCTAGCAACAGTTCAGTCGCCAACTTCATTAAGAACAATCTTTAATAAAGCAATTTAGGAAATGTTACCTTTGGATCCCTGGCAAAAATCAAAGGTGCCCATATTAGTGAAATAGTCTTTAGGAGGTACAAAAGAAAGAAACAAACTACATTTTATACCAGAATATTTAAAGACTGAAACAGCACAGCAGAACAGATAAATGATAATACTGAGAACAGTTTTGGTAAGAATATGGTGTCTTTGGATCATTAGCCACAAAATCACCCTGATCATACCCTGCAGGTTCAATAAATTAGTAATGGTAATTGTGATTATTAATGGGAACAAAGAAACCAAATTGTAAATCTTAAATCTATGGTTAGGTGGAGGAGCTTAAAATGCCATCTCTGTTTAACCTCTCATCCAGTGCAGAATTCTTTTCTACTGAATTTATGGCTAATAATCATTCATTCATTCATCCATCCAAAGGATTATTTGTTGAGTGTCTCCTATTTCCTAGGTCCTGTTCTGGGTTTTGATTGACACACTATCAAACTATAGACAAAAACTTGTGAAGATGGGCAGGATATGTGGAGGTGAAAATAAATAATTTTAGAAAGTAATAAAATGAAAATCAGGAAATAAGACAGAAGGAAGAGTTAGAGAATCATTTTAGAGAGGAAGATTTGGGGAGGTGCTTTATTTAAAATAGCAAGGATCTCAGAGTTCTATTTTTTTTCCATTACATGAAGCACCTTGAATAACACCAACTCAAAAGCAAAGTATTTGTCAGAATATATTGGTTGTCCATTAGAACAAGATAAAAACACTAGGATTAGCAAGCAAACATTTAATTAAAAATAAGGAAAAGAAAACATTTCCACTTATATAAAAGATGAAATCTCTATGTCAGCAGGTCTCATGTTTGAGTGGTACAATTCTCAGGGCTGAAGAGAGATCCCAATATACCAAATTGTCAATAAAAATGTGTTGAGTAGTTGGTTTGACTTAGAGTGAGTGTGTGACTATTTATTCAAACATGGAAAATGAATGAGCAATATCTCCAAAGATATTTTGTATATCTTTCAGTAACTGATAGTTTTTTGTTTGTTTTTTAGCAATTTGGCTTAATTATATAGATTTTCAACTTTATAGGAATCAAGATTTTCATCAATATTTTAGTATTCAAATTCAGTCTAATTGAGAGAGAGAGAGAAACATCAATGTGCGGTTGCTGAGGGTTATGGCCTGCAACCCAGGCATGTACCCTGGCTGGGAATCGAACCTGGGACACTTTGGTTCCCAGCCCGCGCTCCATCCACTGAGCTACACCAGCCAGGGCTTCAGTCTAAATTTTAAAAAAAATTCTATTTCTGAACACTAAATCAAAATAGATGTGTCTTTCTGTTGATTATTTTGCTTAAAAACAAAACATTTATACCTAAATTAGTATTTCCTCAGCTATGGAAATAAAGCCAACCTCACCAGTCAGATGCATAGGAATAAAACATAAAGTTGATGGGGAAATTCTTAGGCTATTTGTAAACTGATGACAGATCAAAAGGGTCTAAGATATTTACATCTGAAGACCCAGGCCTTTGTTATGGTAGTTAAATCTATAGCTACTCTTGCTGCTCATTTTGGATATAGCTAAAATAGTCCCGATATTATATACTTGATGAGGATTTTTTCTTTGTTTTTAATACAGAGACAATCTGATTCATGCTTCTTTAAAAACACAGTAAATCAGTGAGACAGTTATAATTATTATAAATTGAGGGAGCAATACTGAGAATCAAGAAGCAAGAGAGGGCTTAGAAAGATGTATTCTTAAGTGTTCAACTCTGAAAGGCTGTGAGTCATTTGTCATCATTAATTTATGCTCTTAGCATGAAGCATACAGCCTCAGTTCTGGTATTCCATGTTGCTTACAGGCTATATGCTGTCAGAAGATTAAAGCCATAAGCCCAATTTCCTCATTTATATAATGGGGATAATGAGACTACCTACTTCATAGAATGTTGTGAAGTCTTTAAAATAGCATGTGCCCCAAACATGTAAGCAACAGTTATAGCTGATAATGTTGAATGTTTATTTCTATCAAGACAATGTTGTTGATCCCTTCCTGAGTAGGAACCAGACACTGGCTGCTTTTCTGGTATTTATTTTTGTGAATGACAGAGGAAGCAGCTGTTCCTCAGGGCCAAGTCTGCACATCTATCTGATGGCTAGCCTGGAAACTGGCCAGGAGGGTAGAAAAGCTAATTGATCCCTATGGGCATTCAACTCAGGCACTGAACTCAGGCACCTTATTTCATTACACATTACCCTTTATTCCACTCAGCTAACAAGGTACTTTACAAAACTGGAGTTTCACATGACTTACTCAGCCTGTCTGAAGACAGCCACTAAGAAGCTGGGGCACAGCCCTCAGCTAGAGGTGTTCAGTCAGGAGGAGCACAAACTGGAAGAGAGGGACTGGTGTGCTGGGAGGAGAAATGGTATAAATTCTGGACACCTGTGTTGCTAGAAAGTATAAAAACTTTCTAGCAACATATTTGTCTGTCGACCAGAAACACAGGTGTCGCTGAGGGCTTCATGGAAATATGGGAACTCAGGTCCAACCCCCACTCTACAGAATCTGAATCTTCCTTAACAAATCCACAAAGGATTCACATACACAGTGAATTGGGGGGGGCACTGCTCCGAAAGTTTTTCTAACTTTGCTGCACATTTCAACTACCAGAAAACTTTAAAAATTTTTAAATGTCCAGGCCATCTCCAGACCAATTAAGGCAGAATATCTAAAGTTGGACCTAGACACCTGCAATTTCTGCAGCTTTCCAAATACTTTGAGACCCACTGCTCCAAAAATGTAACTGCAAGGATAGCACACCTGCTTCTAAGGCTGGTGTTTGCTGGCAGATTTGGCAGGCCAGGCCTGAGAAGGCCTGAGTCTGCAGGGAATGAAAGGTGGTACCACCAGGGTGAAGGCCTTTGTGAGCTGGAGCCAGGCAGATTCAAAGTGAATCCCAAACCACCAATTAGCATCTGGATGGCCTCAGGAAAGTTATTTAATTTCTCTTTCTTTTCGTTTTCTCATAGGTAAGATAATGATACCTAGTTTGGAGTGTTGTGATCAAAATAAAAAGCAATGCTGTTGCAAAGGGTAGGAGCTCCTTCTTTCTTTCTACTGCATAGAATTCCATTGTGTAAATGTACCATAGTTTTTTGATCCATTCATTCACTGATGGGCACCTAGGTTGCTTCCAACACTTGGCTATTGTAAATTGTGCTGCTGTGAACATTAGGGTGCATAGGTTCTTTTGGATTGGTGTTTCGGGGTTCCTAGGATATAATCGTAGCAGTGGAATTGCTGGGTCAATAGCATTATGCTAAGTGAAATAAGCCAGGCAGTGAAAGACAAATACCATATGATCTCACCTTTAACAGGAACCTAAACAACAAAACAAAGAAACATGCAAAATATAACCAAAGACACCGAAATAGAGAACAGACTGACAGTGTTCAGAGGGGAGAGGAGAGGGAATTTCAGGGGAATTTCAGGAGAAAATGGGAAGGGTTTACAGGAACAAGTATAAAGGACACATGGATAAAAACTAGGGGCAGGTGGAAATGGGAGGGAGGAGGAGAGGGTTGGGTGAGTGGGTTGGGATGGGAGTAAAAGATAAAAAATTGCACTGCAACAACAATTAAAATAAAATAAAAAATAAAAAAGCAATGTATTTAAAGTAGCTGTCACATGGTAGGAAATGAATAAATAAAAAGTATTGATTACATAAATATATTATTTATTACAATATTTTTCATTGTTCCAGATGAAAGATTTCCAAATGACTAAACTCCCTGCATTTAATGACATTCTGGGGAAGGTGTGAGCATTTCAGTTTTAAAAAGTGATATTCTTTCTATGAGTAAATGAATGACACAAAGTCCAAAGCTGTGGGTGACAGGAAAGCCAGAGTATAAAAGCTGGTCGGCAATTTTAAATGATTATATAATCTAGTCTCCTACTGCTTAATATATATATATATATATATATATATATATATTCAGTATGCAATATACTGAATATATATATTGCATACTGAATAGATAATTTCACCTGGGATTACCATGAAAAGAGATATCCTATACCCAGGTATTACCAGGCGTTCCAGGAGAGAGGGCAACTCCCTAAGTGGCCACAGTTCCTTACACTAATGAACTGGGTAACTCTTGTGAAACTGCTCTCCTCCAGTTTAACAGAAGAGTTCATATAATAATGATCAATCAAGAGAAAACTACCTCTAATTTCACAAACTGAAACTAGCCATGGTCCTGGAAGAAAAGAAAACACATCCACAGCATAGAATGTATAGCCACACTTCAACCACTAACCTGTTGTAAAATAGCAAACTATACTACAAAGTTGTTCTGTATCTTCTAATCTCTTTTTAAAATATTTTCATTGATTTTTTTAGTGTGAGACAGAGAGAGAGATTGCTTGTTCCACTTACTTAGGCATTCACTGGTTTATTCTTGTATGTCCCCTGACCAGAAATCAAACCTGCAACCTTGGGTTTGATTGGGAGATGATGCTCTGACCATTTGTGCTACCTGGCCAGGGCCTGTGTCTTCTAATTTCTTGAGAACATAGAATGTTCCCAACTCTTTGCTAAGGATTAGGGCTAAAAAAACTAAGCTAAATACAGTTATTGTCTACAAGGAGTTTATAGTCTAACAGAGAAACCAGGTAAGTCAAAGCAATTTAAAAAGCAGAGAACACTTTAAAATAGTGAGTAAGTAACTGCCTATCAGGGTTCTGGCATCATATTATGAGAACAAGTTTCAAGATGGGTCATGGAGGCCCCCAGCTGTGTCTTTTAAATGCTAGATTAAACAAGACTGTGTATTCCTGGAGAGGAAGCAAGATGGCCACAAAATTATGGGGGCTACTTGGACAGCTTGGGAATTTTATCAATGGGCCAGAAAATATTTTGGTTGAGCTATACTGGTGCTTCCTAGGCTTGAATAGAGGTTAAGTATAGGTACTGGGCTGGCCTAAAGGAAAAGGCCGTTTTTCATTCTCAGTGGATGAGGCAAAGCTAACAAAAATTAATATTGCCAAGTCAGAGCAAGTATTCTGTTGTCTTCTGAATTTATTTCACTAAGCAAGCTGAAAAAGTTATGTCTGATGTGTGTGAGTGCAGCCTACAGGCCTACTGGCTTATGAGAGTACACTACTCACAGTCCACTCTGGGCTCCAAAGGCACAGATCTTTCCAGGATCTGCAGGCAGCTCACCCCTCAGCCTGAGCTGATGAATCCTGCAATCTCTTTTACTTAATGTCTCAACAGCATCACACTCCTGCACTCCTAGATTTGAGGCACACTCCCATACAATAAAAAGGCCTCACTGCTTGTAAGAAGCATTCAGAGTAAATGTTCTCCAGCAAAAATTACAACAAGCAAGCACATGATAGCTAAAATCTACCTCTAACCAATGCTAATCCAGGACTCTGGTGAGACAGATTCCTTCAGGTCATTGGGGGAAAAAATCATTGCTCTTGCCTGGGCCAAGCCAATCCTGGGCACCCAGCGTGAGGAGAATTGAGGCTCTAGAACCATCCTGGGAATGGTTTTCATGGTGCAGAAAAACAAAAACAAAAACAAAAAACAGGAGAGAGGAGGAGGAGCTCTGGATCTAATTGGGAGGCCTGGTTAGAGCCCTTGCTTTCACCTAGCACCTGCCTGGGTGAGATATTTACCATCCTCTAAGCTTCCTTCTATTCATCTGAAAACAAAAGATGGTAGTGAGATGTTGTCTATCTTAGTAGGAACTGTTTTGACTCTAGAGAATCATTTTCAGGTATCATTCTCTGGCCCTCTGCATGCTAAGCTAATTAGAAATATTGCCTGTCAGGTCTTCAGTTTTCTGGTCTGTGAAACTGGAAAACATTTTTTGTAAGGATTAAAACTTTAATCAATATTCACATGCACCGGTCATGGGCTGGGCATCTTTGTGTGTTTCGGTGGTGCTCCCACCAATGCAAAAATGAGTGAGTAAGGAAGTAAGTAAAAACACCTACCAATAAGATGGTGCTGGTTCTGAAGGAGCTTATGATCAGTAGGAGGCATGTTTTCATGGTAAGCAGGAATAAACAGACATTTGCAATGGGTGATAAATTGAAAAGAGGTTCCAGATTAATAAATACTCTGGAGCAATCTGAAGCTGTCAAGGAAGGCTGGCTGTGATGCTGTCTTGCATGCACTAACCATCACAGACAATTTCAATGGTGAAAGAAGGGAGAATCACTCCAGGTTGCTACATCACTTTTGTTAAAAACACCTGGCCACACAGCCTGTGGAGCACAGGACTCTTAATAGTCATCACTTCTAAATCTCAGAATCTATTATTATTCCCAATTTAGAAAAATGCTGAGGCTAATAGTAGCTAATTATTAGACTCAAGTTACTCAGCTAGTCCCTGATTTCCAAACCTTTTGTTTTGCCACCAATGATATATTTTGTATTTATTGAATAGTGATTAGAATCTTTTTTTATTTTATTGTATTTTCCTATTACCATTTACCCCCTTATACCCACCTTCCCATGTAATCGTCACACTTTTGTCCATGCCCATGAGTCCTTTTTCCTTTTTGTTTTATCCATCCACCTCAACCCCACCCAATAGCTGTCATCATTTCCTCTATTCTAAGAATCTGTTCCTATTTTGCTTGTTAGTTCAATTTGTTCATTATTTACCACATATAAGTGAAATTTCATGGCATTTGTTGTTCTTCAACTATCTTATTTCACTTAGCACAATGCTTTCTAGGTCCATCCATGTGGTTGCAAAGGGTAAATTTTCTTCCTTTTTTACAGCCAAGTAGTATTCCACTGTGTAAATATCCCATAGTTGTTAAATCTACTCATTTACTGATTGACAAGGGGCTGATTCTATATATTGGTGATTGTAAATAATGCTTCAATGAACATGAAGGTGCTTATGTTCTTTCAAAGAAATGTTTTGGGTTCCTTCGGATATATTCCCGAAAGTGGGATCACTGGGTCAAAAGGCAGATCCATTTTTAATTTTTTGAGATATCCCCACACTGCTTCCCATAATGGTTGCATTAGTTTGAATTCCCACCAGCAGTGCAAAAGGGTTCCCCTTTTTCTACATCCTCACCAGCACTTGTTTGTTGACTTGTTGATGATAGGCATTCTGACAGGTATGAGGTGATGTCTCACTGTGATTCTAATTTTCACTTTTCTGATGACTAGTGACATTGAGCATCTTTTCATATGTCCATTGGCCATCTATATGCTCTCTGGAGAATGTCTATTCAGGTCATTTACCCATTTTTTAATTGGGTTATTTGGTTTTCTGGCATTGAGATTTGTAATTTCTTTATACACTTTGAATATTAACCCCTTATCAGATGTATTGGCTAATATGTCCTCTTTGCCCAGGGGCCATGCTAATCTTCTCTGTATCATCCCAATTTTAGTATATGTGCTGTCAAAGCAAGCACAGATGTATTGGCTAATATGTTCTACCATTGTGTGGATTGTCTTTTTATTTTGTTGTTGGTCTCCTTTCCTGTGCAAAAAGTTTTTAGTTTGATATAACTAAATTGTGTATTTTTTCTTTTCCCAATTGTGTATTTTTTTCTTTTGTTTCCCTTGCTTGAGGAGATGTATCAGATAAAATATTGCTGTGAGTAATGACAGCAATACTTCCTATTTACAAGCAAGATTTTACTGACTATGCTTTCTTCTAGGATAGTAATGGTTTCAGGTCTAATATTTAAGTCTTTAATCCATTTTGAATTTATTCTTGTGTGTGGTATAAGAAGGTGATCTAGTTTCATTTTTCTATACATGTATCTCTAATTTTCCCTGCACCACTGGTTGTATAAACTAGCCCATTGTATGTGCTTCTTTCCTCTTTTGAATATTAATTGACTATAGTGGTGTGTGTTTATTTCTGGGTTCCATATTCTGTTCCATTGATCTTTTTGTCCATTTTTATGCCAGTACCATGATATTTGACTACTCTGGCCTTAGAGTATCATTTGAGTTTAGGTAGCTCCAACTTTATTCCTCTTTCTTGGATTGCTATTGCTATGATATAGTCTTTTATGGTTCCACATACATTTTTGATATCTTTGATCTAGTTCTGTGAAATAAGTCACTGGAATCTTCATAGGAATTGCATTGCTCCATAGATTACTTTAGGTAGCATGGACATTTTAATGATGTTAATTCTTCCTATTTACAAACATGGTATGTGCTTCCACTTACTTGAGTCTTCTTCAACTTATTTCTTCAGTGCATTATATTTTTTTCCAAGTACAGGTCTTTTATATCCTTGGTTAGATTTACACCTAGGTATTTTATTCTTTTTGAAGCAATTGTGAATGTATTTGTTTCCTTAATTTTCATTTCTGTTAGGTTATTAAAGGGATATAAAAATGCAACTGATTTCTGAATATTAATTATGTATCCTTTTACTTCACTAAATTCATTTGTCAGTACTAGTGGTTTCTGGTATAATATTTGGAGTTCTCTATGTATAGTATCATGTCATCTGCAAATAATATCAGTTTTACTTCTTCCTTTGAAATTTGGATTGTTTTATTTCTTTTTATTGTCTGATTACAATGTCTAGTACTCCAGTGCTATGGTGAATAAGAGGGGTGAAAGCAGACATACCTGTCTTATTCCCAATCATAAGGGGAATGATTGCAGATTTTTCACACTGAGTATGATGCTGGCCAGGGGTTTGTCATATATAGTCTTTACTATATTTAGGTATGTTCCCTCTATTCCCACTTTGCTGAGAGGTTTGTTTTTTTTTTTTTTTTAATCATAAATGAATACTGGATTTTATCAAATGCTTTTTCTGCATCTATTGATATGATCATGTAGTTTTTATCCTTAATTTTGTTTATGTAGTGAATCACATGTATTGATTTTCGAATTTCATACCAACCTTGTATTCCTGTGATAAATTCCACTTGAGCATGGTGTATAATATTTTTGATGTATTGTTGGGAACCACCCTACCTAATTTCAGAAGCTGTAACCTCCCATGGCTAAGGCTGAGTGACAGACCTTGGGACCATAAGCCACTAAGGAGACAAAGCTTATCTCCCTGGCAGGGGGAGCCAACTCTGCTCCCTTTACTTCACCCTGCTTGGCCCCAAGCCTGACTGGTTAGCCAATGATGGGTAAGATTCCTCAAGGGAGGGACAACCTAAGACAGGCATGCTCATGAAGGGGCCCCCAGGAAAAAGGACTTGGGGAGCTATAGAAAAAGGGGGTGATGGACCCTTGCCTCTTGGCTTTGACATAACCTGAGTCCTCATTCTGTCTGTAAGAAGTTTCCTAATCTCATGGCTGCCTTACTGCCCCTTCCTGACTTAAGCCTGAAACATTGCCGGAGGGTGGTGCAGCCCTGGGCAGGAACAGGCAGGTTCCCTGGGGCAATCATGCTTAAGAAAGAATGCATAAAATCCTGTGAAATCTGCTTTTCTAAGAATTCCCTCAATTTTCTGATAAGGGTCCAAGCATAAAATGAGTTTGTTTTCCAAAGTTTTCTGGCCCTTTAGCTATCTGACCCTGACTCAGAATAAGCCCTCATAGTTCTTTGAATGTTATCTATTATTTGATCATTACTGCCTGACAATGATTGATGAGCTTTACCTGTATTCCTGTGCAAATCAAACCCAATAAAAGACCATTGAGAACCAGGCTCAAAGCCCTTGTCCTTTGAGAGATCAGCCACCTTTCTTCCCAAAGCAGATCAAGTCTTGGTAGACTTATTCTCATCTGTGGCAGCCAGGGGGCTCTGTGGGTACAGCACCCCCCCACCACAATGAATTGCTATATTCAGTTTGCTAATATGTTGTTGAGGATTTCAGCATCTATATTCATCAGAGATATTATCCTATAATTTACTTTTTTTTTTTGTAGTGCCCTCATCTAGTTTTGGAATTAGGATAATCCTAGCCTTGTAAAATGAGATTGGCACCTTTCCCTCCTCTTGAATTTCTGAAATAGTTTGAGAAGAGGAGGTGTTAGTTCTTCCTGGAATATTTGATAAAATTCACCTGTGAAGTCATTTGGTAAAGGGATTTTGTTTGCTGGGAGTTTTCTGATTACTGCTTCAGTTTTGCTAAGCATAATCTGTCTGTTCTGATTCTCTGATTTTCTTTGTTTAGTTTTTAAATATTGTATGTTTCTAGAAAGGTATCCATTTCATCCAGGTTGTCAATTTTTTGGCAATACGTTATTCATAATATTTTTTACAATCTTTTATATTTATTTAGTGTCACTTTTTATTTCTCCTCTTTTATTTCTGATTTTAATTATTTGGATCCTCTCTTTTTCTGGGTATAGGTTTGTTAATTATGTTTATCTTTTCAAGGAACTAGCTTTTGGATTAATTGATCTTTTATATTACATTTTTAGGGTCCATTTCATTTATTTCTGCTTTTATCTGTATTATTTCCTTATCACTTTGGGCTTTGTCTGTTGTTCTTTCCCAAGTTCCTTTAAGTGTAAATCTAGATTGTTTATTTGAGATTTTTCTTGATTTTTAGAAATAGGCCTGTATTGCTATGCATTCCCCTCTTAGGGTTGTTTCCCCTGTGTCCCAAAGAATGTGGATTGTTTTGTTCTCTTTTTCATTTGTTTCAAAGTATCTTTTGATTTTTAACTTGATCTCATTGTTGAACCATTATGTTTAATAGCATATTATTTACCTTCCATCTCTTTGTGTATTTTTCAATGTTCTTCTTATGATTGATTTCTACTTTCATAGCATTGTGGTCATAGAAAATGCTTTATGTTATTTCAATCTTCTTAAATTTATTAAGACATGTTTTGTGTCCTAACATGTGATCTATCCTAGAAAACTTCCATGTGCACTTGAAAATATGTATATTCTGCTGCTTTCCAGTGAAATGCTCTAAAGATATAAATTAAATCCATTTGATCAAGTGTGTCATTTAAGGCCATTGTCTCCTTGTTGATTTTCTGTCTGGAAGATCTATCCATTGAAGTCAATGGGGTGTTAAAATCATCTACAATGACTGTATTTATGTCAATCTCTCTTTTTTGTCCATTAAGATTTGCTGTACATATTTAGGTGTTCGTGTTTTGGACGTATGAATGTTTTCTAGGGTCATGCCCTCTTATTAGATTGCAACCTTTATCATTATGTAGTGCCCTTCTTTATCTCTTATTATAGCCTTGGTTTTAAAGTCCATTTCATCAGATATAAGGTCAGTTACCCCATCTTTTTTTTTTTGGCTTTCCATAGTAAGAAATATTTTTTCCACACCTTTGCTTTTAGTCTGTATTTATCTTTTGATCTCAGATGGGTCTCTCAGAGATAGCATATATAGGAGTCTTGTTTTCTTATCCATTTAGCTACCTTATATCTTTTGGTTGTAGCATTTAAGCCATTTATATTTAAGGTGGTTATTGATAGATACATACTTATTGCATTTTATTTTTAAACTATTTTCCTGTTTTTCTTTTTCTTCACCTTCTTCTTCTTAAAGAGAGTGCTTTAACATTTGTTGCAGTACTGGTTTGGTATTAACAAAGTCTTTCAGCTTTTTCTTATCTGGAATGTGCTTTTTTTCTCCTTCAACTTTTAAATGATATCCTTGCTGTGCAAACTAGCTTTGGTTGTAGGTCCTTGATTTTCAATTACCTTGAATATTTTATGCCAATCTCTTCTGGCCTGAATGTTTCAGTTGAGAAATTATATGGCAATCTAATTGGAGCTCCTTTGTAGGTAACTACCTGCTTTTCTCTCATGGCTTTTAGGATTTTCTCCCTGTCTACAAACTTTGACATTTTTATTATGATGTGTTTTGGTGTAATCTTATGTTTAATTTTGTTTGGGATTCTCTGCACTTCCTGGGTGTGTATATATTTTTCTTTCACCAGACTATGGAAATTTTCAGTCATTACTTCTTCAAATATGTTCTCAATTCCTTGCTTACTCTCTTTTCTTTCTGGTATTCCCATTATGGGGACATGTCATTCCCATGTTGCATGCCTCATGTAGTCCCAATAGTTTCTTAAGCTCTCCTCATTGTTTTAATGCTTTTTTCTTTTTGATTATCTGCTTAGGTGTTTTTTTTTTTTTCTACTTTGTCTTCCAAATCACTGATTTGATCCTCTTTTTCATCTAACCTACTGTTTATTTCTTCCAGTATTATTTATTCAAGATATTTCATTTCTTATTTCTGATTGGTCCTTTTTATTGTTTCTATATCATTTTGTCCTGCTATTGAGTATTCTTATATTTATTACTCTAAACTCTATATCTCATAAATTGCTTGCCTCCCCTTCACTTAGCTCTTGTTCTGAAGGATTCTCTTGCCCTTTAACTTTGGTCCTATTTCTTTGTCTTCTCATTGTGGCTGCCTCTTTGTGTGTGTGTGTGTGTGTGTGTCTTCTATGTATTAGGTAGATATTCAAAGATTCTGGTGCAGTTTTATGTCAGATGCTGCCTGTGACTGGCCCTGAACAGCCTGTTTGGAGTTATCAGCTATCCACAGCTTGAGGCTCCCTCTGCTGGCCTGCTTGTGTGCCAAAAGAACTGAGCTGTGCACCAAGGCTGGTTTTTACCAGCAGCAGTCCAAGGAGAGGGCCAGCTAAAATCTCTGAGCTCCCAGAAATCCATCTTAGTTGTTAAATTTAATCACTGATATAACCTCAAAGTGTACTTAGCAGCCTGGTTTAAGCTCCACAAGATTGGACATAGTAATCCCTGTGGATTAGGCTATTGCTTTCCCTCAGTCTGATGTCAGTTGGAGAGGATTGCTCTGCCTGAGCAAGATGGATTTTGGCAGTATGGGAAATGACTCAGCACAGGGATCCTGGTGGCTGTTCCTTTAGCATATTCCCAGAGCCACCTGCCTCAGACTCTCCCCACATCCCTCTAGTCCACTCTGCCCTCCTTCTGCCAGAGCCCAGGGTAAGTGTCTCCAAATGCAGTTTTGTGTATTCACCCTTCAAGAGGCTCTCTGTGTCTCCAGCAGTCTCTTCCTGGTGGACAGAAACCCTACTGCTTTTCACAGCTGGATGTTATCTGAGTGCCTTTCCTGGCTCTGGTACTGTAGGCTGGGGAGATCAACTTGGGATTTAGACTCCGCACTCCTCAGAGGCAACCCTCCAGCCACTGAAAAATCCTTTCAGAACTTCAACTATCCACCTGTGGGAACCCAGCCACTCCTCTCATGCCTCCTTCTCCACAATCCCTACCATTCACATTTTTGTGAAGAGGTTTTTGTTGTCTGTCCTTGGTTAAAAGGCTTTTTTTTCTAGCTAGTGTTCAATTGGTTTCCAGGATTATTTCTCTACAATTTAGTTGTGAACTCAGTTTGGTCCTTGGAGGAATTTTGTGCAGCTTCTACTTAATCCTTCACCATCTTGCATCTCTTCCTGCAGAATCTCTACTTAAGTGATTCATTTAAACTTTAAGACATCTCTGTCCTGAAAGCCTGAAAACCATTTTGCCTTGAATCTTTGCATCTCAAACATGGTTAACTGCTGATTCATTTTTAGAAAGAAGAAAGAATCTGGCCAGAGTTTTTAAATGAGTTTGAACATAAAACCAGCCTGCAGACAAATGTCCTCTGGGGATCCTAGGAGGTACTCTAGGGTGAGAGAAATGCTTTCCATTCTAGGGTGAGTTACTAAGAAAGGCAACTGTTTGGCCTGAGCCTTGAGAAGTAGAATTGTAGAAGATACTTTTTACTTTCTTGTTTATATTGTCTCATCCAGCTTCCATACTTGGTAGCAACACCCACTGAAGAAAGAAAGCAAAGGAAAAGCTAATTTTTGTTGTCTAATTGGGCCCAGGAGAATCTGTACTTTCCAAGTTTCCTCAATTAGCTGGCTTCTTCTTGGGGTTGACCTTCATGGACTTTTTAAAAAATGTTAGTCTTATAAATACCTCCATGTGTAAAAACATAATCTCATTTGCAGCCCTGGCTGGCATAGCTCAGTGGATTGAGTGTGGGCTGCAAACCAAAGTGTCACAGCTTCAATTCCCAGTCAGGATACATGCCTGGGTTGCAGGCCATGACCCCCAGCAATCGCACATTGATGTCTCTCTCTCTCTCTCTCTTTCTCCCTCCCTTCCCTCTCTAAAAATAAATAAATAAAATCTTTAAAAAATTATAAAAACAAATAAAAACATAATCTCATTTGGAGGAGAAACTATTCACCTTAAATTTTCTATGATAAAGTGTTTTCATTAATCTATGTTGTCTATTTTTACAGTGCTCAATAACATTTCAAAAATAGCAATTTAAAATACTCTTTTTGCATTCTCTGTTTGCCATCACTTACTCAAAGGACAGGGGTTTGGAAAATAAATAATTAATTTTAAATTAAATAAATTAAATTTAATTTAAATTAAATAATTAATTTTAATTAAGTTACTTAAAGCTTAAAGAGCATATTTATTTCTATAGACGTTTTCATTTTAATCTTCAAACCAGTTTTGTGTAATTGGGTAGGAGAAAAGGTATGGGAGAAACTCCTAGCCTTTCCACCCTCTTTCTCTTTTTTATATGTTCTTGACAAATTTGCTCTGTTCAACTGACTTGAAAGGTCCTTGAGGATCCATATTCTGCTTTATAGCCCTGTAATCTTCCTCACAATGCTGCAGTATTACAGGAGCTTAATAAATATGTTTTTAGTGATTAATTAGATAGATTTTACATCTACCATTCAAAGAAAATTGATAGCTTAAAAGCAATTTCAGCATGTTTTTGTTCTAAAGTGGTGGAGGAGAAAGAAAGCTTGCTTTTCTGGTTAAGAAACAGCCCAATAAATGTCTTGGAAAGTCCAGATAAAAGTATTTATTTGGCATAGTATAATAGTAACAGGAAAAGGACACTTCCTTCTTTGGATTAAGTGGTTATTCCGATGTACATGGGATTTTTGTTTGTTATTTTTAGAATATTTTAGTAGCTGTAGTGATCTTAAAATCCATTTTGTTTTTTCTGGGGCTTGGGGCTATGTAAAAAGATGGGATAAGAGAGGGTATTAATTTGAGGATGTGTTGTTTTCAGGGAACTGGGGTTTAAGAAGGGATAGGCAATTAGCTCTTCTGAGCTGGGAACAGCTGGTGACTACAGGGGAAGTGGCATTCAGTCTTCAATGTTTTATTGTTTTTGTTGCTATGATCACTCTACACTGTCATCAAAGATTGAATAAAAGCTGACTATATACAATAAGCACCCTTGTTCAAGAGGTGTTTTAGGGAACTCTTCACAAGCATTGATCACAGAGAAGGTGGTTGAGATATTTAAAAGAGAGTGATGCTTGTATGTCGTTAAGAGAATAGATGTTATGTGTTAAGACCCCAAACAAGAAATAATGATTATGTGATATGATGGAGGTGCCAGCTAAAGCTATGGTGGTAATTATTTTACAATATATAAGTGTATCAATTCAAGAGTTGTACACCTTGAATTTACACAATGTTAAATGTGAATAAATAAAGCTGGAAAAAATTAGCTTTAAAAAAGGTATGAGTTAAATTATGGGTGGTAAATACTAAATTTTCTTCGAGAAAATAGATGTTTAAGCTATATAAGTATCAAGTGAAGTATAATGCTGAAGGCTGAAAGTCATGTCAAAGTTTAAATGCACATTATTTTGGTATGTATATATATATACACACACACACATATATATATGGGAGATTATATATATATATATATTCCAAATATATATACATATATTTAGAAGAGTGGTGTTAAGGAGGTTGAAGTATGGTTTAGTACAAGAGAATGATAGGTTGAATTCCTGAATCTAACAGGTTCTACCATAGTGTGGGGAATCACACAAACTCAGTGAGTAGAATGGTGTGACTCCTATCCCATGTTCCAACTGATTTTACCCACTGTATCCACATCCAAGCAAGAACAGGTGCTTTGGAATTTGTGAGTAGCACTGTTTTAATACAGTGAATTCATATACAGTGTCCCTAGTTTCAGTTCCAGGGAGGTTACATAGAAGTCCCCTGGACATTTCACATCACTTGTCAGAAACTCAATGTCCTCAACATAAAAAAAAAAAATGGCAATAAGCATGCCTGTCTAAAGGTTTGTTGCTGAAGGTTAGATGGTGGTCAAGGACCCTTGGCACAGCTTGGCATATTGTATATAGTCAATAAATGTTAGCTAGCATTAGTTTTACTGTATAAGCTAATGCTGCACAGAACATTCTAAAGAGTACCTCTGTTTTCTGGTAGGCTTTGGAGTTTAATTTCCTATATTACAAGGGAAATATTTTTTCAACTCACATAATCTGAGTTTTCTTAATCTATTGTCAACTACACAAGGAAGACAGGCTGATGTGGTCACAAACTTAAGACACATGTTCTATGGTTCTAACTAGGATGAATGTAAAATTTATCTTCCAAACTACAACACTTGAAGATGAAAAATTTCACTATAAATAGTTATACTCAGACAATAAGCACAAATCTAGACTGTCCAGGCAATACTAGTATACAGTCAACATAAGTTTAGCTCTATCTGTGCTTTGAAGCAGCAAATAATGATTCTGGAACTTGTCTTTTTTAGTTCTACAGAGAGGATTACGCCAAACTATTGACACCTAGCAAGTGTTCAGTAAATATATAATAGAAAGTGAGGGAATAAATAGGAACAAACTTTACTCATATCATGACCAGGTTCATAAACAAGCCCCATGATAAATTATAGTAGAAGCATTATGTAAGAAGGTATATGCTTTCTGGCACATAACTTAGACATAATTAAAAGGGCTGAAGTAGGGAAGGAATAAGGATTGAAACAAGAAAACAAGGTTCATTTTAAGCATTGGAAAAATCAAGGGATGGAGACAAATTCTAATTCATAATGAGCATGCATGTCTACTGTAGTCTGTACTATTTGTACCATTCTTCAGCCAAAAATATGATCTTAGAATGACATGATTGAGCTTCATGAAACCATTTTTCATCATCTCAAACTTTTGATCACTCAGGAAAGTACTGCATCACCCGTTTGAGGCCTGTTTCTTAAAAATTTCTTCTAATTTGCATAAAATGTTGAAGTCACTGCTTGTCTAGGGCTTTGTTTTGACTGTGGAGATAGAAGTGAATACATGATTGGCCATCTGGGGTATTAAGATCTGTTTATTTCTATATAAAGTTGACTATAATGAATAATTAAACAAATGTAACTATCTACTAAAGTCTGATTACTTGTTTGTAGGAGCAAACTCATTGCTCCTTTATTACTTTATTCCAGTATTTTCTTTTTTTGAAAAAAAGTTGTGGTTCCTTCGGTGAGAATTAATTAAATGAGTAGAATCTGCTTTTACTTTGTTATAACCTTGTTATTTTCAAAGTCCCTCCTTAAATATAGCATTAGGTCCATTAGGCCTGAAGATGTTGGCTATTTTGCACATGTTTAATGGTCTTATTATCCTATCTAACTTAAGAACTGTCTTCATCTATATTTGTGAAATATGCCATTTTAGCTCCCAAACTTCCTTCAGCTTTCTTAACATTAATCACATCTAGTGAAGATGCTGCAATAACCACAAGAGAATGAATTGACACTGACAGCTGAATATAGTAAGAACATTGTGACTCCATCTATTGGGAGCATGCTGGGAGCATTTGGGGAGCATGAAGACACTTGGCAGGAATATAACACAGTCAGTTATGGAAGACCTGTTCCTGAGACTGGTGCTGACTCTTGTTTGTCAACATGGTGATGATTGCAAACGCATGGGCCCTGACTTCAAACAAACCTGGATTCAAATTATATTCCTGTGCTGACTAGTTTCTTTACATTTGCTCTATCAGCCCAGAATTGCTTGCCACAGGATTTCTAATTGCAAGAGACAAAGAAACACACATACACTCTCTCTTTTTCTGTCTACCACTCACTCCTTAATTAAAACTGTTCTTGCTAACTCTTAAACATATTCTAACTGATGTTCTGAGGTAATTGTTGATAATGATACTACTACTAGTACTACTACCATTACTACTACTATAATAATAATAAAAAATGATGATTCACTCAATATTTATTTTAAAGTAATAAAATGGTACATATTAAATCATCTGGAGCTGAAAAGTAATGAGGATTGGTTCCACCCAATCACTTATATGAAAAAACATACTGGGGTTTCCTGCAGACATAATTAAGTATATCTAGACTGCTTAGGTTTCTAAAGAACTTATATATATATATATATATATATATATATATATATATACACACACACACATATATATATACATATGTATATGTATAATTTTATTTATTTATTTTTAGAGAGAGGGGAAGGGAAGAAGAAAGAAAGGGAGAGAAACATCAATGTGTGGCTGCCTCTGAAACATCCCCTACTAGAAACCTGGCTTGCAATCCACGCATGTAGCCTGACTGGGAATTGAACTGCAACCTTTTGGTTTGTAGCCTGCCCTTGATCTACTGAGCTATACCAGCAAGGCAGAATTCCTGTATATTTTATTCATTTTGAAAACATGGCAAATGCAAAGTCAGTACTTGTAGTTTGTAGGACTTCTGTAGTTTCTCTTCTTTGGTTGCAGATTGTTGATGGCAAGCATGGTCAATAAAACTTCCTTGCCCAAGAGCAAAGAAGGCTTGCATATTCCCTCTTTGCTAGGTAAGATGAATCCAGGAACATGTGCTGAGGCTACCTGCCTTACACGGCAATGTGTATTATTGATTATTTATAAAAAACAAATCCTGAGTCAAGATATACACACGTCATTAGCAGGTCTCTCTTTTTCTGATATGATTAAACACAATCTTGTGGCGTTTCAGAAGGGGACAAATATTTTACATTTAGCTGTGGGAGAAGAATATTTTGATAGAATATCAATGCTGGAGAAGTCCTTCAAGGCCATAAAATTTAGCTCCCCATCTCATGTCAGCACCAAAATCTATAGAATGTGATCAGCTGTATGTTATTTCCTGCATTCTCCTTGTTTGTGGCTTCTTCTTGTCATGGAAGTCAATGTCATTTATTCCCAATCCTACCAAAATATCCTTTAGACTGGACATCTGTAATATTTTTCACCCTTTGCATTTGACTCACTTTGAATGGGCTTACTGTCCTAGACCTTTTCCTCAGGTGTATACTCCTTTGTCTTTGTTATTCTTTTTTTTTAAAGATTTTTATTTATTTATTTAAAGATAAAGGAAGGGAGGGACAATGAGAGATACATCTACTGGTTTCCTCTCCCACACCCCCAATTGGTTACTTCGCCCACAATCAGGCATGTGCTCTGACTGGGAATCAAACCAGCACTCCTTTGGTTCACAGGCTGGCACTTGTGCACTTAGCCGCACCAGCCAGGGATGTCTCTGTTATTCTTAAAATGTGTAACAACCAAAAATAACTCCAAATTAAGATTTTTCATTACCAGCCTAGAGAAAAAAGGAAAAAGTTCTTCTCATTGATAAGTTTGGGGGCAAAGAGCATGTCACACATTTACTAATATCAACTTTGGGCTTTGTTAGTGTCACTAAATCACCCAACTAGTGATGAAGTTTCAGTTATAATGCATTTGGAATGTTGAAAAATTTTCTCCATATGTCCTTTCCTTGGATTGGACTCATCATCTGATCATGTACAGATTTTTATGGATCCATACTTAAATATTCACTAAATGTAGATAAAGTTTAAATAAATGCAAGGGCATGTTTTCATAAATGACAACTGAAAGATAAGTTGATCCACATTTTCTTGATTAAGATTTAACTGGATCAGTCAAATCTTTCTTTAATGTAAAATCAAAGTAAAATTTTGCCTGTTAAGGTCTTTTATTTTTAACTCATCTCATAACAGAAATATGCCTAACTTGCCCTGAGGCATGTGATATTATTTTTTCTTCCTTTTTATTTTCTAGTTCCCTATAATTGTTCACCTCAGAACTACACCCCATCACACATGGTAAATCTACATTCATGGGAAACTCTTGTTTAAGAACTTGTTCTATATAACTTTGGTTTTTGTGTCTCTTAAAATATCGCCGAGGAGTGAAGAAGGTTTCTGTGTATAGTTTTCTGAATAAGAATGTTAAGCTTGCCCTGGCTGGTGTAGTTAAGTGGACTGAGCACAAGCCTGCAAATCAAAAGGCCGTCAGTTCTATTCCCAGTCAGGGCACATGCTTGGGTAGCAGGCCAGGGCCCCAGTAGGGGCAGCACTAGAGGCAACCACACATTGCTGTTTCCCTCTCTTTCTCCTTCCCTTTCCCCTCTGTAAAAATAAATAAATTAAATTTATTTTTTATTTTTTTCTTAAAAAAAAAAAGAATGTGGTTGTCATCTTTATCACCCACGAAAGGAGAACAGGCTTTGGCAGCACCTTGCATGGTGAGGCATGGTGTGGAGACTGGTGTGCCGAGTCCTTAGTGGGGCCCAGGTCCTCCAACCTCTCAGAGACAGGGGCTTTGTGGCTGGTATAAAGAATCACCCTTGGGGGAGGAAGATGGCGGCGTGGTAGGAGGGAGCAGATTCCACTTCTCCCTACGTATGGGAGAGAAACTAACCAATCTATGGAGGAACAGACCAAGGGGCCAACAATATCACAACATTTATGAAAATAGGACATCAAAAATTATAGTGAACATTGAAAAACCAGACGGTAAGGAGACTGCTTCAGGATAATAAGGGCCCAGGGATCAGCTCGAGGACCAGGGAGGTTGCAGCCCCCAGGCCCTGTGCTCCCCGGTCTGCCTCAGGGCACTTGGAAGACAGCTGGGTCAACCACTGCCTCCCTGGCCAAAAAAGGATTGAGCAGCACTTGGGGAGGCCCCATTGCTTGAAGGCACAGAGAGGGGATTGAGGACTGAGAGACAATCACACAGGGGCTACAAGCACCCACTCATAGTCCTGGGAAGAGTATATCCCTAAGCCTGTGTGATCAAGGGTGGCCTGGCTGTGCACCTGCACCCCCAACCTGGAGAGAGTGTGGTTTTGTGGAAGACCCAGTCCCCACAGCCCTGAACACGGAAAAGGCATGGGTGCTCGCAGAATCCTGGAGCCTGCGGTGGTGAACTCAGGGGAAGTGTGCACCCCCTAAGGATCCCAGGAACTCACATCATGAACCTGGAAAAGGTTAGGGCACACTGAGGGATCCCAGAGCCCAGGAGCCCACAGTGGTGAGCTCTGCACAACGTGCGTGCTTGGGAGCACCCAGACCCACAGCCAGGGCCTTGCAGGGAGGAACCAGACAGGCTCTGGGGAGAGCTATCCCTGGGGACAGTACGCAAAAGGCTGACTTGAGTTCTGACTGGGAAGGGTGAAAAGCATTCCAATTGCCTTTCAGCCTGCTGAAGCCAGCAAGACCAGACAAACTGGTTTGGCCAGTTAGAGTACAACAAGAGGGTTTTTGTTGTTTCATTGTTTGATTTTATCTTTCTTTAAGTAACTTTTTATTTTTTAATTCTTATTATTTTTATATCTCTCAATTCCTTATGCTTCTCTTCCTTTCACCCTTTCAGTGTTATTCCTTCCTTTCCAAATTTATCTCTTCTTCATTCCATCTTCTGCTTTTTTTCCTTTTTTTTGAACCTGCAAGTGACTGCAAATTTGCACTACATTTTTTCATTATTCTTACATTTTTTTTTATTTTAATAGTATTTTGATATTCCTCTTCTTCCTGTACAGTCTTCTTTACTTGGCTGGTTATGCTGTATTGTTTGATAGATTTCCCCTGTTATCTCATTCATAGTGTATTACTAATTTACTGCCCTTTGTTTGTGTTCCATTAGTACACTACTGAAGGTTCTACACTCCCTATTCTTGTTATTTAGATCTCATAGATTCTGCCATATGATTGTTGCTCTAATATTACTGGAAATAACACCTACTCCATACAATTGTAAATACTACAAAACGTCTCTCCCAGATGTCAGCCCACTTCGTGATTTCCTGAGCTCTATTAATGTAGTGGATAACTCTATTCTCTCAAACACTACACCTATTTACAGTTCTGTACTCTCACCCTACCTCAGATTCTGACCTCCCACAGACTCACAGCTTTCTAGATCCAACTCACAATCCTTTCTTCCCCATTAAGAGTCTTCTTTACCTCCTTTCTAAAATGTGGCTAGTGGGATGGACGATCATGGTTAACACTATACGTAGCAAAAGTATCTCCTATCACTTCTTTATAGGCTGCTACTACAAATATCGTAGAATACCCTCTTGCTGTCTTAAACCATTTTGCCTTACTCCTCCAACTGATCACAAAAAAGTGTAGGGGAAAGCTGTGAACACAAGGATACGCAAAGGAGACTGCACCACTGAATCTCACAGGTATTCTATGTCAGAAATTTACACCATAAACCTAGGGAGCCATAATGGGTCAATTTAAAAAACAGGGGCTAACAAGAACAATACCATGAACAATGAGAAAACAAAGAAAAAAATCCCAAAATGAAGAGAAAGGAGGAAGCCTCAGAAAGAATGCTAAATGAAATAGAGGCAACTCAACTATCAGATATTGAGTTCAAAGAAATTATTATCACGAAGCTCAATGAGCTCACAATCAGCTACCAGAGACCACAGGGAAGCTACAACAAACTCACAGAAAACTATATCAACATGAAAAAGGAAATATAAACTATCAACAAGGGCAAAGAGGAAATGAAGAATACATTTCTGAACTAAAGAACACAGTAGAAGGAATGAAAAGCAGGATTGATGAAGCAGAACATTGGAACAGCAAATTAGAGGACAAAGTAGAAAAAACACACAGTAAGAGCAAGAAAAGGAAAAGAAACTCAGAAAGAATGAAGAGGGATTAAGAGAAATACAAGGCAATATGAAACATAATAATATACGTATAATAAGGATACAAGAAGGAGAAGAAGAAGAGCAAGAAATAGAAAACCTATTTGAAAAAAGTAATGATGGTAAACTTTCCTAATTTGATGAGAGAAAAGTCACACAATCCAGAAAACACAGAGAGTCCCAATCAAGAGGAACCCAAAGAGGTCCACCTCAAGACACATCATAATTAAAATGGCAAAATTCCAAGACAAAGAGAGAATCTTAAAAGCAGCAAGAATGAAACAGGAAGTAACACACGAGGGAGCCTCAATAAGGCTAGCAGCTGACTTCTCAATGGGAACACTCCAAGCCAGAAGAGAATGGCAAGAAATATTCCAAGTAATGAGAACCAGAGGTCTGCAACCAAGGATATTTGATAATCCAAGGCTCTCAATCAGGATAGAAAGCCAAATAAGAAGCTCCTCCGGCAAAAGAAGTCTAAAAGAATACAGCTCCACCAAACCAACTTGCAAGAGATGCTAAAGGGAGTGATTTAAGGAAAGGAAAGATAAGTCACAGAAAGAAAGAGGAACACAGATATGTAAATGGCAATGAATAAGTACCTATCAATAACAACCTTAAACATAAATGGATTAAATGCTTCAATCAAAAGACATAGAATAGCTGAATAAATAAGAATGCATAACTCACACATATGCTGCCTACAAGAGACCCACCTAAGGATAAAAGACCTACACAGGCTGAAAGTGAAGGGCTGAAAACAAATATCCCAAGCAAACAAAGAAGGAAAAAAAGCCGGGGTAGCAATACTCATTTCAGACAATATAGACTTCAAAAAAAGGGCCATAAAAAGAGACCCAGAAAGTCACTTCATAATACTCAAGGGAAGTATACACCAAGAAGACTTAAACATTGTAAATATATATGCACACAACATAGGAACATCCAAATACATAAAGAAAATCTTGTAGGACATCAACAAACATATTGACAGCAACACAATTATAGTGGGGGATTTTAACACCCTACTGTCAAAAATGGACAGATCTTCCAAACAAAATATCAACAAAGATATTGAGGCATTGAACAATGCCCCAGAAAAAATGGATTTAACTGATATATACAGAGCCTTCCATCCCAAATAAGCCAAATACACATTCTTTTCAAATGTACATGGGATATTTTCAAAGATAGACCATATGATAGGATCCAAGACAAGCCTCAACAAATTCAAGAAAATTGAAATCATACCAAGAATTTTCTTAGATCACAAGGGACTGAAACTAGAAACCAACCCCAAGGAAAAAATTTGAAAACACTGCAAATCACGGAGATTAAATAGCACGCTATTAAACAATGAATGGGTCAAGAATAAAATTAGGGAAGAAACCAAAAGGTTTCTGGAAACGAACGAAAATGCATTCACAACAACACAAAACTTATGGGACACAGCTAAGGCAGTCCTGAGAGGGAAGTTCATAGCAATACAGGCCTACCTAAAAAAGATAGAACCATTTCAAACAAGCAACCTATTGCTACATCTACAAGAACTGGAGGAACAACTAGAAAGACAGGCCAGAGCAAGTAGAATGAAGGAAATAACGAAGATCACAGCAGAATTAAATGACATAGAGACCAAAAGCACAATTCTAAGAATCAATGAATTCAGGACCTGGTTCTTTGAAAAGATAAACAAAATCGACAAGCCTTTAAACAGACTCATCAAGAACAAAAGAGAGAAGACTCAAATACACACAATCAGAAATGAAAGAGGAGAGATTACAACTGATACCACAGGAATACAAAGGATTGTAAGAAATTACTACAAAGAACTGTATGCCAAGACATTTGAAAACCTAGGTGAAATGGACAAATATCTATAAAAATATAATCCTCCAAAACTCAATGAAGAAGAAGCAGAAAACATGAACAGACCAATAACAACAAAAGAAATTAAAGCAGTAATCAAGAAACTCCCAGCACACAAAAACCCTTGACCAGATGGTTTCACAGGAGAATTCTACAAAGCATTTAAGGAAGAGCTGGCCCCTATCTTTCACAGACTATTCCAAAATTCCAAAAGGATGGAAGACTCCCAAACTCTTTTTATGAGGCCAACATTATCCTAATACCAAAACCAGATAAAGACAGAACAAAGAAGGAAAACTTCAGGCCTATATTGCTTATGAACATAGATGCTAAAATCTTCAAAAAAATACTGGCTAACTGCATCCAACAATACATTAAGAAGATTATACACCATGACCAAGTGGTATTTATCCCAGGGATGCAAGGATGGTGCAATATTCACAAATCAGTAAATGTAATACATCACGTAAACAAAAGCAAAGACAAAAACCACATGATCATACAAATAGATGCAGGAAAAGCATTTGATAAGGTACAGAACCCATTTATGATAAAAATGCTCAGCAAAGTGGGAATAGAGGGAGCATTCCTCAACATAATAAAGGCCATATATGAGAGACCTACAGCCAACATCATATTCAATGAGCAAAAACTAAAATCTTTTCCACTAAGATCAGAAACAAGACAAGGGTATCCACTTTTACCACTTCTATCCAATATAGTACTAGAAGTTTTAGCCACAACAATCAGACAAGAAAAACAAATAAAAGGCATCCAAATCAGAAAGGAGGAAACAAAACTGTCATTGTTTGCAGATGACATGATAGTGCACATAGACAATCCTATAAACTTAGGCAAAGAACTGCTTGTCCTAATACATGAATGTGGCAAAACCACAGGATACAAAGTCAATATCCAGAAATCAAAGGCATTTCTGTACACCAACAATGAAACAGCAGAAGCAGAAATCAAGAAAAAAATCCCATTTGAAATAGCAAAAAGAAAAATAAAATACCTAGGAATAAACCTAACCAAAGAATTAAAAGACCTGTATTCAGAAAACTACATAACACTGAGGAAAGAAATCAAGGAAGACATAAACAAATGGCAACATATACAATATTCATGGATTCGAAGAATTAACATCATCAAAATGTCTATACTACCCAAAGCAATTTACACATTCAATGCAATACCTATTCAAGTACCAATGGCATATTTTACAAACATAGAACAAACAATTCAAAAATCTAAGTAGGAGGGATCACAATACCTGATACTAAACTATACTACAAGGCCACTATAATTAAAACAAACTGGTACTGGCAGAAATACAGGCACATGGATCAATGGAACAGAACAGAGATCCCAGAAATAAACCCAGGTCTCTGTGGTCAATTAATATTTCACAAAGTGGGCAGCAACATAAAATGGGGTAAAAATAGCCTCTTTAACAAATGGTGTTGGGAGAACTGGACAGCTATGTGCAAAAAAATTAAACTTGAGCACCAACTTACATCTTACACAAAAATACATTCAAGGTGGATAAAAGACTTAAATATAAGTCATGACACCATTAAATTCCTAGAGGCAGGAAATATCATATATTTCATGCAGCAACATTTTTACTGTTATGTTCCCTGGAGATTTGGACATAAATGGAAGAATAAACAAATGGGATCTCATCGAAATAAAATGCTTCAGCACAGCTAAAGAGAATAGCATTAAAATAAAAAGAGAACCAACTGTGTGGGAAAACATATTTGTCAATGATACCTCAGACAAGTGTTTAATCTCCAAAATATATAAAGAACTTACACGACTCCACTCTAAGAAGACAAACAACCCAGTTAAGAAATGGGCAAAGGACTTGAACAGACACTTCTCCAAGGAGGAGATAAAGAGGATCCAGAGACACATGAAATGATGTTTAATATTGCTAGCTATCAGAGAGATACAAATTAAAACCACAATGAGATACCACTTTACACCAGTCAGAATGGCCATCATAAGTAAAGCAACAAACAAGTGTTGGAGAGGCTGTGGAGAAAAGGGAACCCTAGTGCACTGTTGGGGGTACTGCAGACTGGTACAACCATTATGGAAAACAGTATGGAGTTTCCTCAGGAACCTAAAAATGGATCTGCATTTTGACCCAGAAATTCCACTGCTGGGACTATATCTTAAGAACACTAAAAAACCAATACAAAAGAACCAGTGCACCCCAATGTTCATAGCAGCACAACTTACAATAGCTAAGTGTTGGAAGCAACCTAGGTGCTCATGAGTAAATGAATGCATCAAAAACTATGGTACATTTACACAATGGAATTCTATGCAGCAGAAAAAAGAAGGAGCTCCTACTCTTTACAACAGCATAGATAGAGCTGGAAAGCATTATGCTAAGCGAAATAAGCCAGGCAATGAAAGAGAAATACCATATGATCTCTCCTTTAACAGGAACCTAAACACCAAAAGAAAGAAACAAGCAAAATATAGTCAAAGACACTGAAATAGAGGACAGGCTGACAGTGACCAGAGGGGTTAGGGGAGGGAATTTCAGAGGATAATGGGAATGGTTTACAGGGACAAATATAAAGGACACATGGACAAAAACTAGGGGGGTTGTAATTAGTAATGAGAGGGAAGTGGGGAGGGATGGGTGGGTGGACTGGAATGAGAGTAAAAGACAAAAAAAATGTACTTGAACAATGATTAAAATAAAATTAAGAAAAAAAAGAATCAATACCTTCACAGGATGAGGGGTTATGAATTGCAAAGTGACACAGGACCTGCATAAAACACTGAAATAGACAAAATGTGTCAATACAAGTCCTCAACAGCCAGGAACTGGTAGACCTATAAAACTAATGAGGCATAGGCCTATGCTTGAAATTCTTTTGGAGGGGTGGTGTTTGAAAGTGGGGGCTGAGATCAGAAGGTGAGTATGCTGGCATTTGTGGTTCATGAGAAGACATGTTGCTTCAATTGAATGGACCATGCATGTAAGATAACAGTAATAGAATATACATTATGACAATGATTTTTAAAACTCAATATTGGGAAAAAATACACAAAGGGCATATAAAGGAGGATTTTTTTCTTTCCCTTTGGTCCCTTTCTAGGCTGGACAAGCATCACAAAATTAAAGTGTAGTAAATAACTGAGATGCTCTATGCAGAATGCACTAAAAGGGGAGAGATAGCTGGAGAGGTAGCATGGTGTAGTTAAACTATCTGTCTGCTTGTTCGATGTACGGCTAGTGAGCAACTGACATTTGCTAGTTAAATTAAGATATGTTTCTTGTGATATAACATGAGTTCAATTTCAATTTTTTGCAGGTGGATACCAAGTTTTCCCAACATAATTTTTTGAAGAGACTATATTTTCACAATTGTGTATTCTTGAAACACATGTTGAAGATCAGTTGGCTATATATGTCCGGGTTTATTTCTGGGCTACCTATTCTATTCCACTGGTCTATATGTCTTTTTTAAATTCCATAACCATACTGTTTTCACTAATGAAATCTTCTTGTAATGTATTTTGAAATCAAGAATTGTGTTGATGCCAGTTTTTTTCTTACTCAAAATGGCTTTGTCTAACTAGGGTCTTCTATGGTTTCATATGAATATAGGGATTTTTTCTGCTTATGTATAAAATGTCATTGGAATTTTGATAAGGATTACATTGAATGTATCAATCACTTTGACTCAAAATGGATGAAAGATTTAAATGTAAGACCTAAAACCATAAAACTCCTAGAAAAACACATAGGGGGAGATCTTCTTGACATTTGCCTTGGCAATAATTTCTTAGATATGACATAACAAGCACAGGCAACAAAAGAAAAAATAGATAAGTGAAACTACTCCAAATTAAAAAGCTTCTGCACAACAAAGGAAACAATACGAAATGAAAAGGCAATCTATAGAACAGAAATAAACATTATCAAACTATCTATATCATCTATATCTATATCATCTATATCTATGTCTATATAATAAAGCATTGATATCCAAAATATTTAGATTTATAATTGTACTGATTTATAATTGTAGAACTTTTACAACTGATTACAAATGGGCAAAATAACCAAACAAATATTTTTCTGAAGAAGGCATACAAATAACCAAGAAGTTTATGAAAATGTGCTTTGCATCACTAATTATTAGATAAATGCAAATCAAAATCAGAATGAGATATCATTTTCCACCAGTTAGGATGGCCAGTATCAAAACTGAATCTTTTATGCAATGTTGGGGGAAATGTAAATTGGTGTAACTACTATGTAAAACAGTATGGAGGTTCCTCAAAAAATTGAAAATAAAACTAACATTTAATCTAGTATTTCTATTCCTGGGTATATATCCAAAAGAATTGAAATCAGGATTTTGAAGAGCTATTTGAACTCCCATGTTCGTTTCAGCATTATTTATAATAACCAAAACAAGGAGACAATCTAAATATCTACTGCCAGATAAATATATTTTAAAAAGTGACATATATACATAATGTAATATTATCAAGCATTAAAAATGAAGGAAATTTTGTCATTGTTGACAAGATGGACTTGCATTATTCTAAGTGAAATAAATCAGATCCAAAACAACAAATATTACATAACATTACTTGTATGAGGCAAAAAAAAAAACAACAGTATAGTTATAGAAGCAGAAGGAAAAATCATGGTTTCCAGAAAATGTTTTAGTTGTGCAATATAAGTAAGTCCAAGTGATCTACTATAAAGCATAGTGCCTTTAGTTAGTAATACTGTACTAAAAACTTTAAATTTGTTAAGAGAATAGATCTCAATGTGTTTTCATCTCCTGCAAAATAATAATAGGTGAACAAGGCAGTGGAAACTTTTGAAGGTGATAGATACATTTATAGGATAGATAGTGGTAATAGTTTTACAAATATATACTTAATTACAAGCTCATCAATTTGTATATATTAAATATGTACACTTTTTCTGTTTTAATTGTACCTCAAAAGTGGTTAAAATGTGCTATTTTTAAGACAATACAAAAAATCAAAATAACTGATTTATAATTGTACACTATCAGCCCTAGCTGGTGTGACTGAGTGGATTGAGTGCTGGTTGTGAACCAAAAGGTCACTGGTGAATTCCCAGTAAGGACTCATGCCTGGGTTGAGGGCCAGGTCCTCAGTTGGGGGCATGTGAGAGGGCAACTGCTTGGTGTATCTTTTACACACTGATGTTTCTCTCCTCTTTCTCCCTCCCTTCCCCTCTCTCTAAAAATAAATAAATACAATCTTAAGAAATAATTTTATACTACTATATAATAAAATTATATTCTGTGTATATCATATTAAATAAAATATATTGTTAGCACACTGTCAACCGTTTCTCTTGTTTTTTTTTAATGATGCTACTAGAAAATGTAAAATTACATCCACAACTTGCTTTTTATTTCTTTGGGCAGCTCTGACCTATACACTTTTGAATCCTGTGGGTCTGTGCACCTAAACTAGTTTTGCTTAAAATTTTTAAGCTTCAGTGTCAACCTACAAAATATTGCCATACATAGTGTAAGTTTCAGAGTTAATATGAAGGTAAAAAATAAATTACAGAGGGTGCATGGTGTTATTGTAAATGAGGTTTTCCTAGTGGTACCCACTTTTCTCCCTGTGGGGTTCTTTGGTGAGAACCCCACAGCACCAAACTCCATCACATGAAGGAGAGACAAGGCTCACCACCTGGCAGACAGGAGATGAGGTAGGGGCCACTCCTTTTGTTCTTTGCCAGGTAAACATGGCATCCAAAGTGCAAGTACATTTTATATCTGCTGTGTGTGTGGAAATCAGAAATCTGGGTTGGCCTAGTGATCAATTTTAGTGGTCAGGGTTGAGGAAATCTCCTTAAGTGTCAGGCCCAAACACTGACAGATTAAATGAAAAAACTGAGAGTATATTACACACGGACAAATCAGGAACTCCACCTTCCTCTTCGAGTTACAAGAGTACACCAATGTCATAATTCATTTTAATTTTAGTTCACAGATGTATTGTCATCTGCTATATATTGCTCACACTATATTTTCTGAACCAAAAGTAAACTGGAAGGCAGGAAAGTCTGGTAGCATGTTAATGTTAGGGGTGAGGTGCTGAGAATAGGGAACCAATGCTCATATAACACTTAATTTGAATGGCATTATACTGGATATGTTGCCTACTGAATTATATTTATAGTCATAGGTCTCTCGGCTAAAAAATTTAAGTGACCTAGTTAAGGCCACACAGCCAGAAGTATCTATCAGAAGTAAGGCTATCACTACTTTTCCTATGTTGTACCACATGCTTTGAAAAACAAGCTCAAGAACTAACATTCATGAAGAAATGACCTACAGGATTACCCATTTACTTATCATATGCTTAGAGATAGTCTTTAGCAGATCCATGTATTGGATGCTTTATCTCTCCAAACAAAACATGTCTTAGTTTTCATGTTCCAGATTTGTTTTTATAAAAATAATATTAATAAAATAGTACTACATGAGGATGATTTATTGAACATTTACTTCATAACTGGTATTTTACATATGCTATACCATTTAATCATTCTAACACTCCTGCAAGGTAGATACCATTGTTAAAATTTACAGATGAGGAAAGAGGCTCAAAGAACCTAAGCAATTTAATCATTAACACACATAATAAATGCTAAAGAAGTTGTATTAGCACTTAATCCATCCACCCCTTCTTCTTCATCTGTGCAATGATAAAGCCAGAGTTATATTATTTTACTCTAAAATTTTATGGTTTAGCAAGACTCCCCTTTGTTTTTCACTACCTTTCCAGAGGTGAGGTGCAGAGCAGATGGTTTGTGAAAAGTTTTCAGGCTTCAGATTATCTTTCTGAAAGCACATCCTGTACACACATGTCTGGTGTATATGCTACAGCTAGTTCCTATTAAAAATTATTGCAATCCATTTTCATAACACATTTAAAAGTACAGTCTTGTTGCTAGAGGAAGTTTCTACCTCTAAGCCAAATCAATTCATGCTATCTAAACCAAAGAAAATAAATTAAAACTGAAAGTCCAGATCAAAAGTTGGGAAAACTAAAAATATCTTAGAAATAAGCTAATTCTCCACTTAAGTTCTGATGACAGATATCTATAGCAGAGTCTTGAATGTGGAGTGTATGTCACAGGCACACAATTAAAATCTAAAAGCAAAATGAAAATAAATTTTTCAAGCTGAAAACTTTTTAAATGTATAAAGCAAATTTTTAAAGTAAGAAAACACTAAAGCTGTATTTTTTTGAGAAACAGCTTTCATATAAAAACTGAAAAATTATAGGTTCAGAGATCTTTCTCAAATGTTATGGACTCTGTCAACTTCTCTCCCCATCATTCCTGAATGCCTGCACCTAAAAGGTGCATTTTCCCAAACCCAACCTTCATCATATCACATCTTTGCTCTGAGATGTCTTCTTCCTCTGGCCATGTACCCCACCCCACCCCAAGAATTTCTGGACCACAAAGCTGGCCTCAGTTGTCTAATGGCCTGAACATGCCCTTTCAGAATGCCAGTCACCCTACTCTTTCCTATTGCCCTCTAATTGTGCTCTCCTAATTTTGTCTCTTCCATCCCTTTCTTGCAGAAGTTATCCTATCCCCTCTTTAATTTCAAATTCAGAGCTCTTTCCAACTATATACATATAGAACTTACCTCCTCCATTAATTTTCTCTGATTTAGTCATCACATTTGCATTTTGTTCTCTTTCTTAGACTCAGCTGGCAGTATATTCCCACATTTTCCAAATCACAATATTCAGTGATTATACTGGTACAGTGCTGAAGGAGGTTGCTCCATCATTAGGACAGAGTATCTATCCAGGCACTTCCCAGAAGCTCCAAGGGCTAAGAGAATCAAAAGCTCTATTTCCCATTCCCAAGGAATGGGAATGGGAAATAACCCATTCCTTGCCATTATTTAGCAATCAGCAAACTCTGTTTCACGGGATTGATGACCATAATTGTGAAACCAAAAACTGGGGGAATATAGTGTGTTAAGTATACCTATACTAATTGTGGGAGAGTTGAGGTAGAAGAAAAGAAGGTTTAATGTTTTGCTTTAGTCATCTTGATACAGCTACTTACATAACTTTTAGAGTGTGCATATTTGACATAGTTTTTTTTTTTTTTTTTGGTTAGGCAATTTTGAAGTAAAGACATTTTGACTTGGTCTTAAAAGACAATATCATTTTACAAATTTAATATTTACAAACTTGAAAATTACCAAGTCATACTCAAGAGTTATTCTCTTATCCCTTCTTTAAGACTTGCAGAATTAAATACTGTGCTTGTTGAGCAGATGTGACCCTAGACTGTCTCTGAGAATAGATGGACTGGACTGAGTGTCCCATATCCTCACATTGGCCAGTTCCTGACCCGGGACTTTTTACCTTTTTCATTTCATCCTCACCATGGCCTTGCAAAAAGAAGTGTGCTTATGACCTGTAATGCTACATCAAGTCATAAACACATCTTCATGCTCCCTAATCAGTTATCTAGCATCTGATCTTTAAAAATTATTTAGAGACTCTTATTTACATTTGTGTTTTAATGTAAGGACTATTGTGCTTTCTCTGCCCCAGCACAGCTATATCCTCATTCATACCTCTAGACTTGGTTTGAGGAAATGGGCTATCTGAGCAAGCAATGCTTTCATTTTCCAAAGTGACTCAGGTTTTTACTCTATTTTTCTTTCAATCTGACTGGACGGTTTACCTTCTTTTAATATAGGGCCCTTCACACACACACACACACACACACACACACACACATTTTTTGTTTGTTCTAGTGCATGCTGTAGAATAAGGTTGTGACTTGAATAGATACCCTACAACCAGTTACCAATTGTGCAACCGCCTTATCTTTTTATATCCCAGTCTATTTTTTGTTTAACTTCAATTTACTTTTGAGCCAGTCTATAGAGGCCTTCCTCTTTTTTATCAGTTTCCACATCTGGACTGTGGGTCTGGGCTTCCCATGGCTTCTTTTTCCCCTTGGGAATAGATACACAAAAGCTCAGAGCCCTTGTGGTTCACTGGGAGTGCAAGTGGTGACTCTGCAGACCCCAGATATTTTATCAGAGGTACTAGCAGCAGATAAGTGTTCCTGAGTGCTCCAAAGGCCCTACTCAAGAAGACAGACACCTAGCTCAGTGTCATGGAGGTCCTGATTTTTGTCCCATGGCTCAAAGGCACACAGGGAACTTAGGGTTCTGCATTGAGGCCTGACTCTTAAAATTTTTTATTTTGTTCATGTGAAAAAGAATCCTAAATAGTAAGTTAGCCTGATTCACATTTTATTTACTTGTTTATTTGTGTTTATTTTAAAGCACTAGAAAGCACCAACGTATGCCAGATAAAATAAAGTATCAGCTATTGAGTCACATAGTGTTAGTTTGTATCTATTCATTGAATCTTACCATCACTATGTCCATGTTGTAGCATCTCCCTTCTACCAGAGTGGGAAGGGCTTCTTTTCAGCCCTCCTTTTCTTGAGTTTCTTCCTGCAGATAAGGTTTTCATAGGGTCTGGCTCCTGATGAGCTGCCTTGGAGGCTATGCTCCTCCCCTGCAATTCCAGTTTAGACCATGATTATTTCAGGTACCCTGACCTTGAAACTTTATGACCAAATGACTCTAAATCCACTTTCTGGGCTTGTGCAGACCTCTCCAAGGCTCATCCTTTTCAGAGAAGATGAGCCAGACCACAAGATTAGAGTGGGAAACCTTGGGACTAAAGCATGGTCTAATATCAGCAGGTGGACAGAGTTTGGAAATGTGAACTCTGCTCCTTGTGATGTGCCAAATGGGTCTAGGTATTAGAAGGGAAGAATGTTGTGGGTAGTGCATGTTCCAGTTTGAACCTAGACTTCTACTTCATTATGAAAGCATATTTGTTAACAAAGGTGGAGAAAACGCAATGTATTTAATAGTTGATGTAATTTATAGCTTTTACATATGCAAGAATGTAGTGCAATAAGATATCAATTTATAATATTGCCCTAAGCCCTGCCATTACTAGAATGAATACTGCCTCATTTACAACCTGAAGTAAATTTATTAATATTTATGAACCACAATTCTTTCATTTACAAAATAGGATGATAATACCTGTCTTTTGCTTGAAGTTAATTTTATAGTACTTGTGACGACAGAGAACATATACTCATCAGTCAGTAATATTAATCTTTTTGCCTCAGACTGAAGAAAAAATAAAACAAAACAAAAAAACTAAACAAAATTTCAATACTTGGTTAAATGAAACCCACTCATAAATGTCTTGTTACTCTTTATAAAAGATAGTCCTCCTTGCCTCTTTCAAAGCAAAAAGAGTCCCTGCAATCAGAGCTCTGACTTATTCATGTGTTGGCCAATATCTATTCATCCAAAGATGGAGTACTCAGCTGGAGTAGGTGGCCATTTGACCCCAAGTTTGCCTGGTAAACGACAGGCCATTCTCCTCAATCAGATTAATTTGTGTGACAGCATTGCTTTGAAAAATTGAACTTAGTACACATTTCATTGTCTTTTTTCCTTTCCATCAAGAGAGAAGATTTCTGATGTGCTAAACAAAGCTGTGGAAATAAATTAGCAGCATGATTTAACTTAGCCATCACTGCCAGTCACCTTCAGACAAGAAAAAAAAAAGACTGCTTGATTTTTGACATAACCAGAAGCTCTCTCACTCAGTCTCCCTATATCCCATATTCCAGAATCTCCTCTAGAGAGGCCTTACCTGAATTGCCAGTTAGAACTGCATATTTTAAACTGAGGAAAACTGAGTTGCATTATGTTTCCTTCTGCTTCTGGGTTTTATATTTTTTCTTCTAAAATAATTTGCCTTCCAAGAATATTCCCCCAAATTCTCCCAAGCTGTGCATATAACCTCATACACAGAATCTCCTTGTCAGAGAATATAAACTATGCAAGTCATTCTTCAGGAAAATTACATAACTTTTATTCATTTTTATATTAAGATGCTCTCCATTAATTTTAGAAAAGTTGATAAACAAGAACAGAAACAGGTGCCAAAGCCTAAAAGACTGATGTATTTAGTCTTCCTGATGTGCCATGTGCATATTTACTTTTCACAATTAAATCACATACAGAGAGATGTGCAACATTCCAAAGAAATCCTGACAGCTTTATTAATTCTGCCAAGAGCTCAGGAGGTTGTTGGTCAAAGGAGAATAGTTACTGGGTTTCTTGCCTATAAGAGGAGTTACATTTGGAATGAAAATTAATTACCATGACCCCAAAGATGAGGATTTGAATTTTGTCTTTAAATGTTTACACTACATATATTCTTCAGCCATTTCTTTGCAAATAACCTTCTAAGCAGCATCTACTTTGTTTAAAATCCAGTTTTCACATCCTGTTAGAAAACATATTCAAAATGTCTCAGATGCATATTTGTGAAGGTGATTGGGTGTCTGTCAGACCTGCAGAGTGAATATGCTGTGCAGAGCAGGTGATGTTTAAAAATTATGAATCTTAAAATAGAGTTTCACCATAAAAAGGGAGAGAGAGATGATGTCTGTTACCTAATGATAATGATGATAGTACATGATTTTAAGGCCTTCACAGCATGTTAAAAAATTTATCTTTTCCATGTAATAATTCCATATTATGCTTAAGCCAGCTAAAAGCATATCTAATTTCTATTCTATGGGATGTGTTTTTTGAAAAGCAAACAAGATGCTGTCTGTTCACCATTTCTGGGTTAGCACACAAAAGACAAAGTGTCAGTTTTTAGACAAAACATAATTGGCGGAGAGGACTGAGTTTTATAGCTTCATTTCCTCTGTACACAAAGATCTGAGCATTAATACACAGGGAAGTAAAACATGATATAAAGTTCATAGTGTAGGAGTTAAAGGAAGAGCATCAACTCATCAGTCAAATGTGATCATCCCAAGACCTGTCAAGAGAAAGTTTCAGCAAAATTATGCCTTCTGCATGAGAGGCTGACAGGATTACAGTAATCAAGTCCTACATAAGACACACATCAGAAAAGCTTTTGACAAATGCACCGAAGAAAATGAGATTTTATGCTTCAGAGACCTATTAATAAACCATTCTGAGGGCTGCCCAACTTTTTTGGAAGGCGAAACTTAGGGCTTTCCCAGAATCAAACAGAACCAAATCAGTTTTTAAGTCTGAAAAGAAACTAATAGCATGTCCATATTGTCAATTGCTTGATTTCATCCTATTTAATAACATGTCAATTTAGTTTTAAAAATGATCATCTCTCATCATGCACACCACAAAATTCCAACTGATTATCAGGCATGATGATGCTGAGCTATCACATCATAAGATGCCTACAACTTCCATCCAGTTCTGTGGATAAAAGCACTATCAACAGCCATTGATTGAGCCCTAGCTATTACAAGGCTCAGGAGGTAGGACGTAATAATCACATCAATTTTGTGGAATAAATAACTTAATTTTCATTTCTCATTCTAAAAGAGAAAACAGAAGTTTGGAGAGATAAGCAACTTGCTCAAAGTTCCCCACCTGATCAGAGTTGGAAGACTCAGAGTTTAACTCTGTCAGCATAGGCAGTGCAATGGAGGCAGAGAGAAGGTTGCCAACGTGAGTAAAAATTGAGAATTTGTGGTTTGTCTTCTTGTGGCTCTAAGTTTTCAGACAAAGGCCATGATAAATTCTTTTAGCCTCTTAAATTTGTGGTATGTCTTTTTGTGGCTTTTGTGGATCATCTGCTTGGATGTTCAGTTTTGCACTGACCTAAATCCTGCCTGATGGGCTCCATTCATTTTACCATTATCAGGCTGCAAATGGAAACTTGAAGGTCTATTAATTTTATGTAGTCCAGCCAGAGCTGCTAGAGCAGAAGATAGGTCCTGGGCTCCCAGGCCAACCCCCTGTCACCAAGATAAGCCAGACTGTACACACACATTGCACTGGTTCCAACTTCATGTCAGGATTCTTTGCTCATGAATTAGTTTCACTCATCACATCTAAAAAATTTGCCAGAGGGCCTTTTCTTTTCCCTAACTTGCTCTAATCTCTCTCAGGCATGTCCTCAGCACCCTCATTCTTTCATCTCTGAATTCCCTCAGGAAGCAGAGGTACAAAGCTGCATTTTTAGGTAAGACTTCCTTGAGTTTTAAGAGCAGCTGGTATGAAGGATAGTAATTGATTAAAACAGAAGTGAGGGATGATAAAGTGGCAATTTGAACCTCATAAACTTGAGGGGAATAATGGCCCCGATATTGTAGCCAATGAGCCATTATTAGCATGATGGTATGTGCAGAGGTGTCTACTTGGACTTTTTTGGATGCAGAAAGTAAAACTGAACCTAAGGAAAGAATGAAGCAAGCCAGAACTGATGAGCAGTGCTGGAATTCCAGAGGACAAAGCACACAAAGTGGGAGCTTTATTCATGATTCTTTCTGTGCTAAGGTGGGGACAAGGCAGCAGTATGACTCCATCACTGTGGGAGAGGCTTGTGTATTTATCATGTTCCATATCTGACAACCTATCTCCCTAAACAATGAATGCAGCCAACCTAAACACCTTGCTAGATCCTCTAGCAACATCATTTAGGGTAAGAATTGTAATGCTGGGATCTCTTCTGAGATCTGTGTTTCTGACACTTCTTGAGGCCTTCATCACAAAGTAAACTCATGAAAAAGAAATGCTGTTTTCCCCAAAATATTTCCAGACACACAAATGCAAACTCAAACACTAATGTACACTTAACTTATATATACACTCACACACAGCTTCTCTCCTTCTCTCTCTCTCTCTCTCTCTCTCTCTCTCTCTCTCTCTCTCTTTCTCTCTCTCTCTCTCTCTCTCTCTCAGACACACAAATGCACAATAGTATTATATGGAGATTCCAATGAAGCATGCAAATAAAGTAACAAGAATGTCCATGACAGCCTCTGGCTCCCTAATTTTCTAAACTGTCTCTGGTAGTTGAGTAAGTTTATAAAGCTATCAGGTAATTAGAGAAGATCATTCAGGATCTTACCTTGTACCAGATCTGATTTCACTCCATTCCACCCTCTATTAGTCTGATCTCTCCATTTGACAACCTAAATTCAGTATTCCTCCTGTCCTTTTATTCTTGTTATTGAATCTGCATCTCTTAGACAACTGATTCTATAGTTTCCCCAAGGAACTTTGAAGAGAGGATCTAGCCCTTTGGTACTCCAGGTTCATGTTTACACAGGAAGAATCAATAGTCCTAATGTTGGTATTTGTGGGATCTAATCCTCGTATTGATCACTGGCTATGGTGACTGGTGTGTGTGTGTGTGTGTGTGTGTGTGTAGATTGAGCACACACTTAGTTTTCTCAAAGACTGTCAACCACCAGATTATTTCTATGTTGTTTCTTAGGAAGAATCAAATTGAGGCAGTTACTTACAACAAAAGATTCACATATTTTTATGGCTAAAATAAAGTCATTTTGTTTCTCAACTCAGAAGTTTCTTATCAGCGACCATGGTCTGAATATGCAGATGATTCCCAAAATCAGGCTTGTTTCCATTACTCTGACATCTAGAGATTGAAAACATCTTCTTCCTGTACATGGTTAAATGGGTTATCATACAGCAAAGGTGGCTATTAATGTCAATTACTTGTTGATCACCTGTGTGACAGACATTTTATATTAATTCCCCCTAATCCCTGAAAAATCTGACCTGGGAGATGATGCTAATTTGCATTGCATAAGAAGGAAATTGGGTAGGTAAGCAATGCAATCCCTGGTCTAATAGCTCAGGAAAGTTGGTGATAATAGAGCTGAGATTCCAAGCCTGTCCTGGTGGACATAGGACCCATGTTCTTCCTAGCCTCAATATGTCTCTTTCAGTTGGACTTTGTAAACACTTTATATACAAAAGAGTGTCACTAAAGAACAATGAGCCTCCAAATTATGCATGATGTTTGAAAATTAGCCAGGTTAAGCAAGATAGGTTGGTCATGAAGCCAATTATTTATTTATTTATTTGGGGGGCAGGAGGTGGGGGAGAAGATGGTCCTTGGATTTTATCATATGGACCCTAAAGCTGATGTTTATTATTCTATACTGTTTAATTTTTAATTTTCATTCAATTTTAGTTGTCCACATCCCCTCCCCCATTGCTCTCCCTTACCCTGCCCATCCCCTACATTCAATTCTCCCACTACATTCAATCCCCTCTTGTCCATAGGTCCTTTATACACATCCCTTGATGACCCTTTCCCTTCTTTTCTGCATTATCCTCCTCTTCCATCTCCTCTGGTCACTGTCAGTTGTTTTTTATTTCAATGTCTCTGGTTATATTTTGCTCACTTGTTTGTTTTGTTGATTAGAGTCCACTTATAGGTAAAATCATATAGCCTTTGTCTTTCACTGCCTGACTTATTTCACTTAGCAGAATACTCAGTAGTTCCATCCATTCTGTCATAAAATGTAGGAGTTCTATCTTTCTTTCTGCTGTGCAGTAGTACCCCATCATGTAAATGTACCACAGTTTTTTGATCCACTCAGGACTCCTATCCAAGTGGAATTTCTTGAAGGAGGGCATTATCTCACTTGGCTTAGTGCTGTTCACCTGCTCCTACATCTCCTATCTGCCAATCTTGCATGGCACTATAGGCAATCCATTGATGTAATAAACCTCCCAAGAGTTTCTGTTTTCCAGAAGGTGTTTGGCTAAATACCATGCTCTCCTTCATCAGAAAATACTAGTCTCTTTCACTGACCTGTAAATTGTCTAAGTGGCTTCACATAAGTAAAAGGAGACTAGAGGATACATTGCTATTATTTCTATCTTAATGTAGTTAATTTTCACAGTGAGATTTGTATTTCACGTGCAAAAGCAATGTTAACAAAGATGATACTTATAGGAAACTGCTATGCATTTAGTCTAATCTGTTGTATTAGCCTTATACTGAATTTATTTTGGTATTGTACCATTATTTCTTCTTTTCCGTGATTCCTTGATTGATTTATTTTGTATTTTCTAATTGTATACATTTTTACAAGCCATTTTACTCCTGAATAGAATGGATGGATTATAAATGACTAGTAATCAGTTATAATAATCACAATAAAACTGAGACTGGTACTTGTGTAATCTTTTCAAGCTTCCTTGACCCTTTCAATTAGAAAATCCTGCTTGGGTCAAACATATACACTCTCAACTACATGCATAGCATTTTTTCTCTTGTTCAAGAGTGTGAAGAATGGCACCTGAACTGTCCCTGCATTTGGCAGTCAAGAAGGAAGGAAATGTCACCACAGAAATAGTATCTTGCCTGCAGCTCCTAAGTATAGAGTGGCCTGATTACAAGACAGACACCGTGGCAGTCAGTAGGCAGGCTGAAAATCCCCTGGGAAGAGCATTTCTCCAGCCACATATCTGAGATAGTCAGTATGAAAAGGAATAATTTTTCAGTAAATTTAGTAATTTCTCAAAATTATTTAAGCTGTGAAAATTGTACTCTACTTCTATGTGTGTGATATATATTATATTTACCTGGAATCAGATTTTCAGGCAAGGGATTCTATGAGTTTTACATTATGTTGATTTTTAATAATTTTATATTAAATTTATAGCTCTTTCTCTATTAATGAATGAATGAATATTCCCTTTTAAACTCTAATAATATATCGTCTCATCAAAGTGTCTTGTATTATGGAAAAAACAAGGCATGCAGGTTTTAAGTATTACTTGGTTTTGATATATGCATTTTAAATTATTCTGCACAGGGCAATGCTCCAAACAACTAAGCCTCCTGGCCAGGGCTACTGGGGTCCCTTTAAATGGAACCCTATGGTAGCACAGCCACAAATTTATACTTTCCTCGGTTTCTTCTGCAGCATAGCACACAGTTGGCCCTGACTTAAACTTATAACCATGGCTGGGTAGATCACTTTGCTAGAGAATTGTCCCATTATGACAAGGTTGCTGGCTCAATCCCTAGTCAAAGCATATACAAGAATCAACCAATGAATGCAAAAGTAAGTGGAACAGCAAATCTCTCTCCCAAATCAATACATTAAAAAAAATTAACAGTACATAAACTCTTTCTCATAAACATAGGGTATTGTTTCACATTCTTCAAATAATGAAGGGTGAGAGGAAATACAGTATCACTAAGACCCCCAATAGGGGCACTGTAATGTCATTTTGCATTCACCTTGCCCTTTTACCCAAATGACACAATTGTAACTCACCTGTGAAGCAGATTCACAATCTTCAAAATCAGTTATATTGAGCCTTTTTTCCTCAGCAGTGACATTAATATATCAATTACTGTTTTGAAATGCCTGTCATATCATCTTTGGTCATTTGCAAAGAGCATACTCTGGAGCATCAATATGTGGTTAATCTTGAAAATTGTTTGCTGGGATCAAATTAATGAAGTATTATATCCTTTCTTTCCCCTGACAACTCCGGCTGCCTCCTTCACATTACTTCATTCATTGCTTACATCCCAGATCTGCAGTCACCCAGCATAGTCATTATATGTTTTGAGGTACAATGTTTTGTTTTGTTTTTTCCTCATGCAGCTCATTTGCAGAGGTCACTTTTCTTGCTTGGGGCGTAAGGTTTCAGTGTTTCTATAAATATGTGTGCTATATGAGGACAGATTTAATGAGCTATGGGCAAAAGATAACCTTTTGTAAATGCATCAATTCCATGGTTTTCAGGTTAAATTTATAATGATGAAAAGTAATTTTAGAGACCATTTTCATTTCATCACTGTGGAATGAGGAGGCCAGGACAAATAATCATCATATTACTATTGAATATTTACTTTGTGCAAGGAAAAACAGACAGATGGGGATATAAATCAGAGTGAGTTCTGTCTCCCAAAATCATCCCCTTTAGTTTCTTGGACAAGATGAACTCACATGGAGCAATATTTGAAGTGATTATAACAAAATATAAAGAAGAATTGCTACAATCCCTAAGAGATGCCCCAAGAAATTGTGAAGGGAGTACAGATTTGCAAAAGATCACTACTTTGTGAGTGACTGAGTCAGGAGAAGTGTCACTGTGAGCCTGAGATTAGATTGAACTGAAACTTAAAACATGAGAGACAATTTCTGGAAGTGGTGATGTATTTGTTAAGGAGACATGGGGAAACTGAAAGAGCATTCCAAGTACTTCTATGAGGAAAAGCTTAAAGGTTGAAAAGCATTACCATGAACAGCAGATTTTGGCTGCATTAAACCAGTGGTAGCATTGTGCTATGCCTGCTACTCAAAGTGCCTACCCTCTGATAGAGGAGCTCAGAGTTACACATGTAAAAACAGAGTACATATCCTAAAGTCCTAAATGAATTACAATAGTTTCCTAGGGCTGACATACAAATTACCACAAACTGAGTGGCTTAAAACAAATTTTAAAAACGTTTTTTTTTTTTTCTCATAATTCTGGAAATAAGTGCAAAATCAAACTGTCAGTAGTGCTCCTCCATAGCTGCTGGTAGCTCCTGACAATTCTTGGTGTTCCTTGGTTTGTAGTGAGTCACTCCAGTGTCTAACTCCAACTTTATATGGCCTTCCTTATGTTTCTTGGTGTGCTCTCCTCTTTCTGAGGATATCAGTCATTGGATTTAGAGTTTTTAATGTCCAGATGATCTCATTTCAAGATCCTTAAGTACTTATATTCACAAAGATCTTATTTCCAAAAAGGCAACATTATGAGGTTCCAGGTAAACATAAATTGGATTGGGCAGCAGTATTCAACTTACTGCAACAAGTCAATTTATTTACCATTTAAAAAATGACAAAAAGAATACAGGTTAACCTTGCAGCCTCTAAATAGACTTCTACTTAATAAAAGAGTCACTTGATTCCTCTGAAGCATTAAAGCAAAGTAAATTCTTCTTTTATTTGCTGATCCATCTTCTATGGAGTATCTTTCTCTCAAATAAGTTGAGTTTGTCTTTAATAAATATTAATCAAGACAGGTGAGCTTCCTTTTTATCTTCATAAGTGTCTTTCAGGAACTCTATAGAAATTGGGGTTTTCATATTTACTGCATTATTGCTAACTTTGATGTCATAGATTCCTAAAAACTCTGAACTTGAAAATCCATTAGAAGCATACAACCAAAATTTTATCCATTGGTAGACTTTTCATCAGGCTTAACCTTTATACTCTTAAAAATATTCCCAGCCATTTCCTGAATTAACAGTAGGGCAAGGATCATCCAACATTCATTAATATCATTACCAATCCTCCAGTCACACATGCTCAGAAGATACTACATTTCCACAGTCTTTGTTTCTACTGAGCTAATTATAATTTGCATACTCTGAATTAATGGGCCCTAGAAATATATGGATTATATAATTCATCATGCAAGATATTTCTGAGAGTGAAAAGTGACTCAATTAAAAATTACAGTGGGAGAACATGTGTAAGCAGAAATTTACCTAAACGGACCCAGAAGATACATCAGCCAATATACTTGCCCAACATTATTATTTTGTCTGTTTCCCACACAAGTCCTGTGTTTCAAAGGAACAGATGACATTTTTGTTATTTCCTGAGCAGATAAAAAATATTATAGGTTCTTTCCCAACACTCAATCTTATGACTTGGCACAATACATAGTCAAGTAATGTTTGTTGCAAATGATATACATTTATTACTTCACAGCCAGCATTTAATGAATTCCTACTATATGCCTGGACAGAAAAAAAAAAAGCCTTTGAATAAGACAATTCCTCAGAAGCTCAAGGACGGCAAATGGCCCTGAAGACACATACAATATTTAACAGGCAATATCAAGATTGGGACATAGCTTCTTTTCTCCTCTTTTTCTTTTTCTTTTTCTTTTTCTTTTTTCTTTTTCTCCTTTTCCTTTTCCTTTCCTTTCCCTTTCCTTTCCCTTCCTTTCCCTTCCCTTCCCTTCCTTCCCTTTCCTTTCCTTTTTCTTTTTTCTTAAACCTTCACCAGGATATGCTTATTAATTTTTATAGAGAGAGGAAGGGAAAGAGATAAATATTGATGTGAGAGAGAAACATCTATCGGTTGCCTCTCATTTACATCTTGATCAGGGATCTAAACTCGAACCAAAATATGTACCCTGACCTTGGACAGAAACTACAACCTTTTGGTGTATGGGATGATGCTCCAACCGAGCCACCCAGCCAGGAGTGGGACATATATTCTTTAATTCCAAATTGTGTATTAATTCTACTTGCTATCTCTCTTAAAATGTAATTTAAGTTTCACCAAATAAGGATGATTCTCAATTTGGTTCTTTAAATACCTTCCTGACCTTTCTTGCAACCTTATTCCTGTTCACTTCTAAATGCAGCGTGTTATTTCCCTGGTCTCCCTGACACCGTTTTTTTAGGCCTTATTTCACACTTTTGTCCAAAGCAAGCTGCTACTTGAGACTTTAGTAAACAAGATGTTAAGTCCAGAAGATGGCAGCAAGATAGGTGGGAGCAGAGTCCATGTCTCCCTGCACATGGATGGAATACTTAGCCGATCTTCTGAGGAACAGACTGAACAGTCAACAGTATCCCAGCATATATGAAGGTTGTAGGCCAAAATGGTAGAGAACATTGAAATATCAGATATTAAGGAGATTGCTTTCAGACAAGAATGTCCCTGGGACTAGCGTGGGGACCAGGGCAGCTGCAGCCCCAGGTTAGGGCCTGCTGAGCCTGTGGCAGGATTCTTGGAAGACAACCAGGTCAACAGCTACCTCCCCTGACAAACAGAGAGGTTTGAGCAGCACAAGGGTGGACCTGGATGCTTGAAGTCACTGGGGGAAATAAGAACAAAGTGGCAAACATGTAGGGGTGGTGTGCACCCACTGAGACTGTGGACTCCGGCTGAAAAGAGTTGGGCTGTGAGGGACCCTGAACCAGATAGTTTCTGGTCTGGTTGGAGAGTTGGGCTGAGTGAGAGCCCAGGTGCTTGTTTGCAGTGGCAGGCTTGAGCAGGAGGAAATTGAAAAAAAAAAAAAAAGGCACTAGGTGGCTGTTGAGGGAAATCTCCCGCAGCAGCCTCCCCCACTTTCCCTGGCTGCTTCCATGCGAGCCTTGTCAGTCAGTGGTGGGCCAACCTCTGCCTCCAGGTCTGTGGCTGTGCCCCTATCCTACCCTGGCCGCAGCAGCAGAGGATGCCCAACTGCATCTATAACCCCAGTGGTATGTGACCCACCCAGCCGCTACCCCATCCCCACTACTGAGCTCCCTGCCCTGGCCAGGTGCTCCACTGACACTGCCTCTTCACTCCTGCAATCTCTCTGGCAGCAGCAGGTAAGGCCTAGCATTCATGCCCACAGCCCTGGGTCAGAGTGCCCCTGATCCAGCAACACAGGTACCGCTTGTGGACCCCCACTGCCCCAGGCACAGCAGCAGAGTAGGCACATGCCCATGTCCACCACTGCAGCCATGGTGGTGCACCCGCCCTGCTGGGTGCCCCACTGGCTCACTAAGAGAAAGGCAGAGACGCCCCCAGCAGAGGAAAGCAGCAAGGCTCAGGGAGTCAGCAATCCCTAGAAAGACTTAACTCAGCAGGGAAACCAAACTACCCTGAAGAGACTCAGAGAGCCCCTAGCATCTAGGACAGCAAAGAGCAAGAAGATGGTGTGTGAGCTACCCCTAACTGGTGCACCTCAAGGACAACACAACTGGTGGATTGAAGGTGTAGGCCTGGTGCAGAGGGGCACTGGGGGTCTGGCAGCAAACTGAGGAACTAGGCTGGAGGCTGGATAACTGTGGAGTGAGGCTGAGACCTGGGCCCAATCCACCCAAAACTATAGAAAGAAAGAAAAGCGAAATCCATTCCTCCTCAACCTGCTGCAGACAGGAGACCAGTAAAACTGGCTTGGCCAGTTTAAAGCAAGCAGGAGATTTTTTTCTTTCCTTCTTCCTTTCATTATTTCTTTCTTTCTTTTTTCTCTTTTTTTCCCCCATTATTGAGACAATAAAACCTGGATCTGTGAAAGGACTTGAGTCACCCAAAGAAGGATCATCAAAACAACTGAGAAACTGATACAAGTTTCACTTCCAGAAAACTTGCAAGTTATTGTTTATTTGCATTACTATTATTTTTCATTATTTGCATTTCTTTTTTCTTATTAGTATTTTTTACTTCTTTCTGTTTAGTTTTCTTCATTTTATTTGTTTAAATGCATTGTTGACAGGTTTTCCTTGTTCTGTCTTTCATAGTGTATTTTTAAGTTTCTTTCTTTCACTTCACAGTATTCCAGTACCACACTACTATAGGTCATGCACTTCTTATTCTTGTAATTCAGATCACATACATTCTGTCATATGATTGTTGCTCCATTAGTATTGTGAATAATTGTTGTTCCATAAAATTGTAAATACTACACATCACCCTGTCAGGGATCTTAGCTCACTTAACTGTTTCCTGAACTTTATTACTGCTGTAGTTAACTCTATTCTCTCACACACTACCCCTATTTCCCATTCTTTACTCTCACTATATCTCAAAATCTGACCTCCACAAGCTCACTGTTAACTCTGGATCCAACTCACTATCCTTTCCAGCACCTAACAAGAGTCTTATCTTTTTTCCACCCTGTCCTAAAAGTGACTGGTTGGATGAAATATCATGGTTTACACTATACTTATCCAAAGGATCTCCTATCTCTTCTCTATAGTTTGGTACTTATACCCCATAAAATATACACCTGCTGTCTTAAACCATTTTGCATTCCCCAATGAACTGATCACATAAAACAGTAGGAGGGAGCTGTGAACAACAGTATACCTGCTGGAAGAAGGATACTACCAACAAAGGAACCACCAAGAGATAATAATGGAAGAAGGTGAAGGAGGGAGTGGAAGGCACACAACCTCCATCCAGTATGAATCTGGAATTACAACTAAATGGTGGAGAAATTACCAAGAAAAACCAAGTGAATGACAAAGAAACTTCAAAACCTTGGAGAGACAGAAAACCCAGATTCAACACAACATACCCACACCTTCACAACAGAATACAAGATATGGTAGACAGAATGACCTTCAGTTAACCAGCTGGAAAAAAGGACTACCTACCAGAGAAAGACCCGACAACAATCAAAACCCAAAGACATACAGAGAGCCACAATAAATTATGGCCCAAGAGTTCAGGAGATCAAGGAGACTTCACTACTTAATACCATAGGTTTGCTACCATAGAAGTTCATACCATAAACCCAGGGAGTCAGAAAAGATCAACTTAAGAAGCAGAGGCTAACAAGAAGAGTCTCACAAAAAAATGGGAAAACAAAGTAACAGTCTCTGAATGAAAAAAAAAGGAGGAATCCTCAGAAAGAATGCTAAATGAAATAGAGGTAAGTCAGCTATCAGATATTGAATTCAAAGTAATGGTTATGAGGAAGCTCAATGAGCTCACAGAGAATTACTGGAAATTACAGGGAAACTACAATGAATTCAATGCAAAATATATTAAGATGAAAAGGAAATAGAAACCATCAACAAGGGCCAAGAGGAAATGAAGAATACAATACCTGAATTGCAGAACACATTAGAAGGTATCAAAAGCAGGCTAGTTGATGCAGAGGATTTTATGAGTGAGCTGGAGGACAAGGTAGAAAAAACTCCCAGAAAGACCAAGAACACATAAAGAAGCTCAGAAAGAATGAATGGTGTTAAGGGAACTGCAGGACAACATGAAAAGTAATAATATCCATATAATAAGGATACAAGAAGGAGAAGGAGAAGAGCAAGGGATAGAAAAAGTAGTGATGGAAACTTCCCTATTTGATGAAAGAAAAAATCACACAAATCCAGGAAACACAGAGAGTCCCAATCAAGAGGTACCCAAAGAGGCCCACTTCAAGACACACGACAATTAAAATGGCAAAATTCCAAGACAAAGAGAGAATCTTAAAGGCAGCAATGGAAAAACAGGAAGTAACATACAAGGGAGACCCAATAGGACAAGCAGCTGACTTCTCAATAGAAACACTACAAGCCAGAAAGGAATGGCAAGTAATATTGCAAGAAATGAAAACAAGAAGCCTGCAACCAAGACTCTATCAAGCAAGGCTCTCAATTAAAATGGAAGGCCAAATAAGGAGCTTCCTGGACAAAAGAAGCCTCAAAGAATATACCTCCTCCAAACCAGCTCTGTGGGACATGCTAAAGGGTTTGCTTTAAGAACCAAAAGAAAAACAGTGAAAGAGAGAGGAGCACAGGTACAAAAAAATGGCAATGAATAAGCACCTATGAATAATAGCATTCAATGTAAATGGAATAAATGTCCCAATCAAAAGACACAAAATAGCAGAATGGATAACAAAACATGACACACACATACTGACTACAAGAGACCCACCTCAAAACAAAAGACCTACACAGACTGAAAGTGAGGGTCTGGAAACAAGTATTCCAAGCAAACAGACAGGGAAAAAAAAAAGCCGGAGTAGCAATACTCATATCAGACAAAATAGACTTCAAAAAAAGACTCATAAAAAGAGACCCAGAAGGTTACTTCAAAGTACTCAAGCGAAGAACCCATCAAGTAGACATAAACATTGTAAATATATATGCACCAAACATAGGAGCACCCAAATACATAAAAGAAAATCTTGGAGGACTTCAAGAAAGATACTGACAGCAACACAATTATAGTACAAGATTTTAACACCCCACTGTCAAAAATAGACAGATCTTCCACACAACATATCAACAAAGACATCACAGCATTGAACAATGCCCTAGATCAAAGGGACTTAACTAATATATAGAGAGAGTCCTTCATTCAAAAGAAGCAAAGCATGCATTCTTTTCAAATGCACATGGAACACTGTTAATGATAGACCACATGATAGGACCCTGAACACCCCTCAACACATTGAAGAAACTTGAAATCATATCAAGCATTTTCTCTGACCACAGGGTACTGAAACTAGAAACCAATCTCAAGAAAAAAACCACAAAACACTCAAACTCATGGAGATTGAACAGCATGCTATCAAACAATGAATGGGTCTAGAATGAGATTAGGGAAGAAATCAAAAAGTTTATGGAAACAAATGAAAATGAACTCACAACAATCCAAAACTTATGGGACACAGTGAAGGCAGTCCTCAGAGAGAAGTTCACAGAGACACAGGTCTGCCTAAAAAAGATAGAAACATTTCAAATAAACAACCTAACCCTACATGTACAAGAACTCATGAAACAACAACAAAGACAACCCATAGCAAGTAGAAGGAAGGAAATAACCAAGATCAGAGCAGTATTAAATCACATAGAGACTAAAATCACAATTCTAAGGATCAAATAATCCAGGAGCTGGTTCTCTGAGAAAATAAACAAAATCTACAAGCATTTATGCAGGCTCATCAAGAAAAAAGAGATACAACCCAAATAAACACAATCAGAAATGAAAGAGGAGAGATCACCACTAATACCACAGAAATATAAAGGATTGTAAGAAATAGTATGAAAGATTATATGCCAAGAAATTTGGAAACCTAGGTGAAATGGATAAATTTCTAGAAAAATATAATCTTCCAAAACTCAATAAAGAAGAAGCAGAAAACCTGAACAGACCAATCACACCTGATGAAATTGAAACTGTAATTAAAAAGCTTCTTACACACAAAAGCCCTGGACCAGGAAGTTTCACAGGAGAATTTTCCAGAGCATGTAAGGGAGAGCTAAGCCTCATCCCCCCCCAGGTTATTCCAAAAAATTCAAGAAGGTGGAAGACTCCTAAAATCTTTTTATGAAGCCAACGTCATCTTAATACCAAAACCAGATAAATACATAACAAAGAAATCTTCAGGCCAATATCGATGATGAACACAGATGCTAAAATCCTTAAGAAAATGTTGGCAAACTGCATCCAGCAACACATTAAAAAGATCATGCACCATGACCAAGTGGAATATATCCCAGGAATGCAAGGATGGTACAATATTCACAAATCAATAAACATAATACACCACATAAACAAAACTAAAGACAAAAATCACATTATCATAGCAATAGATGTGGAAAAACATTTGATAAATTACAGCACCAATTTACAATAAAACACTCAGAAAAGCAGGAATAGAGGGAGCATTCTTTCACATAATAAAGGCCTTATATGAGAGACCTACAGCCAACATACTACTCAATGGAAAAAATCTTAGAGCTTTCCCACTAAAATCAGGAAAAAGAAAAGGATGTCCACATTCACTAATTTTATTCAACACATTGGAAGTCCTAGACACAGCAATCAGAAAAGAAAAATAAATAAAAGACATCTAATTTGGAAAGGAGGAAATAAAACTGTGATTATTTGCAGATGATATGATAGTGTACATAGAAAATCCTATAGATTCCAACAGAAAACTAATTGACCTAATAAATGATTTGGACAAAACAGCCAATTACAAAGTCGATACTCAGAAATCAAAGGGATTTTTATACACCAACCATGAAACATCAGAAAGAGAAATCAGGAAAAAATCCCAGTTGATATAGCAACAAGAAAAATACAGCACCTAGGAATAAACATAACCATGGAAGTAAAAGACGTATACTCAGAAAACTACGCAATACTAAAGAAAGAAATTAAGGAAGACACATACAAATGGAAATGTGAACCATGCTAATGTATTTGAAGAATTAACATCATCAAAATATCCATACTACTGAAAGTGATTCACAGATACTATGCAATACCTATTAAAGCACCCATGATATATTTCAGAGATATAGAATAAACACTTCAAAAATTTATATGGAACCATAAATGACCCTGAATAACTGCAGCAATTTCTAGAAAGAAGAACAAAGCAGGAGGGATCACAATACCTGATATCAAACTGTATTACAAGGCCACTGTAATCAAAACAGCCTGATACTGGCTTGATACAGGCGCACAGACCAGTGGAACAGGACAGAGAGCCCAGAAATAAATCCATGTCTCTATGGTCAATTTACATTTGACAAAAGTGGAAGAAGCATAAAATTAGGCAAAAATAGCCTCTCAACAAATGGTGTTGGGAAATCAGGACAGCTATACTCAAAAAAATGAAACTCAATCACCAACTTACATCATATACAAAAATAAATTCAAGGTGGATGAAAGACTTAAACATAAGTGGTAACACCATAAAAGTCCTAGAGGAGAACATTGGCAGGAAAATCTCAGACATTCCACACAACAACATCTTCATGGATATGTCCCCTCAAGCAAAGGACATAAAGGGAAAATATAAACGAATGGGACCTTATCAAATAAAAAGTTTCTGCATGGCTGAAGAAATTAGCATTAAAATGAAAGAAGAGTCAACCCTATGGGAAAACATATTTTCCAATGACAAATCAGACAAGGGCTTGATCTCTAAAATACATAAAGGATTCACACAACTCCATTCCAGGAAGACAAAAAAAACAATTATAAAATGGGCAAAAGACTTGAGCAAACACTTTTCTGAGGAGGACATACAGAGGGCCCAAAGACACATGAAAAGATGCTCAGCATCACTAGCCGTCAGAGAGATGCAAATTAAAACGACAGCGAGATAGCACCTCACACCAGTCAGAATGTCCAACATAAACAAGTCAATAAACAAGTGTTGGGGAAGATGCAGAGGAAAGGGAACCCTAGTGCACATTTGGTGGGAATGCAGACTGGTGCAGCACCTATGGAAAACACTATGGAGTTTCCTCAGAAAACTAAAAATGGAACTGACTTTTGACCCAGCAATTCCACTGTTGAGATTATATCTTAAGAGCCCAGAAACACCAATCCAAAAGAACCTATGTATCCCAATGTTCATAGCAGCAGAATTTACAATAGCCAAGTACTGGAAGAAACCTAAGTGCCCATCAGCAAATGAGTGGAGCAAGAAACTATGGTACATTTACACAATGGAATTTTATGCAGCAGAGATAAAGAAGGAGCTTATTTCTTTTTGGAATGGATGGAACTGGAGAGCACTATGCTAAGTGAAATAAGCCAGGCAGTGAGAGGCTAATACCATATGATCTCACCTTTAACTGGAACATAATCAAAAAAGATAAAAGTAAACAAAATATAACCAGAGTCATTGAAATTAAGAAAAATCTAACAATATCCAGAGGGGAAGAGGGAGGGGACAGTGGGGAGAAGGATTTTCAGGAACTATTGTAAAGGACAAAACCAAGGGGAAGGGTCAAAGCAAGGGTGGGAGGTGGGTTTGGAGGGGATGGGGAAAAGGGTGGGAGAAAATATGGACAACTGTGATTGAACAACAAGAAAATAATTTAAATTTAAAATAAGAATAGAAAATTAAATATTAGTCTCAAAACCATAAACATACTAGAAATCATAGGTGCTAAAATCATGGGCATTTCTCTCAGCAATATATTTTTTATTTTTTTAAAATTTCTTTCATTGTTATTCAAGTACAGTTATCTCCATTTTCCCCCACCACTCCATCCAATCCCAGCCATCCCATATCTACTTGAGCCAGAGAAACACAAAAACAACAACAACAAAAACAGAGGACTGCATCAAACTAAATATTTTTTACACAGCAAAGGAAATCATCAACAAATGGAAGGACAACCCACTGAATGGGGGAACATATTTGCTGATATATCTGATAAAATTTTAATATCCAAAATTTACAATGAAATGAAATTATACAGCTCAACACCAAAAAAAAGAAAAAAAGAAAAACAAAAAAAATAAACAATCCAATTGAAAAGAAGGCAAAGGACCTGAATAAACACTTCTCCAAAGAGGATGTACAGATGGCCAATAGACATATGAAAAGATGTTCAACATCACTAATCATCAGAGAAATGTAAATTAAAACCACAATGATATATCACCTCACACTCGTAAGAATGGCTATCATCAACAAATCAATAAATCAACTGCCAAGGATTGGAAAAAGGGGAACTCTTGTGTACTCCTGCTGGGAATGCAGATTGGTACAGCCACAGTGGGAAGCATTACAGAGTTACTTCAAAAAATTAAAATGGAACTGCATTCTGACCCAGTGATCCCATTTCTGGTAATATATCAAAAGAAACCTGAAATACTAATTCAAAAGTATATGCGCATCCCCAAGTTCATTGTTGTGCTACTTACAATAGCCAAAATTTGGTATCAGCCCAAGTATCCATCAAAGATAAGTAGATAGAAAAGCTGTGGTACATTTACACAATGGAATATAACATAAGTATAACAAAGATCTTACCCTTTGCAACAGCATGGCTGGACATGGAAAGCATTACTGTATGTGAAATAAGCCAGTCAAAGAAAGACAACTATGATGTGATTTCATTTACATGTAAAATATGTTGAACAAAATAAAATAAGAAAAATAAAGATATACTCATAGGGAGCTTGCTGACAGCTGTTGGAGGGGAGATGTGGAGCACTGGCTTGGAGGTTGGAGGTTTGGACAACAGCAACATAAACTTATGGACATGGACAACAGTGTGGTGAATGCCAGGGGGAGGGGCATGGGAGCAGGTGGAAGAGGATATTCAGGGGATAAATGGTGACTGACAGAGAACCTGGCTTGGGGTAGTAAATACCCAAACAGTATACAGATGATGTGTTGAGGAATAGTGCACCTGAAACCTGTATAATTTTGTTAACCAGTGTCACCTCAATAAATGCAATAAAAAGGAAAAACAGAACAAGAAGAATCCAGGTTTCTTACAGATTGTGTTTAGTTCTTATGTTGTTATCTTATAAAAATGAAGAAGAATTGTAAAAATTATCAAAAATTTTAGGTAACATTGAAGTGTCCAAGTCAGAAACATTTAGATTTATACGGCAGGAATAATTTTAGAACACTTTTACATATGTATAAAAGTTGTCAGGAAAGGTAAATATTTTATCCAATATGCATATAAAATGATTCTGGGGCTTAGGGCAGACTTTTCTTTGGTTTTGGACACTGGGTTTCTCGTGGTGAAGTTCTCAGACATAGAGGTTAAGATTATTGAGATGCATGTCATCTCACACATTTAAGAAACACAGCAAACAGTGATGGGATTCAGGGGCTGTGTCATTAGAAATTACCTTTGATTTGAGTGAAATACACTCGAACATCTACTGGGAGATCCTTTCTTGTGGATTGAAAATCCTTGCAGTTGCTTCCTGCCCAGTCATAAAAAGACCTTATTAAATTATTGTGAATTCATTGACTGGAAACATCACCCCACTAGTCTGTTGTAGCCAAAATGTTGTAAAACTTGCCATCAGGGAGACTATTGGAAACAAAGCAGATAATATACTGGGTATTTAAATTCTTAGAGAAGGCTTTTGTGTTGATGCCTAAAAAACTCACCACTGTTAATTTTCCCAGGGAGATAGGGGAGGAGGAACTCAAGAGAAATACAACTGAAATTGTCACTGAAATTTTATAATTGATTGAAAACATAGAAATATTTAGTCTGATATGAGGAGAAAAGAGTCCTGAATAACTTGTACAAGACCAGAAGTAATGTGGATAAGCTAATTTTTAAAAGGGACACCACATATTAAAACACAAGTACCAGTCTTTGAAAATTCATACTGTTAAATAAAAGAAAATAAAATTAAAAAGGATAATAAAAGATAGTACCAGAAAGTAAATGGTAGTGCCAATGCGTATAGAGAAAAAATGCATTTTTAGAACACTTCTTAGTAGTATGTGAAAAACAGTTGGATTGATCAAAGGTTTGAACACTCTCAAAAGGGACTCTGGACACAACAAGGGCAGTAAGGGTTTCTCCTGTCGTATTTTTCAAAATGACAAAGGACCCTATTCTGGGTGGATTTAGTTAGAGAATTAGAGTTTCTTTTTTTTTCCAAATTTCATCCACTTTACCAAATATCAGCTAATAGTGATGCTCAGAGTTAGAATAATTTTTGTTCATCCTATCAGAGTTTTTTAATTTAATTTTAATTGTTGTTCAAGAACAGCTTTCTGCCCTTTACCCCCATCCCAGCCCACACCCCCAGTTCTCCCCACCTCCCTCCTGTTTCTACCACCCCTTGTTTTTGTCCTTGTGTCCTTTATACTTGGTCCTGCAAGCCCTTTTCCCCTCTGGCCACTGTCAGCCTGTTCTCAAAGTTAGAATCTTGTCTATAAATCAATGATGAAGATATTTTGGATCTGCTAAGTTTCTAAAACCCTTACTAAGTTTGTCATTGAAACACCTTCACACCTAAGTATTTAGCAAAGTGAAAGCTGTGGCCTGTTTATAAATCATGAGGCATTGTTAAGTGGCTGCTTGGTGGCCTCAGTCATGAACATCTCCTTTAGTGCCAGAGCAGAAACACTGAAAATTGGATTTTGGGGGAATGAATATTTGTTACTGCACATTGAGCAGGTATATGTTCAGAATTCTTGTTGTGATGTGAACTTTGTAAAATAAAATATACCTTTCAAGCCCTGATAAATTGATATACTATCCATGGCATGTACTGAAGTGGTATTGTTTGGTAAATCAACTTTAAAAAGCATTTTAAACTCTATATCATCTAAAAACTCAGGATCTTTAAAAGACCATGTGAGAATTTCATTCAAGAAATTCTCTATATCTTTGATACAGAGAATCTTAAGTATCTTTGATACTTAATCACTAATTAAGTCAATATTATCATTAGTATTTTTAGGTTTTGATATTTTCCTGCAATTAAAAACAACTTGGAGAGTTTTATTTAAAAAGGCTTACAGGCTTAACTCTGATGACTCCAGTATTACTTCTAATTTTAAATTTAAAATAAATAATAAAAGTAAAACTCTCAAGGAAATCTATACAGCAATCTGGTAGAAATACAATGGACAGTATACACAATTTAGATATTACATGTATCTGTGAAGTGTTTGGTGAAATAGTCTGAGTCTGAAGGGTGTTCCTGATGCCTAAACAGCTTTAAAGAGTTTGAGCATTATTTATAATATAGAGGAACACATTTAGATATAATTGCTCTTTTTTTCCTTTTTTTAATTTTAGCAACATGTGAATTAAATGCTGGGGTTTAATATTCTTACAGAGAGGCTCAAACAAAGTTTACACTTATAGAAAAAGTAAATTAACTGAATTTTTTTTTAAATCATGTGTAGTGAAGGAGAAGTAAAAGTACAATTTTACAATCAGGTACACTTAGGACTATGTCCACATTTTGTATTCTGGCTCTACCAGTTTCTGGTTCTTGCATGGGTCACTGTGAGTCTCCAGGCTCTCATTTATGGAGATGTTAATATAGAATCTTCAGACTTTATAAGTATTATACACGCACACATTCACATATATGTATATATAGTATCACATATATGTTTGCTTACATATACATATATAATATTATATATCTTTGCTTATACACACATGTGATGTGTAATTGGTGTTCAGTAGCTGTTAGTTTTCTCAATATTTATATATTTGGATGTACATTTTTTCAAATTTGAGTCTGGTTACTGAGTATAACATATCATGGTGTTTGTGCCCAATGTTATTGTATTTGATTCTTTCAATTAGAATTTGTGATGATCCCTCCACAAGTCGCTTCTCCTCCCACTGGTTGCACCTAACAGATTGACCCTGAAGCTACTACCTCTCCTAAGTGTTCTGCAACATTTTAAGTGTCTCTGGAAAAGCCATGTCTGGAATTACCACCTTGCTACACACATGGTTTCCTGCCTTTTCTTTTTGGCCCACCCAGCGTCTTCTGCATCCCCAGAAAGGTGAAGGCTGTAGGCTGGGCTGTTATGAGGGTAAGGTAAGAGATGAAAATAGTCTCCTCCCCTCCAACTCTAGAACTCCTAGTAATTCTGCAGTTCTTTAAACAACCATCTAATGATTAGTTCTTGCTATGTGTCCAGCAACAATAAGCACAGAGACTGAAAGGGCCTCCAAGACAGGTCCCTCTCTTTAAGAGGCTTGCAGTTATTTGGAAACACAGGTAAACCAATACAGACAAAGGACTGGAATGAACCTAATGGTAACAGTTCACAAGCCCAGAGGAATTGTTTGTGCTTAAACTGCATCCTGATACAGAGCACAGACTGACAGAGAGCAGATCATTTGGTTCTAAAGAATATGAAACTTGTGGTTTTAAGAAATTAGATAAAATATCTCAAAAACACAATTCAATATGAAAAACAGCCAATTCTGATTGACAACACCAAAGAAAATAAATAGTCCCACATCTCTTTGTCCCTCTAAATTCAACATAAATCCTTAAAATTGTCCCTCAAAATGGAAAGTGTGCTTAATTCTTATTTCAAACTAAAAACTAAAGCCTGTAAAAATATATGGGGGCTTCAAAATTAAGAAAAAAGTAGAATAGTCTTCAAAAGTTCATTTTTAAAAATGAAGAAACACATGCCATCTATGAGTATTACAATCTAATATTACTAGTGGCAGATAATATGCTCAAATTCAGTCTGTCATAACTAATCTTAATCCTTATACCATTGAAATAATAATATATTATTATTTCAATTAAAGATAGTGAAGGGTAGGCAAACAAGAAATAACAATGAATAAAGAATATATTTTCCCAGTTAAAAAATACATGTGCCAAACAAAGGGAAGGAACTAGGGAGATTATTAAAAAGAAATATTATGCTATCAATTGCCAGTTATTCACATTTTATGTATATTTAGAAAACAATTCACATTTTAGTGAATTTTTTGCTAAATTAAAAGTTATATAAACTAACAGGCATTTTGTTCATTGCATGAGTATCCATCCCTTCTCCAGTGCCCCTTGCTCTGCACCCACCTCTCTTTGCTCACCTTATGGTTGGGGAATTACCCAGAGTTTGGGTTGGGGTGGGGAAGGAAGGTTTTTTTATTTAAATTGTAGCAAACTCTTCCTTACTTCCAACCTGAAGATTCTTCATAAATACAAGCTAATTCTAAATTTTATTTTTGTTTTATATTTTTAACCATTTTCATTGTTTTCAAATCTTGGATAAAGTCTGTTAGGCTCACTGGCATTAATGTTAGACCAGATTGCAAATTACCATGCCAAGATTTGCAAATTGTGCAACTTTAGTCAAGCCACATAACTGAGTTAATTGGGTCATTACAAGGTCTGTAAAGTACCTAGCATATAATAAACCAATAACTATATAAATAAATTAATACTTAGTAAATTAATACATTCTCATTAATAACCAGACTTTCCTAGTGTACTTCTGTTTTTGTAGATGAAAGAACTGAGTTCCTGTCAGCAAATTAGCCAAGTTACCAGAAAAGCAGGAAAACACTGAACTTTAGCAACAGGCCTCCTAATTTCCCCAGGAACTAGAGCCATGCTGGATGGAGATAGGATTTATATATGGCCTAAGTATGTCTGAATGAGTACTCATCAGCTATTAAGCTACCCGCAATCTGGGTACAGGAAAACAGCAGAAGTTCACTAGTCACCATTATCACATCTCAGTATTATTTATATAAAGAGAAAAGAAGTCCTACCCAGATGTTGTCTTCTTGCTGGTACTGTCTCCAGTTGTGCCCTGTGTCACTGAACATGAGACTATAACTCGTCACCCAGTCAGAGCTTCCATATCGTCCCTGTGTAGCCACTGCTGTGATCTCCACTTTGCTTCCCAGGTCCATCTGGAGCCACTGCTGAGCATTGGAGTCCTCTGGGGACCAACCACCAGCTCCTGAGGGAGGATCAGAGTTGTAGCAACATCTTACACAGTCATGACTTTAATTCCCAAAAAGAAATGAACAGTGTTCAACTAAGATGTCATTACCCCAAATATACTCTGGCTCTGCTCTTAAATACCTGGTAATTTCTTAGTCCAGCTGCCAACCTCTCCATTTAATTTGCTTTCATGGTTTAACATTCATCTCAAATGCTGTTTCCTTTATGATTCTTTCTCTTTCCTTAGTCATTACAGTTTCCATCCTCTGGATTCCTAGTGAATTATTTTACAACCTTAATTTTTAACATGTCTTCTATTCTCTGCCTCATTAATATCTCCTTCTTTCTTTTCTTCTTTTCTTTCCTCCCTTTTTCTCTTTTCTCTGCTCATCTCACTCCAAACATGTTCTATTTGGAAATCAGTATTTTGCTGTAGATACAGAGATGAAAGATCACTGACTATGCATTTGAGAGGTTAGTATTAATTCATCATTCATTCAACAGATGTTTATTGAGTACCAAAAGCATGCCGGGTGCTGAAGAAAGAGACATACAAAAAATGTGTAAAGTGATATGTAAGGAAGTGTTACAAGAGGTATACAAAAGGTACAATAGGAGCACAGAAGACAGAATGATTCAGTAGGTGATTAAGAATACCTAAATACAATGATGATGGTGCTAAAACCTGAAACAAGTATGTCTATTTTCCAGACAGACAAGGTAGAATCAAGAAAACATGAGAGAGATCAACCAGGGTCAAAGTAACAGCATATGCAAATCTCAGAGAGAAGTGAAAAAATGCCACGTTTCTGGATCTGCGTGTGATTCAATGTACTTGATGCACAGGGACATTCCAATATGTAACGAAAGCCTTTGGGCTTAGAATTTCGATATTTGACACACTGGAACTTTGCAGGAGATCAACATTAGCTCTTACTTAGTCGGATGACTCATGGTCTACTCTTCTTTCTTTTTCTCACATAGGAATAAACAATTTAACATTAATTTGTATTGATCACAGAGTTCACAAAATTTCTGGACCTTCAGCTGGAGCTGCCACAAAATTTCTGGTGCCATGAGTAGGGATGGGATGAAAACAGGCCCCAAAGGCCCTGAAACAGGGCATCAGGTCCAGGAATTAATTGACTATTTAGAGGGGATCAGCAATTAAATTCCATTTTATTTCAAGCTATGCAATTTAAAACCATTTTAGTGATGCCACAGTCTACTTTTGTGCTGTCTTTGGAGGAGTCAATTGGACTTCTCCTTGATAACTGAGAACTCTTGTGTCCCAGCTCCCTACTGCAGAGAGAGCCTCTCATCTTATGGGAGTGGAAATGTGGACAGAAGAGATGGAGAGCATGAGGCAGACCCTATTCTGACCATAAAAGTTATCCTACAATTAAACATTGGTTTTCTCTCAATAAATAGTTAGTACTATTGATCATTTTGCTTTGATAAAATGTTTTTCACTTCCCTGAAAAGATTCAAATCCAGGGAAAGAAATAGAAAGAATGTGCTCAATACTTGTTGTAGGTATTGAGTATTTTATAGGACATGAGTGCAGTGGCATATATCACTGAAATTAACCAATATCTATTATTTCCTCTTCTGTAGTAGTAGGACTGCAGTGTGTATGACTTAATTTCATGTTTAAGTACTCCAACAATTAGAGATATGGTTACATAGACAGGTTCTCTCTGAAAAAATGTGAGTTGGAAAAAGATGTGCCACTCTGTGGCTCCTTATTTGTGAATCCAGCTCACTTATATTTACTGTAGTTATTGATGTATGAGAAATTTCTATAGCCATTTTATCTTTTGTTTTCTGGTACATCTGTGGCTCCACTGGCTCTTTAATTTTGTGTTTCTGTCTGTTGTTTTTGTTTAGTGGTATTTTTTACTTCTTTCTTCTGTTTCCTCTTTTTCTGTTATATGCCTCAGTTTTGAAATTTTTGGGTGTGGTTATCATTAGGTTTATGAAAAAGAAAGTTTCATATATGCGGTAGTCTTTTGTCTTTTCAATGAATCTAATCTCTATCCTCCTTTACAAATTGAGAACTTTCCCCTCCCCTTTTATGTTTTGTTGTTAAAAATTATCCCTGTTTATGCTGTAAGTTTGCTGATGATCTTTCTTATAGATTTGTGACCTTTTGTTTTGTTTGAAGACAACCAAAGTGTCTTCATAAAACAAACAATAGAAGAGTGAAGGGGGAAGGGTTTTCAAGAACATCTATAAAGAACACATGGACAAAACCAAAGATCCTTGGGGTAGGATCAAGGGTAGCAATTGGGAATGGCTGGGGTGGGGGAGTGGTGGGGGTAAAATGGAGACAACTGTACTTGGACAACAATAACAGAATTAAAAAAAAAGAAGAGTGAGTAAAGAAGTTGTGGTACATATATACAATGGAATATTAATGGAATACTACCCAGCCATAAGAAAAGATGAAACACTGCCATTTGGGAGTATGACATAAATGGATCTTGAAAATATTATGCTAAATGAAATAAATTGGTGATAAAAACTAAGACCCATATTATTTTACTTATATGTGAGGTATAAAACTTAATCTCATATACACAAACAGACAACAGCATGGTGGTTACTGGAGGGAAGGGGTAGGGGCAGTAAAAGGTAAAGGGAGACAAGTATATAGTGATGAAAGATGACTTGATTTTGGGTGGTAGGCACACAATGCAATACGCAGGTCATGTGTCATGGGAATGTACACCTGAAACATATATGATCAAATGAATCAATGCCACTTCAATAAAATTAATTCTTAAAAAAGAAGAAAAAGTTGTGCCACATGCAGGCCATCAGGTCTCTTTTCTGTCTGCTTTCCCTTCCACTTCTTATAGATGCAGTTGACAACAGGGTCCTAGCTGATGGCATAACCACAGAATGGAATGATCCTGGAATCTTGCATCACTATGGATAGGAGCATCTCCCTGCTTGAACACCTGTTTAAACTATAATATGAATGAGAACAAAGTCCAAACTGTTGTGTTTAAACCATTGCACACTGGAACCTATTGATACTGCAGGGTTAGCCTATCTTAATACATAGATCATAATACTTTGTGAAGTAAACAGCATAATTCTCATAATATACTTGAGGAACCTGAGGTCCAGAAGTTTAGAATACCTGGCACTTAGGATTCAACTATAGCTATTTGAGACTACTTAAACAAACAAACAAACAAACAAACAAAGATTTCTATTGTAAAAACCTAGCAAATGAATAAGTAGGAAAGGCAATAGGAGGAGGCATTTGAGGAGTCATATCCACAAGTACATTTTTATCACTCAGCTTTCTCTTCAGCTCCATGTGCACAATTTCCAATCCATACCCACAATTTCTCAAAACTGACATGGAGGTCTAAGAAGAAGACTTTACATTTGCACAAAATCTAAAATTACCCTGAACCTACTCTATTTCCACGTCATCTTTCCATCTCAAGAGGCTTCTTTTTTTAGTGAAGAAAGAAAAGCAAAGTTGTATAAGCTACATAATAGCAATACTATTTTTAAGTGTCAGAAAAAAATCTGTTTGGTGAATTCAATGAGTGAAAGTGTTCCTTCTAAGTGACTTTTATGTTTTTTTTCATGTAACATATTTTGTATTATCAGAATGTCTTTAGCTTATAAACTATCTCATTAGTCACATTTATATACATTACTGCATAAAGAGTATATATAACAATTTGACAGCTGGTGGTATGACATAAGGCTTATGACTTTCTGTAAGGCCATTACTATTTTTGAAATTAAAATTCTCAAACTTTATTTCTCCTTTACTTCCAACAATCTACAACTAGTCTTCTTAGTAATGCTTCAGAATTTTTCCTTCATTTATTCTAATTATTCATATCATATGCATGCATGCATGCTAAGAGTAATGTTGAGGATTAAACAAAAAAAATGACAAGGAATTTACCTCACCACCTGGAAAGAATAAAATAACAAAAGTCTGACTAAAAATAAACAAACAAAAAAGGAGAGTTAATGCTAAAATAAAGGTTTCTTCAAATTCATCATTAGAAATTACATCTCAATTTTGCCCACAGTAAAAACCTTAGTTTATTAATCCCCCTAAAATTAAATAAATGGAATTGTTACTGTTAGCACTCATCAAGAATTATCTATGCCCAGGACTTTCGGCCTAAGATCTTAAATGGATGCACACTCTCTGTCTAGGTGGCAGCCACCAAGGACTCTTTCCCTGTTGAAGATGCTCCCCGAATCACAGCTAATAGGCCAGACACTCAGGGTTGCCATGGGTGCTATAACAAACATTTTGTTCCTTCTACAGAACAATAAATGCATGTTCAAAAATGATGAGAATAGCCTGAAGATACTGTTTGCAGCTGCTCTAAAGACACACCATATCCATGCTAGCTTTCTGTTTACAATTATCCTTTATATTGGGGGTGTAACAGATACACAGATACTGGTGTTTGACAAGTTAAAGGTGTTAACTAAAATAGTGCTGACTGTAATCTTGGCTATGTGAACATTCCCATAACTCCTGTGGTTTAAATGTAAAAGAATTGAATGGAAATGTAAAGGACTGTTTTAATTTTAAAGAAAAATAACCACACCTGAGAATTTTGCAGCATCTAGAGTTCTCCTATAGTTCTCAAACACAAGATATGGAATGATTTGGAGGCTTTATCCTGATTCTCAGGAATCTAACCTGGGAATCAGTATTTTTATTGTTTATTCTATTACAATTGCCCCAATTTCATTTTTTTCCCTTTTGCTCCCATCCACCCAGCCCACCCCTCTCACACAAAGTCAGTTCCCTTACAATTGCCCATGTCCTTGAATCATTCATACATGTTCTTTGATTAGTAGCTTCCCCTTTCTTCCACCATTCCCACTCTCCCTCCTCCCTTCCTACTGCTATGGGTCTGTTCCATGTTTCCATGTTTCTGGTTCTATTTTTTCATTAGTTTATTTTGTTCATTAGATTCCAGTTGTAAGTGAGGTAATATGATATTTGTCTTTCACTGACTGTCTTATTTCACTTAACAAAATAATCTTCAGTTCCATCCATGCTATCACAAAATATAGGATTTTTTTTTTCTTTCTGGTAGGTAGTAGTATCCCATTGTATACATTTAAAGATTTTTAATCCAGTCATTACGGATATGCCCTTGGGATGTTTCCAACACTTAGCTATTGTAAATAGAACTGCTATGAACATATGTTCTTTTGAATTGGTGTTTCTAGATTCTTAGGATATATTCCCAGCTGTGGAATCACTGGGTCATACGGCAACTCCATCTTTAGATTTCTGAGGAAATTCCATAATGTTTTCCTTAGCTGCTGTACCAATCTGTCTTCCCACCAACAGTGCACTAGAGTTCTCTTTTCTCCACATCCTCTCCAGTACTTGTTGTTTATTTATTGATGGTAGCCATTCTGACAAGCGTGATATGACATCTCATTGTCGTTTTAATTTGTATCTCTAATGGCTCCTGATGTTGATGTGCTGATGGGCCATTGCTATGTCCTTTTTTGAAAAGGGTCCATTCATGTCCTTTGCCCATTTTTTAATTGGGTTGTTTGTCTTTTTGGTGTTGAGTCATATGAGTTTTTTACATACTTCAAATATTACACCCTCATCCAATGTATTATTGGCAAATATGTTCTCCAATAGAATTAGTTCTCTTTTCTTTAGCCATGCAGAAACTTTTTAATTTGATGTAGTCCCATTTGTTTGTTTTTTTTTCTTTATTTCCTTTGCCTTAAGAATTATATCAGCAAAAATATTGCTATGTGATATGTCTGAAATAATATTGGCTATGTTTTCTGCTAGGATTTTTATGGTATCACAATTTATATTTAAATCATTTATCCATTTTGATTTATTCTGATGTATGGTGCATGTTGGTGGTCTAGTATCATTTTTTGCATGTACTGGTACAGTTCTCTTAACACCTTTTATTATAGAGGCTAACATCTTTATTGTATGGCTGTATTCCCTTGTCAAATATTAATTGACTACAAAGACATGGGTTTCTGAGATCTCTATTTTGTTCCATTGATCTATGTGTAGTACTTATGTGATTACCACACTGTCTTGATTACAGTGGCCTTGTAATAAAGTTTAATATCAGGTATTGCGATCTTTCCAACTTTGTTCTTTGTTCTCAGGATTGCTGAGGACAAATATTGAAAAAATATTCATTTTTTTGAATATTTGTTATAAATCTGTGAAATATGCCATTTACATTTTAATAAGAATTGCATTGAATATATAGATAGTTTTAGGTAGTATGCACATTTTAATGATGTTAATTATTCTAATCCATTAACAGAGTATATGCTTCCTTTTACTTGTATCTTCCACAACTCTTTTCTTTAGTGTTGTATAGTTTTTCAAGTACAGATATTTTATATCCTTGGTTAAATTTATTCCTGGGTATTTTATTTTCCTTATTGCTATAGAAAATGGGATTTTTCCCTTAGTTTCTCATTCTGATACTTCATTGTTAGTGTACAAGAATGCTATCAGTTTCTGAATATCGACTTTGTATTGCACCAGTTTGCCAAATTCACTTTTTTAGGTAGAGTAGCTTTTTTTGTTTGTTTGTTTTTTGATTTTTGTTTTTTTGTGGAGACTATAGGGTTTTATGCACACTATCATGTCTTCTGTGAATAATGACAGTTTTATTTCCTATTTTTCAATTTGGATGCCTTTTATTTCTTTTTCTTGTCTGATTGCTCTGGCTAGAACTTCCAGTACTATGCTGAAAAAAAGTGGTAAAACTAGGCACCCTTTGTAGTGTGTTGATTTTAAGGAAAATTATTTTAGTCTTTGCCCATTGGGCATGATGTTGGTGGTAGGTTTCTCATATGTGGCCCTTATTATCTTGAGGTATGCTCTCTCTATTTCCCCTTTGCTGAATTTTTTTTTATCATAATGGGAACTGTTTTTTGTCAAATGCTTTTTCAGCATCTATTGATATGATCATGTGATTTTTGTCTTTCATTATGTTTGTGTGATGTGCAATGCTTATTGATTTGTGAATGTTATACTAGCATTGCATCTCTGGTATATATCCCATTTGAACATGGTACATGATCTGTTTAATGTATTGATCCAGATTTCTAAATATTTCCAATATTTTGTTGAGGATTTTAGCATCTATATTCATTAGAGATATTAGCCTGTGATTTTTTGTGTGTTTTTACCTGGTTTTGGAATTAGGATAATACTGAACTTGTACAAAAACTTTTGGAGTATCCCTTGTTCTTGATATTTTTTGGAATAGTTTGAGAAGGGTAGTTAGTTCTTCTATGAGTGTTTGGTAAAATTTACCTGTGAAGCATCCAGTGCCAGGAGTTTTTTGATTACTGTTTCAGTTTTGCTGGTTGTTATTAGTCTTTTTCAGGTTTTCTGCTTCCTCTTGATTCAGTTTTGGGATACTGTATGCTTCCAGAAATTTGTCCATTTTACCTAGGTTGTCCAGTTTCTTACCATGTAGATGTACATAGTAATTTCCTACAATCCATTGTATTTCTGGGGTGTAAATGGTTCATTCTCCTCCTTCATTTCTGATTTTATTTATTTGGGTTTTCTCTCTTTTTCTTGCTGAATCTTGGTAAAGATTTGTCAATTTTGTTTATCTTTTCAAAGAATAATATCCTGGATTCATTGGTTTTTAGATTATTATTATAGTTTCTATATCTTGTAAATCTTCTCTAATCTTGATATTTCCTCTCTTCTACTTGCTCTGGGCTTCTTTTGGTGTTGTTCTTCTAGTTCTTTTAGATGTAAGGCTAGATTATTTATTTGAGATTTTTCTGTCTTCTTTAGGTAGTCCTGTGTTGAAATGAACTACTGTTTCAAAGACGGTTTTCACTGTGTCCCATAGGATTTAGGTTGTTTTGTGTTCATTTTCACTTGTTTCCAGATACTTTTTTATTTCTTTCTTGATCTCATTGTTAGCCCATTCAATATTTAATAACAAGTTATTCAGTCTCCATGTATTTGAATGTTTTCCAGCTTTTTGCTTGAGGTTGGTTTCCAGTTTCAATCCATTGTGATCTGAGAAGATGCCTAATATGATATCAATTTTCTTGAATTTAAGGCTTATTTTGCATGGTTTATCATTAACAATGATCCATGTGTGTCTGAAAAGTATGTATACTTTTCTTCTTTGGAGTGGAATGTTCTGTAAACATCAATCAAGTCCATTTGTTCTTAAGTGTTGTTCAATGCCACAATATTTTCACTGATTCTTTGTTTGGGGGATCTATCCATTGCTGACATTGTAGTGTTAAAATATGCTATGATAACTCTATTGCTGTTGATCTCCTTCTCAAAGTCCTCCAAGATTTTCCTTGTGTATTTAGGTGCTCCTGCGGAGGGTGCATGTATGTTTACAAAGGTTAGATCCTCTTGTTGGACCACTATGTTAAGTATTATGTAGTGATTTTATTTGTCTCCTGTTATGGCCTTAGTTTTGAAATTGATTTTGGCTGATATAACTATTGCTACCTCATCCTTTTTACATGTCCATTTGCTTGGAATGTTTTTTTTTTTTTTTCTCCAACCCTTCACTTTCAGCCTGTGTAGATCTTTTGTTCTGAGGTGGGTCTCTGGTAGGCAGCATATATACAGGTCATGTTTTCTTAACCACTCAGCTACCCTATGGAATTTGATTGTAGCATTAAATCCATTTACATTTAAGATTACTATTGATACATGCTTGTTCACTGCAATATTTCCCTTTGTACATGTCCCACCTCTGTTTCTTCTTTTTAAAGTTGTCACTTTAGCATCACTTGCAGTTTTGTCTTAGTGGACATGTACCATTTTAGACTTCTTTTGTTTGGGAAACTCTTTATTTCACCTTCCATTTTAAATGACAACCTTGTTTCATACAGTGTTCTTGGGTGTAGGTCCTTGATTTTCATTATTTGGAATACCTACTACCAAATCCTTCTGGCTGTAGTGTTTCTGTTGAGAAATCAGCTGATAACCTTATCAGAGATCCTTGTATGTTACTATCTGTTTATCCCATGCTGCTTTTAAGATTCTCTCTTTGTCTTTAAATTTTGCCATTTTAATTATTATATAGTTTGGAGTGAGACTTTTTTGGTTGATCTTGATTGTGACCCTCCTTGCTTCCTGAATGTGCATGACATTTTCCCTCACCAAGTTAGGGAAATTTTCTGTCATTATTATTTTTATCCTTTACTCCTTTTCTTCTCCTTCTGATATTACTGTGGAGTGAATGTTTTTACATTTCATGTTGTCCTGAAGCTCCCTTAATCTATTCTTTGTTTTTTTTGTCTTTTTTGTTGTTGTTGTTGTTCTGTTGCTATAACTGTGTGTTTTCTCCTACTTGTCTTCCAGCTTGCTGATTTGGTCCTTTGTTTCATCCAGTCTGCATTTAATTATTTCTAGTGTAACTTTTATTCCTGTTATTGTGTTCTTCATTTCTTTTTGGTTCTTATTAATAGTTTATATGTATTTTTTTTGTGCTTACAGTTCCCACTAAGTTCTTAGTAGGTCCCATAAAGTTCCTTGCAGTTCTCACTGAGTTCTTTTTTTATTTTAACAGTTAACCAATATTTATTATTTTCCTGTTTTTTTATTGTTCAAGTACAGTTGTCTTTATTTTCCTACCCCACTTCCCGCTACTCCAGCCATCTCTACCTCCCACCCCCGATCCTATCCCCCTTTGGATTTGTCCATGTGTCCTTTATATATGTTTCTTGACAACTCTTGCCCCTTTTCTACCTATTGTCCCCTCCCAACTCCCTTCTGGCTACCATCAGTTTGTTCTTAATTTCAATGTCAATGGTTATATTTTACTTGCTTGTTTGTGTTGTTGATTAGGTTCCACTTACAGATGAGCTCCCTGAGCATCCTTATAACCATTATTTTGAACTCTATGTCTGATAGATTGCTTGCCTCAAATGCATTTAAATCTTTTTCTGGGGATTCCTCCTTTCCTTTCAATTGGGGGTTGTTTCCTTGTTTCCTCATTTTTGGTGACTCTGTTTGCTTCTACATCTCATACTGCTCTTATTTGACTGCCTGTCTTTATAGGTGAACTTCTGTGGTAGGAGTTTTGTGGGACTCAGTGGTGCAGTCTCTGTGGTCACCTGATTTGGATCTAGGGATGTCCTTTATTCAGTTTATGTAGGCCCTCTAGTTGTAGCTTTGTTGATGGCTCATTCATTGGTGGGTTCTCCCTTCAGGGTGACTGACTGATAGTCACCAACCCCACCATATTGTGTATGCTATTATACAGTTGCTGGCAGGAAAGAGCAAAACTAACCAGAAAACCAAACCTACACCAGCAAAAATACCACCCTATCATATCTACAATATCAAGAGTAACTGAGAAAAGACTAATAATGGTTGAAAGAGATTAAAAGTATTATAAGATAGAAATAAAGAATATGGAATGACTAAAGGAGAAAAATATGGTTTTGAGAAGGAAGAGGGAGGAGAAATAAGAAGATTAAGGAATAGAAACAAGGTGAAGAAAGGAAGAAATAGAATTTAAAACATAAATGAAAAAGGGAAGGGCAATGGCAAAATAGAGTAAGAAAAGAAAAGAGTGTAATAATAGGTTTTAAATGAAAATAAAAAAAATAGGAATAAATTTAACTGATAGGAAGAAAATTGAAGAAAAACCACAACAGGTTCAGTAACAATGATAGATGTGCAAAGATTTATAAAGGTAGAAAGAAAATAAGACTATTACATGAAAGAGAAAAGAGAATATGAGATGACTACAGTAAAGAAAAATGATTTTGATAAGGTAGAGGGAGGAGAAATAAGAAGAGTAAGGAATGGAATCCAGGCTAAGAAAAGGAATGTATAAAATTCCAACCTCAAATAAGCAAGGCCAGGAGGAAAGCAAAGAGTTGTAAGACAGAGGGACAGTAACCTATGGGATTTGAAATTAAAAAAAAATAATAATTGTAAACAAATAGGAACACAATTGAAAGAATGCAGCAATAACTACAATACCCATGCCAAACAAGCAACAACTAATAAAGGTTGCAAGAAAATAAGAATATTGTAAGAAAGTAAAAAAGAATGTGAGCTGACTAAAGGAAAGAAAAATGATTTTGAGAAGACAGAAGGAGAAGATATAATAAGAAGAAAGAATAGTAAAAAGGTATAGAAGGGGGAAATTAAAACAAAAATAAGAAAGGGCATAATGTAGGAAAATGAAGTAAGATAAGGGAAGTGTACAATGTGTACAATCTTCTTATCCCTTTGCTGGCAGGGCAGCTATGTTCACGGTCCCTATGTTAAACATACTTTAGCTCCCCTTTTAAAAAGTCTCACCATGGCCCACCCACTGCAGTACCAAGTCTTTGTCTGGTTCTCCACTGACACCACATCTCCAAAAAGCCAAAAGTCTTTCACAGTCACTGTTGTCTGCCACCTGCCTCTGCCTGACCCCAGTGCAGCCTTTGATCCTTTTGGAAGATAGAGTTTCTCTCTCTGTGGCACTCTTCTGGTTGGCATTTGGTGCTGCAGCTATGGATGTGCTTCTTGCCATGAGTGTAGCCTGTATCTCCCCAACTTTCTATATTCTCCCAAGTCACTTCTGACCCAGTTCTGATGTTCCCTGCCCTGGGAGGGGAGGGAGCTAACAAAGCTGTGATTTCTGACTAGTATCTCTGAGGCTGCAGGTGCTATGCATGGAGTATTTCCCCTTCAACCTCTAACATCTCCTTATCACCCATTGTAAAGTGTCTTCTCTACTCCTTGGCTTCCAAACTTCACATCAGCTAAGGTTCCATTGATTGTTCAGGTAATTTGTCAGAAGAAGATCAACCAAGAATTTGAGTTAAGGGTGAGAGCAAGTGAGCTCAGCTTTCACCTACTTTGCCACAATTTTCTCCCCTCTAAGTTTATTTTAAGAGTCAGTTTCAGTTCAACTTAAATGTGCTGTGATTCTGGGGAGTAGAAGCACAGGACTGGTCCTTAGCAAAAAGTACTAAGGGAACCAAAGGAGAAGTATACAGAACAAAATGTGAAGGAGGAGAAAGGAGAGGCTGTGAATCTAGCTTTTCTGGGTGTGGGACTGTAATCTGACATGCTAAGTGATTTAGGAAACAGGATGAAATAGGTTATGAAGTGTCAGATCTAACATTTGACTAATAAGTGATTCATTATTTACATATTTAATCATCCAAATTAATTAAATACTACATGCAGTTTTCAATTATTAAGAACAAAAAAGTAACAATATGAAATTGCTCTGGATTTAAAGATGAACACTCTACAGAAGGCAGATTAGTAATTGCTCAGAGGTGGGAGAAATGGAATTTTGGGGAATAATGGGTAAGTGCTTTCTTTTTGAGGTAATGAAAATATTCTAAAATGGATTGTGATGATGAAAGTACAATTTTGTGAATACACTAAAAGCCATTGCATTGTATACTTTAAACAGTGAGTTGTATGGTGCATGCTTTATATTTTAATAAAGCTGATTTAAAAGAAAGAAAAAGATGGATACTCACTTCAGTTTGATTCCCAACCCTCCCAAACCAACATGGATGGATACTTAATGTCAGAATTACAATTGCCAAGGAAATCTGAAAATTTTTGAATTCAGAAATGCCCATCTTTCCTTTTGCTTGACTTTTCTTTCCATTCCCAGTTAGCCTTTGGCTCCTTCTCACCATCCCCCTTCTACACACCTGTGGGGTGTTCATTTATACACATTATTAGCTGACAGTCTTTGTTCACAGTTTGGAACTACCCTAAGCATGTGGCCAGCATCATCTCATTCATAATCACAGTAGCTCTGCATGACAGGCATATTATTACCCCTATTCCACAGGTGGGGAATCTGAGGCAAGAATAACTGTGTCACTTTTCTAAGATTACACAACTAGGAAGTGATAGAGGAGAGAATTCAAACACAGAAATCTAGGACCCAAGAGCCCAAGATCTTAACCAGTCATCTATGTAGCCTCTGAATAGCAAAGACAGAACACTTCCTTTTTATTCCTTCTTCTTCCTCTTTGAAATTCTCACTAGAATCAAAATTCCCACTTCAATTTTTTTTAGTATCTCACTTGATTCTCATAGCAATCAGCAGTAGTATTTTTAGTTTCCATTCACTAGAGAGGGAAGCAGCCACAAAGAAACAACTAATTTATGAAGGTTATATGGTGAGAAACAGCTCTCTGACCAAGTTGTTCTCATTTCTTGTCCCTAGCTAAATTTTTTCTTTGAAAACAGTGTCTTACACCAGCAGAAAATCTCTCATATGGAACAATCTAAGAAAAGTTTAAAGACAAGAGACCCAGGTATCTCTGCTGAGCCCTTTATACCACAAGGTTTATTCCCAACTTTACATGCAAGGGTAGACTTTAAGTATGAAAGAAAATAACTAGTCAAAATGCAGAAATCTCTTTTCTACACTTATTTTCTCTTCTAACTCAGAAAGGGAAATGAGAATTGATTGATATCACAACATGAAAATGGGCACAAAATATATGTAGGTCTCTGCTAACTGACATTTTACAACTATCATTCATTCAAAAACAGTCCATTTAGCACAAGACCAACAGAAGCTAAAAGTCACAAATAATAAATAGCATTTCCATACCTAATCTGTGAAGCACACAGCCTGGCCATTTTTAAAATCCCTAAAATAAACACTATAGAGAACAAGTTTCCTAGGCATGTGCCTCCCCCAGATTTACACAATGCCCTAAAAGTTATAATCACATTGTCACAAGTGACTGGGTTGTTAGGTTGAATTACAAGCTGCATCTTTAATTATTAAACAGTTGGTGCCTCTGTAAGAAAAGCTTGAAAATTTTCAGGCACAAACTACCTGGCAATGTTAATGAAAGGCTCCCCATAAATATGTAACACTATACAGTATGGGTAAAAGCAGTAACATACACAGGCCTGTTTATAGTGCTCAGGAGGGCTTCTTGCACTTCTGCTCAGAGCATTGTTACCATCCATCTGTAACAGGATCAGTGAACAAGCAAGAACTTGTGAGTTTGGGAAGTTGCTGGCTGGCACACTGGACATTACTTTTCTGCTACTAACCAGGCACAGTAAGATGTGGACATTGCATTCTGGTCCTGGCCAGGGCTCTATACTTCTATCTGCATGTTTGGAAAGTAAGAATTTGACCAAATGCCCTGTGGGTTTCAAAATAAGATAAACCCATAGGAAAACCTGGAGTAGCCCTCCTTGAGGCCAGTTGGCAGGAAATAACAAAGGAGCTCATAAGAGGAGATCAATCTAAATAAGGAAAAAGTCTGAATTTGAATCAGACCCAGATATCATAATTGAGGATGAGTCAAAACAAGAATGGGGGAGTGGCCCTCTGTGTAATTCAGTTTGGATTCCCAGAAGTCAATTATGAGACATAAATTTGAATTGCCCCCAACAAGTCATGTGAAGTCAATGGAGATAAGATAGGAATAAAAGAGGGCCAATCTGTGGTATAATAGGTAGCTAGCCATTCCCAAGGCTGAACTTAATCCTACCAGCATAGATGCACTTTAGGGTTATACCACCAGAGTAGGAGGAAACTAGGGGTTTTATACATCAACACTATCAGGCATTGATTGAAGACTGCAAGAGAACAGGGCAGTATTTAAAGCATACAAAGAAAGCCCTTGGGCAGATAAAGGAAGAAAGAGCTATTGGGGTTGGAAGTAGTTCTGTTGAAGATTTCTTCATGGCTCTACTCAGATTCTCTGTAGAGGATGGCTTTATCCCCCAGGAGTGGGTGGTAGCTGACAATTAGAACTGACTGTCCCCCACTCCAGAGATTTTTCCTTGGCCAAATAGATGCCTTCTCGCCTAGGAAACTAACACCCTCCCTGTTCTTAACTCAGCAAGTTGCTTGGCATTTATGGTGCAATATATGGTTCAGAATTTTCTCTTGGAATTGGAATGGATGTAGATTTTAGCTGAGACCACATTTACTGGTAGTGTCCCCCAATTTCTTCCCTCATGATCTGTCCACAGAGATCACATCCCCACACGTATTTTCAGCAGGGAGTCCAATTTTGACTCAGCTTCTAAGAAGTTGTCCTTACACTAAACTAAAATCTGAGGGATATGGGCACCAATAACCTCGTGATAGTATGCAGACTTAGATACAAACCTATGTGTCTCTATGTTTATAGAAGATAGTTGTACCCTGGCTGGTGTGGCTCAGTGGATTGAACTATGGCCTGCAAACTAAATGGTCACCAGCTGGATTCCCAACCAGGGTACATGCCTGGGTTGCGGACCAGGTCTCCAGTAGGGGGTGCATGAGAGGCAACCACACATTGAAGCTTCTTTCCCACTCTTTCTCCCTCCCTTCCTCTCTGTCTAAAAATAAATAAATAAAATCTTTTAAAAAAGAAAGAGAGTTGTACTATTACTCTGAAAGGTTCTGGTGCTCGTTACTCAGTTTTGCTGTGATGGCCTATGATAAGAATTTTCCCTTATGAAGAATGGAGTCCTTAATACTCTCATGGGTCAAACAAAATATTTGCATATACATTGCACAGGGAAGAAGTTACACAAAAAACAAGGGAGATTATTAGGAGTGCATTTGGGTTTAGATGAATTTAGACTTCAGTCCCAAGGATGACATCTCAAATTTATGCCTGTTGTAGACCAAGGACTGTTCATATACAGGATCCAGCACAAATAATGCTCATTTTTATTACCAAAAATTTTATTACAAAATAACAAGCATGTAATTCTGTAACATAACAATATCACATTCAAGCACACCATATGACATTTTAGGTGAAATATTCAAATTAAAACTATAAATTATTACACTCATATTATTACCTTACCAACCACACTCGAGAAAGCCTTACTTTTGCTGGACCTGTGTACATAAAAGCACCAAGGCATTTTTATAAACTTAAGTGAGAATGTCAAACACATAACACTTGAAAGGACACTAGAATTATACTGTTTAGTACAATAGCCATTAGCTACATGTGCCTATTTAATTTAAAATTAACTTAAATTATATTGAAATTTTAGTCACTCAGTAGTGTTAGTTGTATTTCAATAACCATGTATAATTGGAGGCTACCTTATTATTTAACACAGCTATGGAAAATTTCCAGCCTTGAAGGATTTCTATTGCATAACACTGTTCTAGACTTCTCTTATAAAGTGGCAAAAGTTAAGCTTTATTTTAATTTGGCAAATCAATATAACCTAACTATAACCATCAGCTGCTTAGATCTAGGAGATTTTTTGTGGATGATTTATTCATGTTTTCATGAATATATAATTATTGAATTCCATCCATGAATAAAGCAGTGTAAAAGACTCAGCAAGATAAGACACTGTTCCTATTTTTTAGTTATATAGGAATAAAACAAAACAAAACCTTCTCCCAAGATTCTTAAAGGGAAAGTGGAGAAATGGAATGGAAATCATTTAAAACAGTAAATCTCACTTTTGGCAGTGCAGAGCCCAGGTGGTGTAGATCTGCACAGCCGCTGCAAGCACCAGTGGTGGAAAGAAAAGGGCCACAGAGGTGCTGGCTCCAGAAACAGTGCAGTGGAAGCAGGACTTCCAGAGGCTGAAAATCTCCGCATGGAGCGGGGCCAGCCACCCCATCACCACCCTTGTGTATAGCTGTGAGGCTCTTCTCAATGCCATCTGAGAAAGATGCAGAGAGAAACTTTATCTAAAACTATTAGAAGCTCTGACAGACAGTAGCCAGGTCTGACCGTGAGAGACTCTGTGATTTTTGGGGAGGGAGAGCATGAGGAGAATGGGCCCCTCAGGGCTCGGTGTTGCAACATGTGGACCATGCAGTAACTCTTTTAAAAAGGGAGCAGAGGCAAGACCTGATACTCAGCATGTACCTAGGGCTCGCATGCACATGTACATGGGTTCAGCAGCTCTGCTAACAGATAACTCAGAGGGATAGAGTCACATAGAAGGGTCTATGGGTCCCACCCAGTAAAGCTGATGAGAAGGAGGCTATGTAGAATAGGGAATGCAGGCCTGCTTCTCCTGTGAGAGAGCAGCAGTCTGGGGTCTGGAAGGCCAAAAGTTGAATGCCTGAGATTTGCTGCAGCCAGCCAGCTTCCCTTACGGACAGGTAAGCACAACCCCCATCTGCAGGATTACAGGCTCTGCAGACCAGTGAGGCCAGGTGCAAGAGTATTCTGCTGGGCACATTTCTGCAGGGGAAAGAAGAAAAAGCTCTGAAAGGGCGTTTAACCAGACATTACAAGGTACACTGATCCTCGGGCCCTGATCCACTAAACCCAGTGGAGCATAGAGAATAGAGGCAGTTGAAACAACAGGAGTTCAGGGCCTCACCCAACCTCAGCATCCAGAGAGAGCTGCTGCCTGTATTAAGCAAGGAAGAGCTGCCCCTTTTACACAAATTGGCTATTTACAGGAAATAATCAACAAATTCAACAACCACCATGCATTATTCTAAAGAATTTGGAACAAAGACATGTGGCAAAGGAATGGGGAAAGACTCTCACCATCTTCCCTGAAGACCGAATAGTGGACTCCCCCAGTAGTAACTCAGGGTTCCCACCCATCTGGTCACACTAGAGACCCCCACTGCAGGCAGATAGAAAAGGTACTGACAGTCCTCTCAGGTCATTAAATGGTTCCCAGGGCTGATAGAAACCTAGAGGGGAAGAATAGTGGAGTCCAGCCAAATCTGAAGGAGACAGCCACAGACTGTGGATCACTTGCAGTCTTGAAAAGGCTGCATAGGGCCAGACTGGGACACCATCTCACATTACCAGGGGTGGATCCAGAATAGAAGACAGTGGTAAATGTTGTGTTCTACTAAGACAAATTCCACTGCAGTCTGCTTTATGATTTGCATTATTTTCTCTTCTGTAGAGCTTGTATTAACATTTATTTCTTTTCCTTTATGTTTGTGCCTATTAGGTCACTAGCATTTATACTAGAGTTTTTTTTCAAATCTCATATTTTGCCCCCCCCCCTTTCCTTATTCCATTTTACCTTCTTCCCTCTTCTCCTGATTTTGGTTTTCAATTTTATTTTCTCTCTTGCTATCACTCCTTTCTAATCTGCATTCCTACTATTCCTCTACCCTCCAAATCATTTCTCTTGTCATTAGGCATCTCACATTATATTTCCCATTCTTAAATACTGTTATCCCTCTCCACCTTCATCAGTCTTTGCTAGTGGGTTCTGGATACAATGGTTGTTTTTGCATTTCTTCAATTTTACTTCTAGATCTTCACTACTTTTGTGTTCCAAATCTCAAATTTTACCATTCACCTATCCTACTTCATATTGCTTTCCTCCTGTCCTTTCTTTTTTTATTTTAAATTTTTTCCTGTCTTAGCTTGGTTTTTATTCCTCAGTCATAGTATTCCTTCTACCTCTATCCTCTCAAAATTGCTTCTCTCACCTCTAGACACCCCTTAAGTTTTTTTTTTTTTTTTTATTCCCATCCCACCTATACTGATATTTGCTCGTTTGTTGTTGATATTGCTGTGGTGGATCTTTTTCTGTAATTTGGTTCCTATTTTTTCACTATATATATATATATATATATATATTAAATTTTTATTTAAACCAAATACTATATGCTCACATTCTATTACTCCATTCTGCCTTCTTCCCTCCTTTTTTAATTTATGATATAAATTTCATTTTCTCTCTTTCTTCACCTCGTTTCTATTTCATACTCTTATATTTCTCCTCCCTCTACCCTCTCAAAATCAATTTTCTTTCAGTTAGCCATCTCATATTTGTTTTTCCTTTCTTATAATAGTCATATCCTTTACATATTTATTAATATTCATCCATTGGTTGTTGATAGTGTGGTTGTGGGTGGGGGTTATTTTTGTGTGTGTGGGTTTGTTTCCAGGGCTGTTTGGTTTTCTTCTGACAGCACCTGTACAATAGCATACAGGATGTGGTGGGTGGTGTGACTCTCAGTCAGCCAGCCAGACAGAAAGGCCCACCAAAGGATGACCCAACAACAACCAAAACACAATTATGACCACAGAGCCTACATAAATGGCATCCCAAGAGCACCAAACTCAGGAAATCCAGGAGAAAGCACCACTGAGTGCCACAAGTGTCCTACCACAGAAGTTCACATCATGAAGACAGGGAGTCAAAGCAGATCAGTCTGAGAAACAGAAACAAACAAGAAGAGCCACCTAAAATGGGGAGACAAAGAAAAAAAAAACAATGGAAATGGAAGGAGGAATCACAAGAAATAATGCTAAATAAATTGAGGCAAGCAAACTGTCAGACATTGACTTCAAAATAATGGTTAGAAGGATGCTCAAGGACCTCAGTGAGAACTACAAAGAGCTCCAGGGAAGCTACAAGGAACTTACTGCTAACTATACCAGCATGAAAAAGGACATATAAGCTATCAATAAAAGCCAGGAGTAAATGAATAATATAATATCTGAAATAAAGAACAGAGCAGAAGGAATTAAAAGCAGGCTAAATGAAGCAAAGGATCAAATCAGCCAGCGGGACTGAACAGTAGAAACAAACTCAGATATATCAACAAAATGAAAAGAGACTCAAAAAGAACAAAGAGGGTTTAAGGGATCTGCAGGGCAACATGAAAGGTAATAATATCCATATTATTCAGATACAAAAAGAAGAGGAGGGATAAAAAGCTGTTGGAAAAAGTAGTGACAGGAAACTTCCTTAACTTGATGACAGAAAAAGTCAAACAAGTCCAGGAAGCACAGAGGGACCAAAACAAATGAACCCAAAGCAGCCCACTCCAAATACATCATAATTAAAATGGAAAAAAGTTAAAGACAAAGAGAGAATCTTAAGGGCAGCAAAGAAGAAATAGCTAGTGACCTACATGGAAGCTCTGATACGGGTGTTAGCAGATTTTTCAACATTAACACTACAAGCCAGAAGGGAATGCAAAAAAATATCCCAAGTAACAAATTAAAGGACTGCACCAAGACTATCCTACCCAGCAAGGCTCTCATTTAAAATGGTAGTCAAAATAAGAAGTTACCCAAACAAAAGAAAGAAGTCTAAAAGAATAAACCTCTAACAGGCCAGCATTGCGACACACTGTCAAGGGACTGCTTTAAGAAGAGAGAGAGAGAGAGAGAGAGAGAGAGAGAGAGAGGAAGGGGAGGGGAGAGAAGAGAAGAGAAGGGAAGGGAAGGGAAGGGAAGGGAAGGGAAGGGAAGGGAAGGGAAGGGAAGGGAAGGGAAGGGAAGGGAAGAACACTGGAACAAAGGGGAAAATGGCAATGGATAAGTATGAGTGTAAAGTAAATATATTAAATGTTTCAATTAAAAGAAATATGGTAGATGAATGACAAGAAAATATGACTTGCATATAGGCTGTCTTTCAGCAGAAAACCTGAATAGGTCAATAACCACTATTGAAATTGAAGTAGCAATCAAAACACACCTGGCACAATAAAGTCTTGGACTGGATGGCTTCACAGGTGAATTTTACCAAACTTCTAGGAACAGCTAACTCCTATGCTCCTCAAACTATACCAGAAAATTCAAGAAGAGGGAAGACTCCCATACTCTTTTTATGAGGCCATATTATTCTAACTCTAAAATGAGGTGAAGACACAAGAAAATATATCTACAGACCAATATCACTGATGAACATAGAAGATAAAATCCTCAACAAAATATTAGCAAACCACATCCAGCAATATGTTAAAAAGATCATGCACCATGATCAAGTGGGATTCATCCCAGGGATGCCAGGATGGTATAATATTTGCAATCAGTAAAAGTAATATACTACATAAACAAATGAAAAACAAAATCACATGTTCATATAAATATGTGCTGAAAAAGCATTCAACAAAGTACAGCACCAATTCACTATAGAAACACTCAGCAAAGTGGGAGAGGAGGGAACATACCTCAACATAATAAAGGTCATATACAAGAAACCTATAGTCAACATCTTACTCAATGGGCAAAAACTAAAAGCTCTTTCCCTAAGATCAAGAACAAGACAAGGCTGTCCACTTTTACCACTTTAATTTGACATAGTATTGGAAGCTATAGCCATAGTGATCAGACAAGAAAAAGAAATAAAAGCATCTAAATTGAAAGGGGGGAAGTAAAGGAGGCATTATTTACAAATGACATCATAGTGTATGTAGAAAACCCTTTAAGCTCCATCAATAAACTACTCAATCTAATGAATAAGTCTGGCAAAAAATGGGATACAAAGTCAATCGTCAGGCATCAAAGACATTTTTGTATATCAACAATGAAATATCAAAAACAGAGACTAGGAAAGAATAATGTTTACTATAACAACAAGAAAAATAAAGCACCTAGGAATAAAATTTATAAAGGGCGTAAAAGACCTGTATTCAAAATCTACAGAACACTGAAAAAAGAAATTAAGAAAGATTCAAATAAGTGGAAGACTATACTGTGTTCATGTATTGAATTAATTAATTAACATCATTAAAATGTCCATACTATCCAAACCAATCTATAGTTTCAATGCAATTCTTATTAAAATACCAATGACATATTTCAAAGATTTAGAACAAATATTTCAAAAACTTAAATGGAACCAAAACTGACCCTGAATAGCCTCAGCAATCTTGAGAAAGAAGTAGGACTGGTGCAGCCACTGTGGAAAACAGTATGGAATTTCCTCAAAAAACTAAACATGGAATTGTCTTTGAATCCAGCAATCCCACTGTTGGTATTATACCCTAATAATCCTGAAAGACCAATTCAAAAGACTCATTGTACCTCTATGTTCATAGAAGCATTATTTACAAGAACCAAGTGCTGGAAACCACCTGAGTGCCCATCAGTAAACGGGTGGGTCAAAAAACAGTGGTATATTTACATAATGGAATACTATGTAGCAGAAAGAAAGAAGGAATGCCTACTTTTTGTGACTGCATAGATGGAATTGGACAATATTATGCTAAGTAAAATAAGACAGGTGGCAAAAGACAATTACCATATGATCTTACCTATAAGTGGAACACAATGAACAAGACAATAGAACCAGATGCATGGAAATAAAAACAGACTGACAGTGCAGGTCAGAGGGGGGCAAAGGAAGGAAAGAAGGGAAAGTGTCTAGTCAAGGAACATGTATAAATGACTCAAGCACATGGACACAAGGGTAGGGTTGACTGTGGAGTGGATGGTAGGCATGGCAGTGTAGAGCAATGGGGTAAAATTGGGACAACTGTGGTAGAATAGTAAAAAAAAAAATACTGTAAATCTCTTACTGTTGGCATTAGCACTTAAAACTTCTGAAAACTTTCCTCTAGTAAGTACAGTTGACCACCTACACCTCTCTTGCTTTTCTGGGGCACTTTGGTTTGAAAGCCAATGCCCAGTCCAAGTCTGATGTTTGTGTTGAAACTGTTACTTTCTACTCTGTGACTTTGTTAAGGTAATTTATCTACTTTTCTGAAAGTTACACAGTTTATGTCTACTTTATCAAGGATAAAATAAGATAATATATGAGTAATCAAATGTTTCTTGACTATGAGCACAGCATGGTTTGAAGAGAAGTGTGTTTAATAGTGTTGACCCCCCAAACTTTATCTTGCTATATTTCTATCCAAGAGAAAAACTCTGGCATCAATTCAAAACTCCAACAGGAAGTTACTCTTTTGACTGGGGGCTGTGCAATGTAACCAAATAAAAGGCAGGAGATACAGCTCAAGAAAGAGAAAGAGGTGACCTGATTAATTATTCTTTTACTCCATATCAGACCAGTAGCCTAAACCCAGCCAGGTAATTCGACCTCCCTTTTACTGTGATGGGTTCAGAAGATTATATATGACAACATTATGGCTAAATGGACATAATGAAGGTCTGATGATGCTTTGCAATTGGAGTAATTGGCTGGTGTGTGTCCTAGATCCTGGGCCCTGAATCCTGAAAATGTCAGTTGCTCTAAGTGGTTCTCAAAATTCAGTGCATCAAAATTAGCTGAAAGAGCCTGGAAAAACAGGAGTTTCTAAGTTATTTTACTGGAGTTTCTGATTTTGGTGGTCTGGAATAAATTAGATAATCTGCATTTTCTAACATGTTCCTAGGTGATAATCACCATCGGGTAGTTCTGAGGAATCACAATTAAATGGCCTGAAGAGAAGTCTCCCCCACCAGACCATGGGTTCTCTTTCCAAGAACATTGTGTTTTGCAGAGATGCATTGAATTTATATACATTAGCTCCAGAATGAAGTCAACGTTGAGGATGGCATTTATGAACCAAATGCACCAGCTCTGGAGCATGTCCTCATTAAAAATTTTTATTTTTAATTCTTTTTTAAAATTATAAAATAGAACACAGACACAGAAAAATCTCACCAAAGAAATATTTGGCTTAATTAATTATTACAGGGTGAATATGTTTATAACAACCACACTATTCAAGAAATAGAAATATAGATACCCCTCAATCTCCATGTGCCTAATCTCAGTAATATAATACTTTTCAAGCTAATGACATTTTTTCAGGGTAGTGAGTTTTTGTCTCTTGAACATATAATTAACCTAACAAAACTATTCCAAGGATAATAACTGATTGTTCTTTTGTGCTTTGTACTTTTGTGGAAGAGATTCTTTAGAAACAAGTCATTAACAAAACAAATCACAAGGATTCATTTATAAAGTCTGTATTTTCATCAAACATGTATATTGATTAGAAAACTAAATTTGAGACATAAGCAACTGTTGGTATAGAATGTAAGTAAGGTAAGTGTAGTTTGAAACTAGTACAGGGGCCCCAAGGAAGGAACCTCCATTGGACAGGGAACATTCAAGCTGGATTCCTAGAGAAAAATGAGCTGCTTGTTTATATCAACTCCTGTTTTTTGGTTTCTTAGAGTTTCGTTTATGTTACCATTTTTACCACATGATGAACACAATAGTCCTTAGCTCATGTTTAAAATGGCATTCCCACAATGTTCTAAGTAAAAATCTTTTTCTACATGAATTCAATAAATCAATTGAGTAAACCCTCCCTAACTTCTACTGGTTAGACAAAGCAAGAGGATCCATTATATAATATGCTATCCAATGCAACGTCATATTTCCTTCTGATTTGACACTATTAAAAATACAGTAGTAAACTGTCAATCATCAGACAAATGTATGCCATTAATTATCTTGCTCCTAATTCTATTACTATATTTTTAGGTTACTATAATTTAAGTTAAATGCAGTGAACTGAGAAATTGATGAGATCTTGTCTTTGCAAAATCTTAGTGGTATCAATGGTGATTCACTAAGCAACTATTTTAAAGGATGACACTTAGAAAAAAATCTCTGCTTGGCCTTTCAAAAGAAGTAACCAGGTGCCAGAAAAAAATAAAAACACTGGGTGAATTACACAGGCTTACCTCTAACTTTTATTTTGTCAAATGTTGATGTGTAGAATTTTGGAAGCACTATAGTATTACAGAGCCAAAGTATTCATATAATTCCCACTTCATTGCTTAACATAATTTTGCTTTGCATTTATTCTGGCTGACTAGAAAAGTTCATTGAATTGAATTTATATACATTTGAGACAGGATCTCAAGGCCTGTGTTCAGTTGCAGATTTCTATCCTGTGTTTCTCATGCATTATATATATATATATATATATATATATATATATATATATATTGGGTCCTGCAAAAGTAATACCTGCTTGAGTGTGGTTGGTAGGGTAATAATATGGGTGCAATAATTTATAGTTTCACCTGTAGCTGAATATTTCACCTAAAATGTCATTATGATGTGCTTAAGTGTGATATTGTTATGTTACAGAATTACACACTTATGATTTTTTAATAAGAGGCTTTGTAATAAAAAGCAGTGTTATTTGTGCCAGACCCTGTATATCAATGATCTAGCTGTCTTAGTAAGAAAAGAGGCCTATTACATTGTTTAAACATTTGGATCAAGAATAATATTGTCATAAGCATATTAGGCCACTGTTTGATTTTAGGAGCTTTGAAGAATCATAGGTGTCCATATCTTTCTACCTTGATGCCTGAAAAATTCAGTCTTTGTTGTTAAAATACTGAAAATGTTAGTAGAAATATCAAAATTACCTGAAAGGGTGACTATTATGCCAATGAAATTTTTACTCAGGTTAAGATATTAGATTAATGTGAATAAAAATATTTGCTTGTACAGAGTAGACAGACTTAAATCCAAATCCAAGTCCTACCAATAATTAGCTGTGTATTCTTAGGTCAGTGACCTGACCTGTCTAGAATCTATTTACTCATTTTTAAAAATGTAAATAATACCAGTTACCTCAGAGTACTAATATGATAAAAAATAAAGCTTAAGATTCTGGTTTTTAGCAGTTTCTTATTCATAATTACTTAGCCATCTTTGTTTTTCTTCTATAGACAATACTATAAACAGAACCACTTTAAAATGGAGCTGGAGCTACCATGCCAGAAAACCTGCCTTGCAAGTCTTATGTCTCAAAACATTTAAGGTTAAAACAGGGCAATAACCTTTGGACTACTTGTAAAATAACATTGTGCCCCAAAGAACTGTTTACAAAGATAACAAGAAAGCAGATTTATGACTGCCAGCCTGATGGCTCTTGGACTGAAAATTAAAAACATTATTTAGAATTAGTGTCACCATGTTAACTTATCTGCACCAATAGAAGTGACTCCCTTCTATTGATGTAGTGGTTCCCCCTTTCCCATAAAAATCCCATTGCCTTTGTCTACCTAATAGAAACACTATTTGGGTTTCAGCCTGAATCAGTACATCAGCAACAGCTATTCTTTGATCTCAAATAAATGCTTGTTGTCTCTCCATTTGAAAGGCCTTTTATTTTTAGGTTAACACTTCCATCTTTTCCTACCCCAGAGACCCAGATTAAAGAAAATATACAGATAGGAACTGAAGAGGCAGAAGATTCGGGGATGCTCTTAGAACAGTACATCTCAAATTTGACTTTGCAAATGCAGGAGCTGTTACAGCTCAGGTTCTGATACAGTAGATTTGTGACAGAGGTCAAGATTCTGCATTCCTAACACACTGCTAGGTGATGCTTATGTTTCCATTCAGGGTCCATACTTCCAGTAGTAAGGGAGAGTACATAGAAAATAATAGAGGAAAGCACAGGATCTGAGCCTTGACATCCTGGGACACTTAGGAGAGGACAAAATAAAGGAAAGGTGCATAAAAAAAGGAAAGAGCCCTTCAAAGGGAGAGTGAGAAATCCAGTGACATATTTCTGTATACCTCACTTTCTTGTAAAACAGATTAGATTCTATCCATATCAGGCCTGTCTCAATCAATTCAGGTGGGAGATGTGCACTCTTTTTTTGCAAGCAGGTGTTGCAGTGCTGCCTGTAAAATTGGAATCTCAGGATTGTTACCTAGCTATCTGGAACAAGTCCCTAGACAGCTGGTAGCATGCTAATTGTGAAACACTGATTCTTGCACTGTTCCCAGTTCATATCTCTCCATGGAGGAACCAATAATGCCAAACTGAAGAGCCATTTCCTAAGACCTTCATGTATCCTTAGTTATTTGCAACCAGTGCTGGCCAAAGGAGGAAAACATGTGCATGAATTCTGTGCCAAAGAGAGGCATAAGTTTTAAGCCTCTTCATTAGTCCAAAGGCCCAGGAAGTTGAAAATGCCTTAACATAAAAAATCAAATTCTCCATGGCAACTGAATTGTCTGCCATGCTAGAAACACATATTGTCAATTTACATAGGCAGTAATCTCGAAAATATATTGAGTAAATAAGAAAGATTAACATTTCAAGGAACAAAAAAGCAAACATAATTGTTTGCAAAACCATATTTTAGGGGGATAGGAAAGAAAAGCACAAACCTCTACTCTCATGGGACCAAAGGTGACTATTTCTATTTGCTTTTTCATCATATAATGTAACTTAAGACCTTCCCCTCACTTTAGGCAGGTCTAACCCACAGCTCCACAGCTTCTTGCTGACAGAAATTGCTTCTCCCAGCCCAGATGACTTTAATGCTCAGATCAAAAGCTTTCTTGCCACAAAACGAATCACATTTGACAAAGTCAGATCCCTGTTAAGCCACAACTATATGGATTGACTTGAAAAGCTAAGTGAATGGTGATCTGACATGCAGTTTAAACTATTTTGTAGTTTTTGTTTTTGTTTTTTTACAAAAGTAATTAGTTTTCCTTGTTGCTTTTTATTTCTTTGTGTGGGGATGAGATGGGGGCTAAGGGGTGTATGGAAGTGAAAGAATGCAAAGTCTATTTGGCAAATTCCTTCCATAGATGAAATAGTAGTGTGAAGGCTATTACAATGGTCTTTCACCATCTAGCATCCTCCTCTTTTGGTGGATTGCCCAGAGCTTGTGCACCACAGAAATGCCTAAGCTCAGACACCATTTCCAAGGGTGAATTTTCTCTTCGAAATATGAGTTTGTCACTGCCAGAGCTCATTAGACTTATTTTACTCAGACTCTAGAATTCCCATCAGCACACCTTCCCTATATTCTTCTTTTCAACTTTTGACTGATCCCTGCTTCTGACACCACACATTTACCAGCTGTGTGCATTTTCTTCCTGGGAATAGGTCAGAGGATGTGTATGCTTGAGTCCTGAACACACACTGGAGATAAAGCAGTCCTTAAGCACCTATGCTCAATGCATGCCAAAGTTCTACAGGTATCCTTTGCTTTTTGAAAATTTGCATCATACCACTTTGATTTTACAAAAGAGCTACATTAGTACCTGTTTAGTGAAAATTGAAGAGGATTTTGGTTTTTAAATTAATGGTAGATGCTTCTTTGCTTTACACCATTTTGGTTTATGAAAGATTTCATACTTTCACATAGTGGGGGGAATCTGGCTATGATTCCCCAGGGGATTCAAAGGACTTGTAGGCAAATTCACTTTGTGAAGTAGTTCAGCAGTGATGAGTGCAAGGATACCACTGATCATATACAACTCAAACAAGGAGACTTAGTTTTATGAAAGTCAATGGTATCACAATTTGAATTTCAGTTTGTGTGGAAAAAAACAGTTGATTTCATAACAAGTTTATAAAAGGCTGAATGACAAAGAAAAGAAGGAATTCATAAACTACTGTGATGAATGAATGAATGAATGAATGAATGGAGTATGTTAAAACTACCCAAAATTTGGAAATCAAAAGAGAATAGTGTATCCATTCAAGGTCATCTTGAGGCAACTTTTTAAATTATATTTTATTGATTATGCTATTATAATTGTTCCAATTACCCCCCTTCACCCAGCTTCCCCTCACTTCCTCAGGTAATCCCCACACCATTGTTTGTTCCCATGAGTCATACATATATGTTCTTTGGCTACTCTATTTCTTATGCTATACTTACACTCCCATGATTATTCTGTAACTGCCAATTTGTTCTTCCTAATCTCTTCACCTTTTTTGACAATCCACCCTACCTCTCTCCCATCTGAAAACCATCAAAACATTTTCTGTATCTATGATCTCTTTCTGTTCTGCTTGTTTGCTCATTTTGTTTTTTAGATTCAATTGTTAATAGATATGCATGTATTGCCATCTTAATTGTTTGTATTGTTGATCTTCTTCTTTTTCTTAAATAAGCACCTTTAACATTTCATATAATAATGGTTTGGTAATGATGAACTCCTTTAGTTTTTTTCTTGTCTTGGAAACTCTTTATCTGCCCTTTGATTCCAAGTTATAGCTTTACTGGGTAAAGTGATCTTGATTGTAGGTCCTTGCTTTTCATCACTTTGAATATTTCTTGCCAATCCCTTGTAGCCTTCAAAGTTTCTTTTGAGAAATAAGCTGACAATGTTATGGGAGCCCTCTTGTAGGTGATTAACTGCTTTTCTCTTGCCACTTTTATGATTCTCTCTTTTTATGTAACCTTTGGCATTTTAATTATGTGTCTTGGTGTGATCCTCTTTGGGTTCACCTTGTTTGGGACTCTCTCCACTTCCTGGACTTGTATGTCTATTTCCTTCACCAAATTAGGGAAGTTTTCTGTCACTATTTTTAAAAATAGTTTGGACTTCAGGATGTGGGAGAGAGAAATTTCTGGATTCCCAGGCAGTTCCTCATAAAAGGCTCATACATGGATTTACTCAGACTTACTCCCTTTGAGCTCCAGCAGCAGGGCAGAAGCTTGAAAGGCACCAGTAGCATACTGGGAGAAATTGAAGTGTCTGGCATTAAGACAAGAGCCAGGGGACAGTGTTCTCCCAAACATAAGTGATGGCAAAAGCCATTTTTTTCTTTTCTGAGCCCTCCCACACAGAGCTTTCAGGCAGGTGCCATATCTGAGACTCCATCAACCTGGCTGATATTATTTGTCCCACTCTGGTGATTTCCTGATGCTCCACCCCACCCAACTTTTGGGCTCACACAAGCTGTTTCCACTAGTTTTTCCATTCAAATGTCTTGTATAATAGTTCATATTTTCCTAAGTCCTCTCAAACAAGCATTATCTGGCTGCAAGGAGCCCAGTACATCTTGCTAAGCAGCCCTAGGCCCAGCACTAGCAGCAGCTAGCTTTTAACAAGTTCACTAAATTATCATTTAAGTCTCTAGGAGAATGTATTTGCTATTTGTTTATGCTTCTTACTCATTGATTATACATTAGATTTTTGAAGTTACATGTTAACTTACATTTGTATAATAGAGAAGACTCAATCCCCAGATATTATTATCTTGTAAGATATTAACTAGCTTTGGTTCTATCTGAATTATTATTCTAATATTATTTATTTTTCTTTCTGTGCAATGACATTTTTTACCTATGACACAGAGAGAGCAATGAAATTTGCAAGAAGAGTAGTTTTGATGTACCCAAGGTCTTAGAACAGTGAGGCCCTATCATAGTGCTAAATAATATAAACCAATGGTCATTGGTACCAATGCAATACCAACAGGAATTTCTAACATGGGGTGTGATGAAAAAGGGAACTTTATTCAGTGCAAACATCTCAACTGTGATAAGCATGGCTGCAGGATAGCAGACTTGTGACACAGTTTAATAGTGTTACTGCTCAATTATGACAGCATATGGAACAACACAGCTGTGAGAAGGCCCTCAGACAAGTTTTTTCTCTGGTAAGGTTCCTCTCCCATTAAACAGCTCTGCTCCCATCCACTCCAGCAAGATGTCTTTAACATTTCAACTCTAGCTGGGGAAACTTGGTCTTTATTATAAAGGGCAAATGCACTACCAAGGACAGAGGGAGCTGATTTATAGGGAGAGAAGTCCACGCCCCAATCCCTTATTTAACCATCCTCATGCAGGTAAGGACCTGGCATCCTCACACTTTGAATAGTTCCAAAATCACTGTCTTGATTCATCAGAGTGAGGACACTCTGACTGGTCAGTAAAGATGCTAATGGGATATAGCTATGCAAATCTGGTTCTGTGGGGAATGTTCAGTTCTACTGGTTGAAACAGGATTCCAGGAGTTATTTATAAGGATTGACTCAGACAGCAGGGACACAGAGCAAGCAGGTAGTTCAGGGCAGAATTCTTCCTGAAGCACAGCTTGCAGAAAAGGTCTTTGTTTAACAATGGCTGTTATACTCTATTTGTAAGTTGATATTAGGGGCCCTTCTTTTTTTTTCTTTTTTATACATTGTGATATTTATCTTTTTACTTTGTTTTAATTGTTTATACTGTTACAGATATCCACATTTTTCCTCCTTTGCCAACTTCTCCCCTACCTTAACATCCCCTAGCCTCTGGCCATCACCACACTGTTGTTCATGTCTATAGTTTATGTATATATGTTATTTTGTTAAACCCTTCATCTTCTTTTTATCCAGTTCCCCACTTCCCCCCACCAATCTGGCAGCTGTCAGTCTGTCCTATGTGTCTATGCCTCTATTTCTATGTGGTTCATCAGTTTATTTTTTTTTTCATTAGATTCCACATACAAGTGAGATCATATGGTATTTGACTTTCACCAACTATCTTCTTTCACTTAGCATAATAATTTCCAGGTTCAATCGTGCTGTCACAAAAGGTAACATTTCCTCTTTCTCTTTTATTATAGCTGGTAAGTACTAATATTTCATTGTGTAAATGTACTTTTTTATCCACTCATTTAATGATGGGTACTTGTGCTGTTTCCAGACCTTGGATATTATAAATAGTGTTACTATGAACATAGGGGTTCATACATTCTTTTGAATTGATGTTTTGGGATTCTTAGGATACATTCCCAAAGTGGGATCAGCATGTCAAAAAGCAGTTCCAGTTTTAATTTTTAAGAAAACTCCATAATGTTTTTCATAGTGACTATACTGGTCTTTATTTCCACCAAGAGTGCACTAAGATTCCCTTTTCTCCACATGCTCTTCAACACTTGCTGTTGGTTGATTTATTGATGATAGGCATTCTAGAAGGTGTGAAGTGATATTTCATTATCATTTTAATTTGCATCTTTCTGATGATTAGTGATGTTGAGCATTTTTTGTACATCTATGGGCCATCTGTATGTCCTCCTTGGAGAAGTATCTATCCATGTCTTTTGCCTGTTATTTATTTGGATTATTTGTCTTCCTGATGTTGAGTTGTGTAGTTCTTTATATATTTTGGAAATTAGCCTCTTGTAAGATATATCATTGGCAAATATGTTCTCCCATACAATGGGTTCTCTTTTCTTTTTGATTTTTAATATGTAGAAGCTTTTTAATATGATATAGTTCCATTTGTTTATTTTTTCCTTTGTTTCTCTTGCTCCAATAGATATATCAACAAAAATATTACTATGAAACATGTCTGAGATTTTTCTGTCTGTGTTTTTTCTATGACTTTTATGGTTTCTTGACTTACTTTTAAGATTGTGTATAGCATAGGTTGGTGGTCTAGTTACATTTTTCATGTACCTATCCAATTTTCCCAACACAATTTATTGAAGAGACTATCTTAACTCTATTGTATGCTCTTGCATCCTTTATGAAATACAAATTGGCTACAAAGGTATGAATTTCTTTCTAGTCATCCTATTGTGTTCCATTGATCTATATGCTTGTTCTTATGCCAAAACCAGGCTTTTATTTATTTTTTATTACAATGTACTTGTAGTATAGTTTGTTATAAGGTATTATAATACCTCCAACTTTGTTCTTTTTTCTCAAAATCACTGAGGCTATTCAGGGTCTTTTTTGGTTCCATATAATTTTTTAGAGTATTTACTCTAGATCAGTGAAATATACCACCGGTATTTTAATGGTAATTTTGTTGAATCTATAGATTACTTTGGGTAATATGGACATTTTAATGGTGCTAATTCTTTCTATTCATGAATGCAGGATATGCTTCAACTTATTTATATCTTACTCAATTTCTTTCTTCAATGTCCTATAGCTATTTTTAGTATAGATCTTTTTACATTTTGGTTAAATTTATTCCTAGGTACCTTATTTTTTGTTGCCACATTACTAAAGGAGATTGTTTTCTAAGTTTCCCTATCTGGTAGTTTATTATTGGTGTATAAAAATGCCACTTATCCCTGGCTGGCGTAGCTCAGTGGATTGAGCGTGGACTGGGAACCAAAGTGTCCCAGGTTCGATTCCCAGCCAGGGTACATGCCTGGGTTTCAGGCCATAACCCCCAGCAGCCGCACACTGATGTTTCTCTCTCTCTCTGTCTATCTCCCTCCCTTCCCTCTAAAAATAAACAAATAAAATCTTTTAAAAAATGCCACTTATTTTTGAATATCAATTTTATATTCTTAAATATGTCATATTCATTAATTAGACCTAGCAACTATTTGGTGGAATCTTTAATTTCTTCTATGTACATATCATGCCATCTGCAAATAATGACAGTTTTATTTTCTTTTTTCCATTTTGGATGCTTGTTTGTTTGTTTGTTTGTTTGCTCTTTTTTTGATTGCTGTGCCTAGGACTTCCACTACTATGTTGAATAAGAGTGGTGAAAGTGCATACCCTTGTCTTGTTCCTGACCTTAAAGGAAATGATTTTAGTTTTTGCCCATTGAGTATGATATTAGCTATAGAATTTCTATGTCTGGATTTTATTATGGTAAGGTATGATATGTCCATCCCCACTTTGCTGAGAGTTTATTATCATAAATGATACTGAATTTTATTGAGTGCTTTCTCTGCATCCATTGATAAGATCAAGTGATTTTTATCTTTTGTTGTGTTTATGTGATGTGTCACATTTATTGATTTGCAAATATTGTACCAACTTTGCATCCCCAGGACATATTCCACTTGATCACAATGTATGATCTTTTTTATGTATTGCTGGATCTGGTATGCTAATTGTTGAAAATTTTAGTCTCTATCTTCATAAGGGATAATAGCCTATACTTATCCTTCATCGTCATATATTTATCTTGTTTTAAAATTAGGACAATGCTGGCCTTATAAAAAGACCTTTCAAATCTTTTCTGCTCCTGAATTTTTTGGTATAGTTGAGAAGAATAGGTCTTAGTTCTTTTCGAATGTTGGTAAAATTTGCTTCTGAAGCCACATTGTCTAAGACTTTTCTTTGCTGTGTGCTTTTTATTATTACTTCAATTTCATTAGTTGTAAACAGTTTATTCAGGTTTTCAGATTCTTCCTGATACAGTTTTGAAGTTGCATATTTTTAGGAATTTGTACATTTCTCCTAGGTTTTCCAAGTATTGGCACACTGTTCATAGCATTTTATTACAATCCTTTGTATATCAGTGTTCTCAATTGTTCCTTCACCTCTTTCTAATTTTATTAATTTGGGTCCTCTATTTCTCCTGATGAAACTTGCTACAGGTTTGTCAATCTTCTTTATCTTTTAAAAGAACCAGCTCTTAGTCTCACTTATCTTTTTTTCTCTTAGTCTCTATGTCATTTATTTCTGCTCTGACTGTATTAATTTCTTCCTTCTAATTGCTCTAGGATTTATTTGTTGTTCTCTTTCTTTCAGTTTTTTGTTGTTGTTGTTGTAGGTTACGTTTTTTAAAATTGTTGTTCAAGTACAGTTGTCTCCATTTCACTACTCCATGGGCCCTGGCCCCCACACATTCCTGCCTCACATTCTTGAACCTATGCCTTTGGCTTTGTCAATGTGTCCTTTATGCATGTCCCTTGACAACTCTCCTCTTGTTTTCCCCCATTATCCCTTTTCCCAGTACCCTCTGGTTACTGTCAGTTTGTTCTTTATTTCAGTGTCTGTGGTTATATTTTTCTTGCTTGTTTGTTTTATTGATTAGATTACACTTATAGGTGAGATCATATGCTATTTGTTTTTCACCACCTGGCTTACTTCACTTAGCATAATGCTCTCCAGTTCTATCCATGCTGTCACAAAGTGTGGGGGCTTCTTCTTTTTTTCTGCTGCATAGTATTCCATTGTTTAAATGCACCAAAGTTTTCTGATGCATATGTTTACTGTCAGGCACTTAGGTTGCTTCCAGTGCTTGGCTATTGTAAATTGTGCTGCTATGAACATTGGAGTGCATAGGTTCTTTTGAATTGGTATTTCAGTATTCTTAGGGTATAACCCTAGAACTGGTATTGCTGGGGTAAAAGGCAGTTTCATTTTCAGTTTTCTGAGGAAACAGCATGCTGTTTTCCACAATGTCTGCACAAATCTGCATTCCCATCAACAGTATACTAGGGTTCTCTTTTCTCCACAATCTTCCAGGTACTTTTTGTTTGTTGATTTCTTTATGATAGCTATTCAGACCAATGTGAAGTGGTATCTCATTATGGTTTTAATATGCATCTCTCTGATGGCTTGTGATGCTGAGCATCCTTTCATATGTCTCTGGGCCCTCTGTATGTCCTCCTTGGAAAAGTGTCTGTTCAGGTCCTTTGCCCATTTTTTTAAATAGGGTTGTTTGTCTTCCTGGAGTAGAGTCATGTGAGTTCTTTATGTATTTTGGAGATCAAACTCTTGCATGAGGTATCATTTGCAAATATGTTTTCCTATACGGTTGGTTCCCTTTTCATTTTCCTGATTATTTTAGCCATGCAGAAGCTTTTTATTTAATAAGGTCCTGTTTGTTTATTCTCTCCTTTATGTCCCTTACTCTAGGGCAGGAGTGTCAAACTCATTTTTCCTGAGGGCTACATCAGCCTAGAAGTTGCCTTCAAAGGGCCAAATGTAATTTCAACTCCTTAACAGTTAAGGAGTAGTTACATTTATACAGTCCTAAAATTACATTCAGCCCTTTGAAGGTAACTTGAAGCTGATGTGGCCCTGGGTGAAAATGAGTTTGAGACCCCTGCTATAGGGGATATATTGATGATTATATTACTGCATAGAATATCTAAGATTTTCCTGCCTGTGTTCTCCTCTAGGATTTTTACCATGTCATGACTTATATTTAAGTCTTTTATCTACCTTGAATTTATTTTATTCATGGAGTAAGGTGGTGATTGAGTTTCATTTTTTTGCATGTAGCTGTTCAGATCTCCCAGCACCATTCTTTCAAGAGGCTATTTTTAGTCTATTTTATGCTTCTGCTCCCTTTAAAAGGCATCTGAATAGGAAAGGAGGAAAAAAAAAACTGTCACTGTTTGCTGATGAAATAATAATGTACATAGAAAACCCTATAGCCTCCATAAAAAAAAAAAAAACTTGATGTAGTAAGTAAATTTGACAAGACAGCAGGCTTCAAAGACAATATTTAGAAATAGAATGTGTTTTTATACACCAACAATGAAATATCAGAATCAGAAAGGAAAAAATCCATTTCCTATAGCAATAAGAAAAATAAAGTACCTAGGAATAAACCTAGCAAGGAGGTAAAAAACCTATACTCAGAAAACTACACAACACTGCAGAAAGAAATTAAGGAAGACACAAATAAATGGAAGCATATACAGTCTTCATGGATTGGAGGAATTAACTCTATCAAAATGTCCATATTACCCAAAGCAATTTATAGATTCAATGCAATCCCCATTAAAATACCCATGACATATTTGACAGATATTGAACAAACATTTCAAAAATGTATATGAAACCATAAACAACCCTGAATAGCCATGGCAATTTTTAGAGAGAAAAACAAAGTAGGGGGGATCACAAAACCTGATATCAAATATACTAAAATGCTGCTGTATCCAAACAGTATGGTACTGGCAGAAGAAAAGACAGATAGACCAATGGAACAGAATAGAGACCTCAGAAAAAATCCCACATCTCTCTGGTATAGGTTAGATTGTTATTTGATCTTTTTCTTGGTTTCTTGAGAAAGGACTTGAATGTTATAAACTTCCCTCTCCAGACTCTTTTATCTGTGTTCAATAGATTTGGGGATTATGTATTCATTTTCATTTGTTTCCAAGTAATTTATGATTTCTTCCTTGATATCATTGGTAACCCATTCATTGTTTAATAACATGCTTATTGGCATTTATGTGTTTAATGCTTTTGAATTTTTTATTAGTTGAGTTCTAGTTTTCTACAATTGTTATTCAAAAAGATGCTTGATATTATTTCACTCTTCTTGAATTTTTAGGACTTATTTTGTGTCGTACCATGTAGTCTGTGTTTGAGAATGTTTCATGTGCACTTGAAAAAAATGTGTATTCTGCTGCATTGGGATGAATTGTTCTATAAATATCAACTAAATCCATTTTATCTGATGTGTCATTTAAGGTCACTCTGTCCTTGTTGATTTTCTTTTTGTCTTTAAGATCTATCCATTATTGACAGAGAGGTGTTCAAAACCCCTACTATGACTGTGTTGCTGCTGATCTCTCCCTTAAAGTTCACTAAAATTTTATTTATATATTTAGGTGTCCCTGTATTGGATGCATATGTGTATATAAGTGTTATATACATTTGTTTGGTTGATTCCATTAGTAAGACATTGTAACCTTCTTGGTCTCTTGTGACTTTTGTTTTGAAATCTATTTTGTAGATGTGAAAATATATTTTTATCTATTTTGTTATCTACTTATCTATCCCATCTATTTTGTTTGTTTCCATTTGCATGGAATATTTCTTGTCCATGCCTTTATCTTCAAAAAGTTCAAAACTTTTCTTTTGAGGTGGGTCTCTAGCAGAGAGCATATATATGGGGTATGTCTTCTTATTCATTCATCATTAAATGATCATAATATGTTTGGAAGTTATAAAAGGAGCTTTTCTTGATAAGTATCTTTTTTCTACAGAACAATATTATATTTTTTCTGATATTTATTTGTATGCTGGTAGGCACGAGCTGATAAGAGAAGAAGTATAACTGCTAAGCACACAATTAAACCATTTAGGAAAGAGATAAACCTGATAATGGCAGTGCACAGTAGAATTTATTTAGCATTTGGCTGTGAACTTGTTGTTTAAAACACTATATGGAGAATTTAAATTAAAACCAACATGTATTTTTAAATCTCTATGTATATCAAGAGTATGTTTTATTTTAAACCATATAGAATAGTTAATAGTTTGAGACAAAGTTTATGTATTTCCTCTTTTAAACTAAAAGGAAGTTTTATTGCCTTAGCTGGTGTGGCTCAGTGGATTGACTGCTGGACTGTGAAGTAAAGGGTTGCTGGTTCAATTCCCAATCAGGGCACATACCTGGGTTGCAGTCTAGGTCCCCAGTAGGGGGAATTCAAGAGACAACCACACCTTGATGATTCTCTCCCTCTTTTTCTTTCTCCCTTTCCCAATCTCTAATAAATAAATAAATAAATAGTAAATAAATAAAATCTTTAAGAAATTAAAGTAAAAAGAAGTTTTAAAATGTGTGTCAAAGGCAAGTCCATGAACCTAATAAAGGCCATACATGGCAAACTTTTAGCCAATATCATACTCAAAGGTAAAAAACTAAAAGCTTTTCTACTGAAATCAAGAACAAGACAAGAACCTCCACTCTCACGATTTATATTCAACATAGTTCTAGAAATCCTAGTAAGAGCAATCAAATAGGAAGAAGGATAAAAGACATTCAAATCACAAAGGAAGAAGTAAAAGTGTTACTTTTTTACAGACATGATTCTGTGCATAGAAAACCCTAAAGACTCCACAAAAAGCAAACCTATTAGAAATAGTAAACAAATATAGTAAAGTTGCCAGATACAATACCAGTGCAAAAAATGACTGTGTTCTTTTTTTCCTTTTTAATTATTATACACTAGCAATGAAACTTCATAGAAAGCCATTAAAAATAATTCCTTTTACAATGGCAATCAAAGAAATAAAATACTTAGTACTAAACAAAGGATCTGAAAGACTGATATCCTGAATACTACAAACCATTTTTTATAACAGATTAAAAAATAATCAACAAAATGGTGAGATATTCCATATTCATGGACTAAAAGAATCAACATAAAATGCCTATATTACCCAAAGCAATACACAACTTTAAGGCAATCCTCATCAAAATCCCAGTGCCATTTAATTAACAAAAATAGAACAAAAAATCATCAGATTTGTATAGAACCCCCTAAAACCCCAAAAGCCAAAGCAATCTTGAGAAAAAAGAATGAAGTCAAAGGTATCACACTGTTTGACTTCAAATTACACTAAAGAACTATGATAATCAAAATAGAATGAAATTGGCAGAAAAAGGGTCACATGGACCATAGGAAGAGAATTGAGAGCACAGAAATAAAACCACATTTGTATGAGTAAATAATTTTTCACAAATGAGTCAAAAAACACACAATTAAGAAAAAAACTCTCTGGATCTTGGAAGATGGCAGCTTTGTTGGAGAGAGCATAATCCCCTTCCTCTATACAGGAGAGAGAAACTCACAGATGTGTGGAGGAACAGAGCAAGGGGCCTAGGATATCGCAACATGTATGAAAACAGGACATCAAAAATTATAGTGGACATTGAAAAACCAGATGGCAAGGAGACTGCTTCAGGATAATAAGGACCCAGGGATTAGAGCTGGGACCAGGGAGATTGCAGCCCCCAGGCCCGGTGCTCGCGGGTCTGCCTCAGGGCACCCAGGAGAGCGGAGTCACCGCTCCCCAACAGGGATTGGGCATCACCATAGGAGGCCTTGTTGCCTGAAGGCACAAAGAGGGGAGTGAGACTGGGAGGCAGTCATACAAGGGCTGCGAGCACCAACGCATAGCCCTGGGAAGGGTGAATTCACCAGCTTGCATGACCAAGGGTGGCCTGGCTCTGCGCTCATGCATCTAACCCGGCGAGAGTATGGTTCTGTGGAAGACCCAGACCCCACAGCACTGAACAAGGAAAGGGCACAGGTGTTCAAGGGTTTCTGGAGCCTGTGGTGGTGAACTCAGGGGGGTGTATGCCCCTTCAGGATTCCTGACTTTTGCGCTATGAACTGGGAAAGGATGTGGTGCTTTGAGGGTTCCTGGAGCCCACAGCGGGGAAATTGGGGGAAGGTTGCAACCCCTCATGATCCCCAGAGCTGACACTATGAATCCACAAAAGACACGGGTGCTTCCTGAGAACATAGAGCCTACTGCAGTGAAATTTGGGGGAAGGATGCAAGCCCTTGCAATCCCCAGAGCTTGCACAGTGAAACCGGGAAAGACCCGGGTGCTCTGCAAGGCCCCGGAAAAATTTTCCCTGGAGCCCAGGGAAATTGAGACAGTGAGCTCCAGAGATCATACTTAGGAGTGCCCATACCCACACCCAGGGTCTTGCAGGAAGGCATAGAATGGGCTCTGGGAAGAGCTCCAGGCTAGCCCTGGGGACAGTACTTTACAAACTGACTGACTTCTGACTGGGAAGAGTGAAAAGCACTCCAAACACCCATCAGCCTGCTGAAGCCAGCAAAACCAGAAAAACTGGTTTAGCCAGATAGAAATCAAAAAGAAGTGTGTTTTTGTTTTGTTTTTTGTTTGTTTGTTTGTTTTTCTCTGTTGTTTGATTTTATCTTGTTTTTGACTTTTTATTTTTTAATTCTTATTATTATATCTATCAATTCCTTATGTTTCTCTCTCTTTCACCCTAGTATTATTCCTTCCACTCCAAATTTATCTCCCCTTCAATCCATCTTCTGTTTTTCCCCCTTTTTTTTGAGCCTGCAGGTTACTGCAAATTTGTATTATCTTTCTCTCACTTTTATGACATTTTTTATTTTAATAGTATTTTGGTATTCTTTTTCTTTCTGTATGATCTTCTTTGCTTGGCTGGTTATACTGTTGTTTGACAGGTTCCCCCTGTTATCTCATTCACAGTGTGTTGATAATTTACTATCCTTCATTTGTGTTCCATTAGTACACAACTCACGGTTCTATACTCTTTATTCTTGTTATCTAGATCTCATAGATTCTGCCACATGATTGTAGCTTTAATATTACTGTAAATAAGACCTAGTTCATACAATTGTAAACACTACACAACACCCCTCCCAGATCTCAGCCCACTTTGCACTTTCCTGAACTCTATTATTGTGGAAGTTGTCTCTATTCTTTTACACACTACTCCTATTTACTATTCTTTATTCCCACCCTACCTCAGAATCTGACTTCCCACAGCCTCACAGCTTTCTAGATCCAACTGACAATCCTTCCCTCCCCAATAAGAGTCTTATCTTCTTTCTATCCTTTCTAAAACATGGCTAGTGGGGTGGAAGATCACGATTAACACTATATGTAGCCAAAGGATCTCTTATCTCTTCTCTACTGGCTGCTACTATAAATATCATAGAATACTGTCTTCCTGTCTTAAACCATTTTGCCTTACTCCTAAAACTGATCACAAAAAAGACTAGGGGGAAGCTGTGAACACCAGGATACACGAAGGATACTGCACCAGTGAATCTCACAGGTATTCTACCACCGAAGTTCACACCATAATTACAGGGAACCAGAACAGAGCAATTTAAGAAACAGAGGCTAACAAGAAGAGTCTCAAGAACAATGAGAATAAAAAGAAACAATCCCCAATAAAGGGAAAGGAGGAAGCCTCAGAAAGAATGTTAAGTGAAACAGAGACAACTCAACTATCAGATACTGAATTGAAAACAATGATTATCAGGAAGCTCAATGAACTCACAATGAGCTACCAGAAATTACAGGAAAGCTACAACTTTCTCACTGCAAACTATATCAACATGAAAAAGGAAATACAAACTATCAACAAGGGTCAAAAGGAAATGAAGAATGCAATTTCTGAACTGAAGAACACAGTAGAAGGAATGAAAAGCAGGATCCATGAAGTAGAGGATCAGGTAAGCGAATTGGAGGACAAAGTAGAAAAAAACACTTGGAAAAAGCAAGAAAAGGAAAAGAGGCTCAAAAAGAATGAGAAGGAATAAGAGAAATTCAATATCATATGAAACGTAGTAATATCCATATAATAGGGATACCAGAAGGAGAAGAAGAAGAGCAAAGGATAGAACACCTATTTGAAACAGTAATGATGGAAAACTCCCCTAATTTGATGAGAGAAAAAGTCACACAAATCCAGGAAACACAGAGAGTCCCAATCAAGAGAAACGCAAAGAGGCCCACCTCAAGATACATCATAATTAAAATGGCAAAATTTCAAGATAAAGAGACAATCTTAAAGGCAGCAAGGGAGAAACAGGAAGTGACATACAAGGGAGCCCCATTAAGGCTAACAGCTGACTTCTCAATGGAAACACACTAAGCCAGAAGAGAATGGCAAGAAATATTCCAAGTAATGAGAATCAGAGGTGTGCCACCAAGGCTAATTTACCCAGTAAGGCTCTCAATCAAGATAGAAGGGCAACTAAGAAGCTTCCCAGACAAAAGAAGGCTGAAAGAATGTTCTTCCACATTTCCAACTCTGCAAGAGATGCTAAAGGGACTGCTTTAAGGAAAAACAGGAAAAGACACATAGAGAGAAACACACATACTTAAATGGCAATGAACCAGTACCTATCAATAATAATCTCAAACATAAATGGATTAAATGCTCCAATCAAAAGACATAGAATAGCTGAATGGATAAGAAAACATGACCCAGACATATGCAGCTTACAAAAGACCCACCTAAGGATAAAAGACCTACACAGGCTGAAAGTGAAGGGCTGGAAACAAAATTTCCAAGCAAACAGACAAGAAAAAAAAAAAGCCAGGGTAGCAATACTCATATCAGACAAAATGGACTTCCAAAAGAGGTCCATAAAGAGAGACCCAGAAGTTAACTTTATAATACTCAAGGGAAGAATCCACCAAGAAGACATAAATATTGTAAATATATATGCACCCAACATAGGAGCACCCAAACACATAAAGAAAATCTTAGAGGACTTCAAGAAAGATATTGACAGCAACACAAATATAGTGGGGGATTTTAACATCCCACTGTCAAAAATGGGCAGATCTTCGAAACAAAATATCAACAAATCTATTGAAACACTGAACAATATCCTAGATAAAATGGATTTAACTGATGTATACAGAGCCCTCCATCCCAAAGAAGCTAAAAAAAAAATTGTTTTCGAATGTACACGGAACATTTTCAAAGATAGACCACATGATAGGAAACAAAACAAATCTCAACAATTCAAGAAAATTGATATCATACCAAGCATTTTTTTTGGATCACAAAGGACTGAAGTTAGAAATCAACACCAAGGAAAAAACCTAAAACATTCAAAATCATGGAGATTAAATACATGCTTTTAAACTATGAAGGGGTGAAGAATGAAATTAGGAAAGTAATCAAAATGTTTGTGGAAACAAATGAAAATGAACTTACAACAACCCAAAACTTATGGGACACAACTAAGGCAGGCCTGAAAGGAAAGTTCATAGAAATACAGGCATACCTAAAAAAGATAGAAATATTACAAACAACGTACCCTACATCAACAAGAACTCAAAAAACAACAAAGACAGCCCAGAGCAAGTAGAATGAAGGAAATAACCAAGATCAAAGCAGAATTAAATGACATAGAGACTAAAAGCATAACTTTAAGGATCAATGAAACCAGGAGCTGGTTCTATGAATAGATAAACAAAATCAACAAGCCTTTAAGCAGACTCATCAAGAACAAAAGAGAGAAAACCCAAATAAACACAATCAGAAATGAATGAGGAGAGATTATAACAGATACCACAGAAATACAAAGCATTGTAAGAAATTAAAATGAAGAACTGTATGCCAAGAAATTTGAAAACCTAGGAGAAATGGAAATATTTCTATGAAAATATAATCCTCCAAAACTCAGTGAAGAAGAAGCAGAAAACATGAACAGACCAATAACAGAAAAATAAATTGAAGCAGTAATCAAGAAACTCCCAACACACAAAAGCCCTGGACCAGATGGTTTCACAGGAGAATTCTACAAAGCATTTAAGGAAGAGCTAACCCCTATCCTTCACAGACTATTCCAAAAAAATCCAAAAATATAGAAGACTCCCAAACTCTTTTTATGAGGCCAAAATCATCCTAATTCCAAAACGAGATAAAGACACAACAAAGAAAGAAAATTTCAGGCCAGTATCACTGATGAACATTGATGCTAAATCCTCAACAAAATACTGGCAAACCGCATCCAACAACACATTAAAAAGATCATGCACCATGACCAAGTGAGATTCATTCCAGGGATGCAAGGATGGTTTGATATTTGCAAATCAGTAAATGTAATACAGCACATAAAAAAAAAGCAAAGTCAAAAATCACATGATCATATCAATAGAGGTAGAAAAAGCATTTGATAAGGTACAGCAACAATTTAGGATAGAAAACATTCAGCAAGTGGGAATAGAGGGAGCAATCCTCAACATAATAAAGGCCATATATGAGAGACCTACAGTCAACATCATACTCAACAGGCAAAAATTAAAATCTTTTCCACTAAGGTCAGGAACAGGACAAGGCTGTCCATTTTCACCACTTCTATTCAATATAGTACTGGAAGTTTTAGCCACAGTGATCAGACAAGAAAAGAAATAAAAGGCATCCAAATCTGAAAGGAGGAAGCAAAACTGTCACTGTTTGCAGATGACATGATAATGTACATAGAAAATCCTATAGACTGCACCAAAGAACTGCTTGACCTAATAAATGAATTTGGCAAAACAGCCGAATACAAAGTCAATATCCAGAAATCAAAGGTATTTCTGTACACCAACAATGAAACAGCAGAAGCAGAAATCGAGAAACAAATCCCACTTGAAATAGCAAAAAGAAAAATAAAACATCTAGGAATAAACCTAACCAAAGAGGTAAAAGACCTCTATTCAGACAACTACATAACACTGAGGAGAGAAATCAAGGAAGACACAAACAAATGGAAACATATATAGTGTTCATGGATTGGAAGAATTAATACCATCAAAATGTCCATACTACCCACAGCAATTTACACTTTCAATACAATGCCTATTCAAGTACCAATGGCATATTTTACAAACATAGAACAAACACTTCAAAAATCTATATGGAACGAGAAATGACCTTGAATAGCTGCTGCAATTTTGAGAAAGAAGAGTAAAGTGTGAGGGATCACAATACCTGATACCAAGCTATACTACAAGGCCACTATAATTAAAACAGCCTGGTACTGGCATAAAAACAGGCATATGGACCGATGTAACAGAACATAGAGCCCAGAAATAAACCCAAGTCTCTGTGGTCAATTAATATTTCACAAAGTGAGCAGCAACATAAAATGGAGTAAAAATAGCCTCTTCAACAAATGGTGTTGGGAGAACTGGACAGCTATGTGCAAAAAAATTAAACTTGAGCACCAACTTACATCTTACACAAAAATAAATTCAAAGTGGATAAAAGACTTAAATATAAGTCATGACTCCATTAAAGTCCTAGAGGCAGAACATCTCAGATATTTCACGGAGCAATATTTTTACTGATATTTTCCCTAGAGCAAGGGACATAAATGGAAGAATAAACAAATGAGATCTCATCAAAATAAAAAGCTTCTGCACAGCTAAGAAAACAGTATCACCCTGGCTGGCGTAGCTCAGTGGATTGAGTGCGGGCTGCGAACCAAAGTGTTGCAGGTTCAATTCCCAGTCAGGGCACATGCCTGGGTTGCAGGCCAAGGCCCCCAGCAACCGCACTTTAATGTTTCTCTTTCTCCCCCTCCCTTCCCTCTCTAAAAATAAATAAATAAAATCTTAAAAAAAAACAGTATCAAACTAAAAAGAGAACCAACTGTATGGGAAAACATATTTGCTAATGATACCTCAGACAAGGGTTTAATCTCCAAAATATACAAAGAACTTACACAACTCCACTCTAAGAAGACAAGCAACCCAATTAAGAAAGGGGCAAAGGACTTGAACAGACACTTCTCCAAGGAGGACATACAGAAGATCCAAATACACATGAAATGATGTTCAATAACACTAGCAATTAGAGAGATGTAAATTAAAACCACAATGAGATACCACTTCACACCAATTGGAATGGCCATCATAAACAAAGCAACAAACAGCAAGTGTTGGAGAGGTTGTGGAGAAAAGGGGACCCTAGTGCACTGCTGAGGGGACTGCAGACTGGTACAACCACTGTGTAAAACAGTATGGAACTCCCTCAGAAAACTAAAAAATGGATCTGTCTTTTGACCCTGCCATTCCACTGCCTGGGACTATATCCTAAGAACCCTGAAACACCAATCCAAATGAACCTTTGCATCCCAATGTTCATAGCAGCACAATTTACAATAGCTAAGTGCTGGAAGCAGCCTAGATGCCCATCAGTAAATGAATGGATCAAAAAACTATGGTACATTTACACAATGGAATTCTATGCAGTGGAAAGAAAGAAGGAGCATGGATGAAACTGGAAAGCATTATGCTAAGCAAAATAAGCCAGGCAGTGAAAGACAAATACCATATGATCTCACTTTTAACAGGAACCTAAACAACAAAACAAAGAAACAAGCAAAATATAGTCAAAGACACTGAAAAAGAGGACAGGATGACAGTGACCAGAGGGAAGAGAAGAGGGAATTTAAGGAGAGAATGGGAAGGGTTTATAGGAACAAATTTAAAGGACACATAGACAAAAACTAGGGGGAGTGTAGTAATGGGAGGGAAGTGGGGAGGGATGGATGGAATGGGAGTAAAATGGAGAAAACTGTACTTAAACAATGATTAAAATTAAAAAAAAAGAAATGTGGAAGTTTTACACACGAAAAAAGAAAAAGAAAAAAGTCCCTTCATTAAGTGGTGTTAAGAAATGCAAAAGCATGAAACTAGACTACACTTTGTCCCCATGTACAAAAGTTAATTTGAAATTGATGAAAGACCTAAATTTAAGATCTGAAATAATTAATTACATAGAAGAAAACATAGATATTAATCTTATGGACCATGTTTACAGAGAACACTTTATAAATTTTACCCCAAAAATCAAGGGAAGGGAAGGCAAAAAATAAAGCAACAGGACCAAATTAAATTAAAAGTCATTTGCACAGCAAAAGAAAGTGTCCAAAGAAAAGGCATCCATACAAATGGGAGATGTTATTTGTAAATGATAGCTTTGACAAGGGGTTAATATTCAAAATATATAAAGAATTCATACAACTCAATACCAAATAATCATTCCCATTTGAAAAATGAGCAGAGGGCCTGAACAGACACCTCTCTCAATAAAACATACAAATGGCCAATACTTATATAAAAATATGTTCAACTTCACTAGCTATTAGAGAAATAAAAATCAAAACTATAATGACATTCCACCACCAAGCTGTTAGAATTGCTATTATTAACAAAACAAGTAATAACAACAATTGAAGAGGCTGTGTGAAAAGGGAACCCTCATTCACTTCTGGTGGGAATGTAAACTGGTAGAGCCATTATGGAAGTCAATATGCTGAACCTCAAAAAATTAAAAATAGAATTACTATATGACCCAGTATTCTTTCTCTTGGGTATCTACCTGAGAAGCCCAAAAGCATTAGTTCTCAAAGATATATATATATATATACTCCTTTGTTCATTGCACCATTATTCATGGTGGCCAAGAAATGGAGACAACAAAAGTGTTTTTCAATAGAAGATTGGATAAAGAAGATCTGGTACACATAAATAATGGGATACTACTGAAGTCATAAGCAAAGATGAAGCTGCCTTTTGAGAAAGTATTAATAGACACCAGAATATTGTGCTAAGAATATTATGCTAAGAGGAAAAAGTTAGCCAGAAATAACTAAAAACCATATGATTTCACTTACATGTGGGGTACCCCCAACACCTGGAATTTATTTATAAAAAAAAATTATGTGTTTATCATGCCCTGGCTGGTGTAGCTCAGTGGATTGAGCTCGGGCTGTGAACCAAAGCATCACAAGTTTGATTCCCAGTCAGGGTACATGCCTGGGTTGCAGGCCATGGCCCCCAGCAACCACACATTGATGTTTCTCTCTCTCTCTCTCTTTCTCCCTCCCTTACCTCTCTAAAAGTAAATAAATAAAGGTCTTTAAAAAATTATGTGTTTATCCTTACATGTTTAAACATAAGTAACCTTCAAAGTACTCTCCATTTGATGCAATACACCTATCAAGATATTTTTTCCACTGCTCAAAAGAATTTTTCAACATACCAATTTTGATTCCTTTTAGTATTTCTGCTGCTTTTTTTTTTCATCTCTTCCATATCAGCAAAATGTTTTTTCCCTTTTAAGACTTTCTTCATAAAGGGACACATACAAAAAAAAAGTTTCTCAGGGTGATATTGTGTAAATGGTGAGAATGGGGCATGAGGGTCATGCTGTTTTTGGTCAAAAACTGCTGAATACTCAGCATTGTGTGGGCAGGTGTGCTTTTAAATTACCCACCATGAAATGGGCATACACACTGAAAGTCTTAAAAAAATTCACTGAAGCTAAATGCAGCCTCCTATAATAATGCCAGCTGATATACTGATACAAATGGGTACTAGAACACTCATCTAGTGAGGAAGCCTGTACTACAGGGGTTCCACCAGCTAGAAGATAATCCCATTTTTGGGCCCCTGCTTTGTATGTGGGATATCAAACTGAAACTCATAGATACAGACAACTGTATGGTGGTTACCATAGGGAAGGAAGAAAAAGGTAGGTGGGGAATATGGGGCCCAAATATGTGGTGAAAGTAGATGGTTTGACTTTGGTGGTGGTCCCAGAATGCAATGTACAGATCATGTATCATAGAAATGTACATTTGAAACCTATGTGATCTTTTCTGTAAATGTACCATAATTTTTTGATCCACTCATTCACTGATGGACACTTAGGTTGCTTCCAACACTTGGCTATTGTAAATTGTGCTGCTATGAACATTGGGGTGCATAGGTTCTTTAGATTTTCTGTTTCAGGATTCTTAGGGTATAATCCCAGCAGTGATATTGCGAGGCCAACAGAATACTATGCAGCAGAAATTAAGAAGGAGATTCTACTGTTTGTGACAGCATGGATGAATCTCAAGAGCATTATGCTAAGTGAAATAAGCCAGGCAGTGAAAGACAAATACCATATGATCTCACCTGTAAGCAGAACCTAATCAACAAAATAAATAAGCAAGAAAAATATAACCAGATACATTGAAATAAAGAACAAATTGACAGTAGCTGGACTGGAGGGGTGAGAGGGATAATGGGGGAAATAGGGGAAGAGTTGTCAAGGAACATCTTTAAAGGACACATGGAGAAAGCCAAAGGGGGTAGGATTGAGGGTGGGAAGCTGGTAAGTGGGTTTAGGGGAGTAGTGAGGGGTAAATGAAGAGAACTGTACTTGAACACCATTAAAATTTTAAAAAAATTAAAACCTATATGATTTTATTATCTAATGTTATCCAAAATATGTAATAAAAACTCAAAAAGGAAGTTTTAAAGAAAGACATGTAGAAAAGAAGAGTTCATTGTACAGGACTATAATTATTTCTAGGTTATTTTAGCGGAGATAGAGCATTTATGTTTTTAAAAGAAAAATGAATCATTATAGTGTTATTTTCCATATAAATAAAAATTGTTTTTGAAATATCTAAATTTTATACTTATAAAACTCATAGAACAAATTTGTTTTTAATAATATTTACAAAATACGTTTGTTATACTATATACTATATATGCACATATGCAGTATATAGTATGTATTCATATACCCTATATATACATTATGTGAATAGGTACAGAAATATATTATATGCATTCGTATATGCATATATTATATTTATGTATATATATATATTCTATTTGAAATGGATGTATATGTATTTTCAAGCCTGCATATATCCTCCTCTCTGTATATATAACTCTGAATCTGGATATATCCAATCACATCTATATATACATGACTTAATCTAAATATACTACCATGTGCATTTGTATCTATACACATGAAAATGATTTATATTGTATATATGTGAAAAATACTAATATCAATACATTACTACCAAATTAGCTGTTAATTAATCATATGTTAATTTGCATTCTGCATGTAAATGTTTGTTATTTTTTTTCAATTACAGTTTACATCATTATTATTTTGTATTAGCTTTAGGTGTACAACATAATGGTCAGTGATAATACACTTTCAGATACACTCCTGATACTATACATTGTTATTACCATTTCATCAGCTATATTCCTTATGCTTTACCTTAGATCCCTGTGACCATTTTGTAACTGCTAATCTGTACTTCCTAATTCCTTCACCTCTTTCACCCAGCCCAGCAATCCCCTCCCCTCTGATAACCCTCCATCTATTCTCTTTATCTATGAGTCTGTTTCTATTACGTTTGTTAATTTTGTCCTTTAGATTCCACGTATAAGTTAAATCATATTGTACTTGTCTTTTATTCCCTGACTTATTACTTAACATAATACCACCTGGGGTGATCCATGCTGTTATAAATGATAAGATTTCATTATTTTTATGGCTAAGTAATATTTCATTATATGCATGCATCACCATGTTTTAACCATTTATGTGTTGATACACAAGCACCTGGGTTGCATCTGTATCTTGGCTATTGTAAATAACACTACAATAAACATAGTGGGGTATATATATATATACTTTCATTTTAGTGTTTTAAAATTTATTGAATATGTACCCAGCAGTGAAGTCACTGGAGCATAGCCAGATTCATTTCTAATTTTTTAGGACCCTTCACACTGTTTTCCATAGTGACTGCACCAATTTGCATTCCAACAGTGCACAAGCATTCCCTTTTCTCCACATCCTCAGTAACACCCGGTGTCTCTTCATTTATTGAAGATAATGATTCTAGAAGGATGAGGAGATATGTTACTGAGTTATTAATGTGCATCTCTCTGATAATTAGTGATGCTGAGCATCTTTTCATATGTTTATTTAACATTTGTATGTTCCCTTTGGAGAAGTGCCTATTCAGGTCTTCTGTCCTCTGCCCATTTAATTGGATTTTTTGTGAGTGTGTGTGTTGAGTTACATGAATTCTTTTTTTTCATTTTTTAAAAGATTTTATTTATTTATTTTTAGAGAGGGAAGGGAGGGAGATAGAGAGAGATAGAGAGAGAGAAACATCAATGTGCAGTTGCTGGGGTTTATGGCCTGCAACCCAGGCATGTACCCTGGCTGGGAATCGAACCTGGGACACTTTGGTTCCCAGGCCATGCTCAATCCACTGAGCTATGCCAGCCAGGGCTACATGAACTCTTTATAATTTTGGATATCACCCCTTATTTAATGTATCATTGGTGAATATCTTCTTCTATTCAGTGGATTTTCTTTTTGTTGATGGTTTCCTTTGCTCTGCCAAAACTTTTTAGTTTGATATCATCCTATTTATTCATTTCTCTTTTTTGTTTGTTTCCCTTGCCAGAGGAGATATATCAGAAAAAAATATTTCTAAAAGAAATGTTCAAGGTTTTACTGCATATGTTCTTTTCTAATAGTTTTATGGTTTTAAAACTTACATTTAAGTGTTTAATTAATTTTGAGTTTACTCTTGTATATGTTGTAATAAGGTAGTCTAGTTTTTTTATATGTATCTTTCCAATTTTCCTAACACCATTTATTGAAGAGACTATCATTATCCCATTGTATACTCTTGCCTCCTTTGTCATATACAAGGTTGGGTAAAAGTAGGTTTACAGTTGTAATATAAATAATACAAAATAATACAATAATAACTAATAATACAAGAATAAACTATGTTTTGTGTACTCGCAACTGTGAAACTACTTTTTCTCACCCCTGTATTAATTGACCATACAGGCATAAGTTTATCTCTGGGTTCTCTATTGTTTCATTGATCTATGTGTCTGTTTTTATGCCAGTACCGTGCTGTTTTCATTATTATAGCCTTATAATATAGTTTGATATCAAGTAGTATGATACCTCTAACTCTGTTCTTCTTTCTCAAGGTTGCTCTAGTTATTTGGGATCTTTTGTGTTTCCATGTAAATTTTTGATTATTTGTTCTAGTTCTATAAAAAATGCCATTGGTGTGTGTTAATACCTTATGAATATAGAGTCTGTGCCTATTTTTATCAACTATGGGCCAAGGTTCTAGCACATTATCTGACACATAGTAAGTGATATATATATATATGGATTTGTTATTTACAAATTTATTAAATCTAGTGGTTTGCAACTTGTGCTGCATTCTGAACTCATCTGGAAAGCTTGTTTATTTACTTTTTTAATATTCATGCTTGGGTTCCATTCCAGGCAATTAATTCAGAGTAGCTGAGAGACAGGCTCAGGCACTGCTACTGGTAAAGTTTTCTAGGTAATTCAGATGTACAATGCTTGGATGAGAACTAGGAATCTACAGTCTGCTTGTATCTGCATTTAATTTTCACTGAGGGCCATGCTTGCCCTAGGAAAGGGAGGGAAGGCTGCCATCTCTGGGAGATATGATGGCACATGAACTCTAGGCCACTGCATTCCACCTCTATGACTATGTCTCTTACATGGCCTTCCTAATGTAGACTCTGGTTGAGAGGAGGAGGACAGGGCTCTACATACACTCTGAAGCCCTTGACTTGGGTACCCAGAATCTGCTCTGACCAGGACAATTGTAATACATTGGATCAGAAACATCTGTTTCCTGTCAATATCTGTTTATTATGGAAGGATCTGGCCTAAAATCAGACTCACAGCTTCTCCAGAAACTGCCAAGGAACTGTAAGACAGTAATGATTCTCTAATACTGCACAGTTGAGTGGAACAAAACAACCTTGTCTTTGGCTATCCTGTTGGAGACTGCATTAAAATTTGCCTACCTGTGGCTTTCCCTGAAATGACAAGTGGACCTCCTTGCTCCAGAGCAATGCTCCACTCTGAAGTTAGAAGGCTCTTTTTACATGCCCATCTCGTCTTAGTGTACACATGATGCTTCAAGATAGGCAATACTGGTCCACTTTGCAGATAAAGAACTGAGGTTGGGAACAGGTTAACTGACTGGCAGACATTTATAAATCTCATCAATAAATGCCATAGCTAGCATTTGAACTCTGGCTGGTAGCTTGTTTCCAAGAATGGTTACTTTTTTTAAACCTGAGTTAGTGAATCAATTTGCTGATGTGGTTGTTATGGGTAAAACCTTTGATTCACATAAATAAGATCTGTGTGTGTGTGTGTGTGTGTGTGTGTGTGTCTAATTTGCTTTTTATTTTTTTCTTGCTCCAGACATTTTATTGTTTTATGTTTTATTTTAATTGTTTTTCAAGTACAGTTTTCTGTCTTTTACTCCCATCCCAGCCCAACCCCCAGCCCTCCCCACCTCCCTCCCATTTTCACCCCCCTAGTTTTTGTCCATGTGTCCTTTATACTTGTTCCTTTAAACCCTTCCCCTTTTCCCCTGAAATTCCCTCCCCTCTCCCTTCTGGTCATTGTCAGCTGCATAACTAAGATTTTAATGCAATCATTTCCCTTACCTAACTTTGATTTCAGTTACAAAACTTCTCTGAACCTCAAGAACCATACTTGAAGGTAAAAGTTAATAATTCTTACCTTATTTATCATTGTGAAGACTGAAAAATGTTTATATAGGTAAAATGCCTCAAGGAGTTTTGGTACAGAGTACTCAGCAAAGGGTAACATTAGTAAAAATTATTATTAATATTATCCTGCTGGGTTTATAATTGGCTATTCTTTTTTCCTTAAAATAATATTCTTAAACTCCTTCCTCAACAAAGAAATAGCACTTGCTAACACTTAAGTTACTAATCCCACTAAATAAAAATAAAACCTGTGAAACATGGCATGAAACAATAAACAAATATAAAAATGAAATTATAAATCAATTTCCCAAGTAATATTCAAAATTATAAATTAAAATGTCAACAAATTAAATCATTCTGTAGATTATAAAAGGAATACCAATAATGCAATAACCAATTAAAACTTATTCCAGAGTGCATAGCCCAACATTGAAAAAGGTTACTAATGTGATTGGTTTTGTTTATCAAAAGGAAAATATAGCTAAGAGAAATTAATTAGAACTCTAATAGAATAGTGTATCTATTAAAGTTACATACAAAATTCTTTTTCTCAAATTGAAAGAGTTTATAACATTTATTAGATATACAAGTACCAGATATTTAGTCTTTAAAAATTAAAACAAGTAACTATACAACTATAAATATATAAATATAAAAATAAAAACCAACATAAAAATTTGATTTAAATATATCTATATAGATATCTAGCATTATATTTTCTAAAGAAATTTTACATAAGAGATTAGTTAGGGGCATCTGCTCTTATTTCTGTCATACACTATAAAGATATACACCCAACATTTAATCATGGGTATCTCTAGTGGGTAGGATCGTATATTTCTGTATTTTCTTTCTTTTACTCAATAGTATTTTACATTTAAAAAATCAACAACATTTATTTTACTGTAAAATTAAAGCTATCAAGGGAAAATCTTTGTAGATTTTATTTATACTTTTTATAAATATATTTATAAATATATTTTGGTAGCTGTTTATGTAATATACATTAAATAAATCAAATGTTTTTTAAAATACTTCTAAAAAGCTTCTCATGATAATCAAGGAAGAATAATGTGGGTTGGGGTAACAAGAATCAGCATAATTTGAATATCCATTTTGTGCTGAGAGATAATTTATTTCACTGTTAGCCCCTATCTGCATTCTTCCTCTGGGTTCTGCTCTTGCACATTATCTCAGTGTACAGAGGTGCACTTTCTTCCATTTACCCATGGTGTGCTGAGTCTACACAGTGCTTTAGAAATTCCATCACCCTACTCACCAAGTCTTCGGTTGAGTTTAGCAGGGCTGTGTGTACCAGTGAGGTCTGAGGAACTGGAAAAAGCCATTGGAGAAAGCAGGGATGCTAACGGGTCATCACAGTTGTCTGAAGCAATAGGACAGAAAGAGAGCAAATTTTATCAGTGAGAGATAGTCCATAAAAATAAGAATTATGCCATTATGCACCTTCATTTGTTAATTACCTGCTCTCACAAGGCCAGCATTATTTATGTTCATGTGTTGTTGCATCTACTACTCTCAACAACCTTAAAAAAGTTACATGTTTCCTGAACAACTGGAGACACTAAAAAGTTCAGGGATGTGATTTTGTCCAAGGTCACAAAACTAGAAAATAGTGCATCCAGAATTCTCATCTATGTTTGTCTAATTCAAAAGCCCAATTACCCGTCTATTCTTTGAATAAGCTATTTGAGAAAAGCCTTGAGTTAACAGCTATTGAGCTTATTCTGTAAGAAAGAAGATTATTAAAGGGAAAAACATTGTTAAACTACTCTCTAATATTCATGCCCTAATGACTCTTGTAATAGTTGTATCTAGAGGGACAGAACAATTTAGAATAGCTCACTCTCAAATGTGCAAAAGTCTTTTAAAAATGAGTCTCTAGTTTTAATAATTCATTTCTATACCAAAAAGTAATAGAGAATAGTTCTGAACTTGTACAGTATTGAATATGATATTCACTTTAGTAGGTACTCTTCCAGCCTTCCCTAAATGAGGTGAATATGCCTTCTCAGGTGTCTTTGATGCTGCCTGGATATGGAATATGGTGAGGGCCAAGGGCAGAGGTACGCTCGGTCTTAACAATACAGATATGTTCTACCACATGGACTGTTATCCCCTAACCATCCAATCACATGCAGAGGATGCTGCTCTTCACAGACCATATCTGTCATGTACAAGTTTTGTAGTATTTTATTTATTTGTTTGTATTCTCTTATAGGTGACATGACCTTTGTGGAACCTTGAGAATATATCTGGTACACAATAGGCTTTTTATGAAGTTGTATTAAGAGAATGGAATGGTGAGGGAAGGAAGGGGGAAATGAAGGAAGGAAGGGGGAGAGGGAGAAAAGGAGGAAGGGAAGAAGAGAGGAAGAATGGATTTACATAACAGTACAAATACTCTTTTCCATTTCTTTTTTCTTGTTTACAATTAATCTTGCAGGGCATTACAAAATGATTTAATGAAATCTAGAAAAACTCCAGTCAAAAAACTTAGAAATGTGTTATTCAGTTTAAAGGTAAATTTCAAGGTATTAATGGCTCTCATAAAGACTTGATGTAACATTTTTTTAAAGAAAATAAATGAAATTTTGAGGCTAATTTCTTATATGTAAAATTCTTTTATTTCACATTTTTATTTATTTTTTATCATTTATAGTTTACCTTTACAATTATTTTGTATTAGTTTCAGGTGTGTAGTATAGTTGTTAGACAATTATACACTTACAAACTGTTCCCCCTGATATTTCCAGTACCTAACTGGCACGATACATAGTTATCACAACATTATTGACTATATGGCCTATGCTGTACTTTACATCTCCGTAACTATTTTGTGACTACCAATCTGTATTAATCAATACAGATTGATTACCTTTACCTTAACCTTTTCACCCAGTTCCCCAACCCCCTTTTCCACTGGCCTCCATCAATCTGTTTTCTGTATCTGTGAGTATGTTTCTGTTTTGTTAGTTTATTTTGTTCTTTATTTTTTTATTGTTGTTCAAGTACAGCTGTCTCTATTTTCTCTCCACCACTCCGCCCTACTCCAGCCATCTCACCTCTCTCCTGTGATCTCAACCCCCTTGGTATTGTCCACGTGTCCTTTTAGTTGTTCCTGAAGACCCTTCCCCATTTTCCCCACATTGCTCCCTCCCCTCTGGTAATTGTCAGTTTGTTCTTAATTTCAATGTCTCTTATCCATAAAATTCTTAAAGGTCAGTATTTCACCTAATTGCAGGAAAATTAATAAGAAACATAGAATTATTTTTGTTTGTTAAATGTGTTTTAAAAATAAACTAGCAAAGCATATTTTGAGTTTTATTCCCTACCACAAATATTTGAAAAATATTTTGAGGTATTTGACAAACACAGAACAGAACCAGATCCTCAGAAAAGAGAAATAACAAAAATCAAAGCAAAGCACCTCTGCAGACACAGTCATTCTGAGGGTGGGAAGTGGAGCTAGATATCGCTATTCTCTTGGCATATGATGCAGGTGATAGAAGGTGCATACACAGCTCCCATGCACTTCTTTGAAAATGCAAGCCTTTTACACTATATATGGGGAAACAATTTAAACATAATGGAAATCTTGTATTTTGTTTAGGCCTGTTTTATAGTCAGAAGATAGTAGATGATGTGAAAAACTGAAATCAATTGAACTGAGCCCTACAAGAATGTTCTATGCACATGGGCACACAGGTGCACACAGAAGACACCATGGAGTATCCTGGTCAGTGTGCAGCTGTGTGATGAGCCTCGCCTATCCATATATGTAGTAACAGTTATCTTCTGATTTCAAATTGCACTGCTTCCACCACTTCTCAATAACTCACAACCCTTATGACACTCAGTTCCATAAGCAAATGGAAGATATTCTGAAGGTAATATATTGTATTATTATAGCATTTATATATTTTTAAGCATGCTTAATGTGCAAAACCATGTAAACATTTTTATTAGATTCTTATGGCTTTTTATGTGTTACTGATGACATTTCTCTTACTATTATACCCCTTATCCTACTTTCCCCTAAGTAGAACTAGAAGTGACCTAATCATTTAGTTTAGTTCAGTCCAATAAATTTTTATAAGAACCTATTTTATGCTTGACCTTGGTTAGGAATTGGGGATAGATCTGAGTAAAATTAAATCTCATAACTCAAGAAGTTCAGAGACTATTGAGAAATATAGAGATCTAAAGAAATAAATAAACTGATAGGAGAGTTCAGAAGAGTTGCACCGAAGTCACATCCAAACCAGTGAATCGGGTACCTTGCTATCCAGATGTTCAGATCTTTTCACTCTCATTTGGCATTATGCAGTCTTCTCATAAACAAGTCACTGCCACAGGTAAAGATAACCTTCCAAAGCTCACCAGGCTTGGGACCCCAGCTGCCATTTCTCTACTGCTCATCTTCTTCTCAAATGTGCTTTCCTTATCTAAGTTTGTGGTATCAATGTTTCCATCTTGGAAATGAGTAAATCCACTAAAACAATCTGTGCTAAGAAAAGGATCCAGGAAACCCCTCTGGATGACTTTCCTCATGAAGCCTGTGTGTCAGAACAGAAGCTGCTATAGCCCATGTCTAAAATGTGTCTCTCTTGTTCCTCCTAACAGTGATAAGAGCAGGAGATTTTCAAATCAGAAGTGAGAAAGGCTTCTCTGTTCCCAGCCAAGAGGTAGTTCCCTCTGTCATCTCCATATCACATAAACAAACTTGATGTCACCTAAATTAAGAACAGACCAGTTCTCTAATTAAATCACCTCTAGTCATGGGGAATTTAATAAAGTATCTATATAACTATTCTAAATCCAAAGGTGCATATTATCTTTACATATTTGTTATTTTTTAAATTTATTTTTAGAGAGAGGGGAAGAAAGGAGAAAGAGTGGGAGAGAAACATCAATGTGTCCCCTACTGGAGATCTCTCTCATGTGTCCCCTATGGGAGATCTGACCCACAACTCAGGCATGTTCCCTGACTGGGAATTGATCTGGCAACACTTTGGTTCACAGGCCAGCGCTCAATCTGCTGAGCCATACCAAGCAGGGAACATCTGTCTTATTCTTAAAGCAGAGGCGATTGATCTAGCATAAATAAGAACAATAATTATATGTTTGTTTTTGTTTTGTTTTAGTTAATTATTTGGGACAATGTGAAATAGTGGAATGTCTCAGGAGCATTGGAACTGGGAGATTCTCATCCTAAACTGATTTTTTCTCTTGCCTTGGTGACTTCAGGTAATCCATTCAAATTCACTAAGCTTTATTTCCATTGTTATCTGTCAGAGAAAGTCATCTCTTCCATGTGCACCATAGATTGATTTTAAAGATGAAATAAGAACAGATTAGAAAAAATTAACTTTAAGGGATAAAGCACAAAATAAGAACAAGAAGCAGTATATGGATTATCTGTAATATCTGCTGCAACTGAAAGCAATGATTTCAACAAATTTATTTTGGGATCTTGTTTCTGTGTCACAAATCCTACCCAAGAATTGGTGTCACAATAGCTCTTTCACACTAAAGGTGCTGTGCACACAGTGCAGTAGTATATAGATCTTGTCTCAAAGAAATGTACACATGATCCTATTAACCAAAGTCACACCAATAAATTTAATTATTGGAAATAAAATAAAGGAAATAATAAAAGAAAAACAAGTAAGAAGAAAAAAGAAAACATTGTTTTCATATTAATATATGTTTATTTAAATCAAGAATGTTATTTGATATTTTCAAATTGAATCAGTAGGAATAACTTGTTCTATGATATATATTTACAGTTAAATCTTAAAAGTCTCCTTTCCCATTAATTAAAAAATAAAGGCACAAGAAAAGAATTCTGAGTAAATACAATATTGACACAACTTCTCAGACATTATTATTGACTCTTTTTTTAAAGATTTTATTTATTTAATTTTAGAGAGGGAAGGGAGGGAGATAGAGAGAGAGAGAGAGAAACATCAATGTGCGGTTGCTGGGGGTTATAGCCTGCAACCCAGGCATGTACCCTGGCTGGGAATCGAACCTGCAACACTTTGGTTCGCAGCCTGCACTCAATCCACTGAGCTATGCCAGCCAGGGCTTTATTATTGACTCTTTAAGATGATTATAATTTAAGTAAGATTTTGTTGGCAACATATATTTTTACTTATTATTGTTAAAATACTAATGAATCTAAACATGGTTCTGAAGTTAAATCACAAGCATAATTATTACCACAATAAATTATCTATATATTGGTATTTGGAGTTTAAAAGACTAACTTGTATTTATATGTGAGATATAATTACTCTTAGCATTGCATACTTAATGGCCTACTTTTTAAAAAAGACATAAAGCATACATTTGTGAAGTGCCTACAATGGTGCTCAGAACTCATTCTTTTAGCTTCATTTATTTTTTTCTCTATTTACTTAGAATTTCACTTAGCAAACCACAAAATTAAATAACTCTAATATGACCCTGAATTCTGATCCTGTCCCCATTTTCTACCATGAAATCCTAAAAGATGAATTACATTCTAATCAACAAACCAAGAATTATGGTTCTCTGAGTGAGTCACAAAAAGAAGATTAAACCTTCTTTGTGCTGACATCATCTCCAGCTGAATGCAGTACCAGCCTTTTGATCACTTGGTTGTGCTCTATATCTGAGGGAAGATGGAATTAAAGTCACAGACATTGACACTAAACTCAAGAAGCCTAGCATGCCCTTTGGGTTGTAGACCCAAACTATAAACCCAAATTATAGATAATTTATATTATGTATAAAATATATAGGTAACCTATATATTTTAATAAAAGCACCATATGTTTATGAACAATGATGCATAAAAATCATTTGGCTTGGGATCAAGGAGTCATGGCTCCTTCTCCCTTCACTAAGAGCATGTTCTCATTTTACCTTTCAGTATTTCAGAGTCCTCAGCTGTAATTGACAGGAGTATTGTTCATTTGTTCAACCAACAGACTTTAACTGAGCACATTCTAGGTGTCAGAACTTCTGTCAGGCTTTAAAATTAATACAAGCAATTGTGGCAGATCCCTGTCACATGGTGGGGATAAAGGGACAAAGCTGAACCTATAAGCAGGCTGGTCCTGTCTAGGAATTAACAACCGTGCTTGGATTATTTACAGGCCTTTCAAACATTCCTATTTAAGATTTTAGGAAAGATGTGATATGGTAAAACTGACCTTCCCTTCTAAGTGGCTTGCTAGGACAAGATCATAACTGAACCTGATAAGCAAGTGCAGTGACAGGCAGTGAGCGACATTTTGTCCAGGTTGTCAGCAGTCACTGCAATTGGCCAAGAGGAGATCAGCATCTCTGTTGTATGGATGAGGAACCCACAAGTTGCTTTTTCCATTTCATACTCCAGTCAGTGTCTAAACTGGGCTTTGAACCAAGATTGTTGTAACTATTTGTACATTGTTTCTCTGAAAATCTGCTTCAAATCCCCAAAATGATGGCACGAATGCATCATAGATAGACAACAACCAGTCTCCTATTTGACTATCTTTGTGAGTTTAGTTCTTCCTTTCTTAGATTTTCAAGAACATCTGTACATGATGTGCCGCAATTAGCCCAAACTCAGTGGCTCTGAAATTGCTTTTATACAGATTATTTCTTTTTTCCCCTATCCTGCCTCAGGTGATTTTTTAAAAATTCCCAAGCTAGAAATACTGCATTCAAATGAACTGGTTTTATTTATTTATTTTTCTATTTAACCTAATTTATCAATGACCATCCAATTTAATAAATACTTCTTAAATTTCCCATATGTGAAGCATACTCTATACTAATTATATGGGGAATATAAATCATCACATTGATTAACACATTTTTTATTATTGTATAGTATCTGGCATTACGTGTATGTTTAATAAATCTTTGTTTTGAGATAAAAGATGCAGAATACAAGTCCTATCAAAAGTATAAATCTATCAGATTTATACTTTTTTCCCCTCTCACCCACTCACTAGTTGATCTTAATTCAGGCTTTTCAAATATTACACTACATATTCAGTTTACCACTGAGCTCTACTCTCATTAAACCAGCCTTCGGAAAACCTGACTTTTGATATGTTTATTTCACCAAAACTTGCTAGGGATGGCAGCCTTAAATTTGGCTTCATGATGATAAATGAACAAAGAATGGCTTAAAAGCATATAACATATTCAAGCTGAACATAAGGCCAGGGTGTCATTGATAGGATGGCAGACCAGTCATTCTGAAAGTGAGGTCCAAGAATCTATGGTCAAAAAAAGTAAGGGACTTGTTATTAGTCAACTTCAACTTGTCAACTTCAATCAGAGGTTAGGGACATGCCCCACAAAAACATCACTCTGACTATCTAAACACAAAATTGCTAACGATATTTAACCTTTAAGATTATGAATGTTCCTTCATAACTTAACTGTAGAAGCTAGAACACATTAAATTTGTCATGGTAGAAAACGTATGATTCAATAAATACAAATGCTTTGAAATTTCTAGAATATGCAAAGCACATATTGAAAGCTAAGTTACTTTGGGGGGTTTTGGAAGAGAATGATAAGAAAAAAGCAATTTTTGGAAAAAGAAACTTAACTGTTTGAAAATGTTTCCTGAATTTAACATTTCTTATATACACCCTCATGCCACCCTTCCCATACTCATCCATCAACACTATTACAAAGCACAGTGCTAAATCAGCTTTAAATTTATTTCATTTTTACACAAAGTTAAAAATAATTGAAAGGATGGGATATGAATGGGATATATATAAGAAAGGATTTTAAAATTAAAAAATAGAGTCATTTTACTTTAAATAATACACCATCTTAAATAATTATAAATGGAATATTAAAATGAAGAAAAGGAGAAAAGAATTGTAAAAATAGTACTTTTGTCATTTCAATGCTCATAAGAGTTGACAATTCCCTTGTAATGCTGTGGCTTCCACAGTAAGGTTTTTTAAATTGTTATTTATTTATTATTTATTTATTTATTTATTTATTTATTTTACTACAGTGGAACTAAGCTTCCAATAGCTAATCATGATCCTGCATTGGGTGGTACTAAATACTCAAAAAATCCTGGCTACTCACAAGACCATGATTTTAAAGTACACCTCAATCAGTCCATATACATCCATAAAACCCTCTTAATTTTTAATGGGTCTAGGCATAAGTTTCCTAAAGGAAACACTAAAATCTCTGTGTGTCATTAATATGCTCATTGGAATTTAAGAAAATATCTGATTAAAAAATAGCAATGAGAGAGGTGCGTGCCTACACGGGCCACTGCAACAAGGGCGGCACCCTCCTGCCCTACAGGGTAGGAATGGCTCACTAAGAAGAAGGAAGAGGCTCACCCCAACAGAGGAGACCAGCAGGGTTCAGGGAGTTAGAAGTCCCCAGAAAGACTTAACTCAGTGTGGGAGCCAAACTACCCTGAAGAGACTTTAAGAGTCCTTAGCACCTAGGAGAGCAAAGAGCAAGAAGGCAGTGTGTGAGTTACCCCTAATTGGTGAACATCAAGGACAGCACAACTGGAAGATTGAAGGCATGGGCCTGGTGCAGAAGGGCACTGGGAGCCAGGCAGCAAGCTGAGAAACTGGGCTGGAGACTGGGCAACTGTGAAGAGTACAGTCCAGACCTGGCCCTTATCCTCCCAAAACCGTAGGAACTGAGAAAAGCAAAACCCAACCCCTCAGCCTGAGGCAGCCAAACTTGCCTGGCTGGTTTAAAGCTAGCAGGAGGCTTTTTTTTTCTTTCCTTCCCCCTCCACCCACCACCAAGTGAGACAATAAGAGCTAAAGCTGTGAAACAAACAGAGACAGAGGGACCTAAAGAGGGATCATCCTAACAACTGAGAAACTTAGACAAATTTCACTTTGCTATTCCAGAGAACTTGCAAATTATTATTTGTATTATTATTATTTTTAATTATTTTTACTTCTTTTATTTTATTAGTATTTTTTCTCTTCTTTCCATTTACATTTCTTCATCTGTTTAATTGCATTGTTTGACTGTTCCTTGTTCTCTCTTTCACAGTGTATTTTTAATTTTCCTTCTTTCACATGTGTTCCAACACACTACTCTATGTCATATACTTCCTATTCTTGTTATTCAAATTACATAGATTCTGTCACATGATTGTTGTTCCAGTATTGTTGTAAATCATTACTGTTCCACACAATTGTAAATACTACACAGTACACCTTCCGGATCTTAGCACAGTTCACGGTCTACTGGAACTTTATTACTGTTGCGGTTAACTCTATTCTCTCACACACTACACCTATTTACTATCCTTTACTCTCACTATATCTCACAATCTGACCTCCCACAAGCTCATGGTGTTCTGGATTCAACTCACAGTCCTTCTGCCCTTTAACAAGAGTCATCTTTTTTCAATGCTTTCTATAAAGTGATTTGTTGGGTGAAATATCACAGTTCACACTGTGCTTACCCAAAGGATCTCCCAACACCTCTTTATGTGTTGGTACTTCAAATATCATAGTATACACTCCTGCTGTCTCAATTCATTCTGCCTTCCCTCTCCAACTGAACAATAGCAAGAGAGAAGCCTCAAAACATGGGACATACAGAAGAAACAACTTCAACATAAACTATCTGCACCTGCAGAACAGATTATAAGACAAGATGGGTGGAGTGACACTCAGTTAACCAGTTGGAGGGAAAGACCCACCAAAGAAAGACCCAACAACAATCAAAGCCCCAAAACATACAGAGAGCCCACATAAACAACAGCTCAAGAGCAGCAAGTTCTGGAAATCAAGAGGACTGCACCACTGAATCTCATATATCTCCTACCATAGAAGTTTACACCATAAACCCAGGGAGTCAAAACAGATCAATTTAAGAAGCAGAGGCTAACGAGAAGAGTCTCAAAAAATGGGAAGGCAAAGAAATCCCCCCAAAAAAGGAAAGGAGGAAGCCTCAGAAAGAATGCTAAATGAAACAGAGGCAAGTCAACTATCAGATATTGAGTTCAAAGCAATGGTTATGAGGAATCTCAATGAGCTCACAGAGAATTACCAAAAACTACAAGGAAGCTACAATGAACTCACTACAAACTATATCAACATAAAAAAGGAAAGACAAATCATCAACAAGGGCCAAGAGGAAATGATGAATACAATTTCTGAATTGAAGAACACAGTGGAAGAAATAAAAATCAGGCTAGATGAAGAAGAGGATCATATCACTGAGCTAGAGGACAAGGTAGAAAAAAACACCCAGAAAGACCAGGAAAAGAAAAAGAGGATCAGAAATAATAAAGAGGTGTTGAGGGAACTGCAGGACAACATGACCCATAATAATATTAGTCTAATAGGGACACCAGAAGGAGGAGAAGAAAAAGACCAAGGGATAGAAAACCTGTTTGAAAAAGTAATGATAGAAAACTTCCATAATTTGATGATAGAAAAAGTCACACAAATCCAGGAAATACAGAGAGTCCCAATCAAGAGGAACCCAAAGAGGCCCACTTCAAGACACATCATCATTAAAATAGCAAAATTTAAAGAAAAAGATAGAATTTTAAAGGAAGCAAGGAAAAAACTGGAAATAATATACAAGGGAGTCCTGATGATGTTAGCAGCTGACTTCTCAAAAACAAAACAAAACAAAACAAACAAACAACAACAACAACAAAACATTACAAGCCCAAAGGGAATGGCAAGAAAAATCCCAAGTAATGACAGACAAAGGCCTACAGCTGAGACTACTCTATCTAGCAAGGCTCTTTATTAAAATGGAAGGCCAAGTAAGGAGCTTCCCAGACAGGGAAAAAAAAGGCTAAATGAATACACCCCAAGGAAACCAGCACTGAAATATATGCTAGAGAGAATGCTTTAAGAAGGGAAAGAAAAATACTGTCAGAGAAAGGGACAAAGGGATTAAAATGGTAATGTATAAGTACCTATTGATAATATCATTAAATGTAAATGGATTATATGCCCCAACCAAAACACAGAGAATGGCCAAATAGATAAGAAAACATAACCAACACTTATGCTGACTACAAAAGACCCACCTCAGAACAAAAGACCTACACAGACTGAAAGTAAAGGGATGGAAACAAATATTCCAAGGAAATGGACAGGAAAAAAAGTGAGGGTAGCAGTATTCATATCAAACAAAATAGACTTCAAAAACAGGGCCATAAAAAGGGAACAAGAAAGTCACTTCATAATACTTAAGGGAAGAATTAATCAAGAAGACAAAAACATTTCCTACATAAATGTACCCAACACAGGACCACCTAAATATATAAGAAAAATCTTGGAGGACTTCAAGGAAGATATTGAAAGCAACACAATTATAGTAAGGGATTTTAATACTCACTGTCAAAAATAAATAGATCTTCCACATAACATATCAACAAAGACATTGCAGCATTGAACAATTCCCTAGATCAAAGGAACTTAACTGATGTATATATAGACAGAGAGCATTTCATCCCAAAAGCAAAATGCACATTCTTTCCAAATCTACATGGAATATTTTAAAAGATAGAACACATGATAGGACCCTTAACACCCCTCAACAAATTGAAGAAACTTGAAATCATATCAAGCATTTTCTCTGACCACAGGGGACTGAGACTAGAAACCAACTTGAAGGAAAAAAAACGGAAAAACACTCAAGCTCATGGAGATTGAATAACATGCCATTAACCAAACAATGAATGGGTCAAGAATCAGATCAAAGTAGAAATCAAAAAGTTTCTGGAAACAAATGAAAATAAACTCACAACAGTCCAAAACTTAAGGGACACAGATAAAGTAGTCCTGAGAGGGAAGTTCATAGTGATATAGGCCTACCTAAAAAAGATAGAAGCATTTCAAACAAACAACCTAACCCTACACTTATAAGAGCAGGAGGAACAACAACAAAGACAACCCAGAGCAAGTAGAAAGGAGGAAAAAAACAAGATGAGAGCAAAACTAAATTACATAGAGACTAAAAGCACTATTCTAAGGATCAAAGAATCCAGGAGCTGGTTCTTTGAAAAGATAAACAAAATCCACAAGCCTTTAAGCAGGCTCATTAAGAAAATGGAGATAAGACCCAAATAAACACAGTTAGAAATGAAAGAGGAGAGACTACAACTGATACCACAGAAATACAAAGGATTAAAAGAAATGACTATGAAGAACTAAATGCCAAGAAATTTGGAAACCTAGATGAAGTTGAAAAATTTCTAGAAACATATAATCTTCCCAAACTAAATGAAGAAGAAGCAGAAAGCCTGAACAGACCAATAAATCAGATGAAATTGAAGCAGTAATAAAAAAAAAAAAAAAAAAAAACCTCCCAACACACAAAAGCCCTGGACCGCATAGTTTCACAGGAGAATTTTTTAAAGCATTTAAGGATGAGCTAACCCCCATCCTTCACAGATTATTTCTTTTCTTTTTTTTTTAAATATATTTTATTGATTATACTATTACAGTTATCCCAGTTTTTCCCCTTTTGCCCTCAGCTTGGCAGCCTCCTGGTGTTTGTTTCTGTGTATTCCCATTCCCTCTAGCAATCCTTCTATTAGTTCATGTCTATGGGTCAAGCATATAAGCTCCTTGGCTACTACATTTCATATACTGTTGTTAACATTCCCCTGTCTATTCTGTACCTGCCAATTTGTGCTTCTTAATGCCTGAAACTTTTCCCCATTCTCCTCCTTCCACATGCCTATGATTCTATTCCTGTTCTGCTTGTTTGCTTAGTTTGTTATTTCAATTCAATTATTGATAGTTGTGAATTTGTTGTCATTTTAATTTTCATAATTTTGATCTTCTTCTTCCTCTTAAATAAGTCCCTTTAGCATTTTTTATTATAATGGCTTGGTGATGATGAGATCCTTTAGCTTTACCTTGTCTGGGAAGCACTTTATCTGTTCTTGCATTCTAAATGAGAGCTTTGCTGGATAGAGTAATCTAGGTTGTAGGCCCTTGCTTTTCTTTTTTTTTTTCTTTTTTTTTATTTATTTTATTTTTTTTATTTCAATCATTGTTCAAGTACAGTTTTCTCCCCCCTACTCCCGTTCCAGCCCCTCCACCCAACCCTCCCCCCTTCCCCCCATTACCCCCCACCCTTAGTTTTTGTCCATGAGATTATTTCAAAAAAATGAAGAAGATGGAAGACTTTCAAACTCCTGTTGTGAAGCCAGACTTATCCTAACCCAAAACCAGATAAAGATATAACAAAGAAAGAAAATCTACAGGACAATATCACTGATAAACATAGGCACTAAAATCCTCAATAAAATATTGGCAAACTGTATCTAGAAATACATTAAGAAGACCATAAACCATGATCAAGTGGATTCATCTGGGGGATGCAAGGATAGTAAAATATTCACAAATCAATAAATGTAATACATCACATAAACAAAAGGAAAGACAAAAATCACATGATGATGTCAATAGATGTGGAAAAAGCATTGGATAAGGCACAGCACCCATTTATGATAAAAACACTCAACAAAGAGGAATAGAGGGAGCAATCTTTTACATAATAAAGGCTATATACGAGAGACCTAGAGCCAATATCTTACTGAATGGGCAAGAACTAAATCCTTTTTCTCACTAGAATCAGGCAAGTGAAAAGGATGTCTGTTTTCAGCACTCCTATTCAACACAGTATTGGAAGTCCTATCCACAGCAATCAGAAAAGAAAAATAAATAAAAGGCACCCAGATTGGAAAGGAGAAAGCAAAACTGTCATTGTTTTCAGATGACATGATAATGTACATAGAAAATCCTATAGACTCCACCAAAAAATGACTCAACCTAATAAGTGAATTTTGTAAAACAGTGGGATACAAAGTCAATATTAAGAAATCAAATGCATTTTTGTACACCAACAATGAAATATCAGAAATAGAAATCAGGAAAAAAATCCCATTTGATACAGCAACAAGTAAAATAAGATACTTAGGAATAAACCTAACCAGGGAGGTAAAAGACCTGTACTCAGAAAACTACACAACACTGAAGAAAGGAACTAAGGAAGACAAACAAATAGAAGCATGTGCCATGATCATGGAATGAAAGAGTTAACATCATCAAAATATCCATATTGGACTTCTGGCCAAGATGGAGGCACAGGTAGACACACTGTGTCCCCTCACACAACCAAGATAGAGATAAAAACAATTTAGAAACAGAATAACAACCAACACTGACAGAAAACTGATCTGAATGGAAGTTGGACAACCAAGAAAATAGGAGCCTTCATCCAGACCTGTAGGAGGGGCACAGCCCAGCGAGGGTTGGGTCACAGTGTGGGGCACAGAGAGCAGCGAGCATTGGGAACGGGCATGTGAGGCATCTGGGGTGCGCAAGACCTCAGCAGGTGGACCCTGAATGCGCAAGCAGCAGCTGGCAGACCCCAGCCCAGGGGTGGCAACCGGCAGTCCCAGAGAGACGGTGATCATGTAGCAAGTCACTGATTGCAACCCAGGATCACAGCACTGGGAAATAGATCCTCAGGGCATGGACTGAGGACACCTGTGGGGATTGAGGTGCAGGGAGGGACTCCCAACCTCATAGGAGAGGTCCTTGGTGGGTCCCATAGAATGCACAAGCCCACCCACACAGGAATTGGCACCAGAGGGACCCAGTTTGCCCTGGGGGAAGCAGCAGAAGGGACTGAGGTCCCATGGAGAACGGAGCAAGCACCATTGTTTCCTCTCAGACCCTACCCCCACATACAATGTCCCAACCCAGTGACTGGGGTTCCCCACCCTGGTGAACACCTAAGGCTCCACCCCTCATATGTAACAGGTGCAACCAGACCAAAGGTGGGGGGAATGGCTCAAACAGAACTGAAAGCCCCTCAGCAGTTTTTTTAAGCAACCGAGATAGCTAACCGATCAGATGCACAGTTCAAAGCACTAGTGATCAGGATGCTCACAGAATTGGTTGATTTTGGTCACAAATTAGATGAACACATGAAGGCTACAATAAGTGAAATGAAGAAAAATTCACAGGGAAACAATACTGATGTAATGAAAGCTGGGTCTCACATCAATGGAGTGGACAAGAAGGAAGAAAAAAACAAACAACCAGAAAAGAATGAAGAAATAAGAATTCAAAAAAAATGAGGAGAGGTTTAGGAACCTCCAGGACATCTTTAAATGATACAACATCTAAATCATAGGGGTACCAGAAGGAGAAGAGGAAGAGCAACCAGTGGAAAACTTATTTGAACAGATTATAAAGGAGAACTTCCCCATTCTGGCAAAGGAAATAGACTTCCAGGAAGTCCAGGAAGCTCAGAGTCCCAAAGAAGTTGGACACAAGAAGGAACACACCAAGACACAGCATAATTACATTAGTCAAGGTAAAAATGAAGGAGAGAATCCTAGAAGCAACGAGAGACAAGGAGAGAGTAACATACAAAGGAGCCCCCATTAGGCTGTCAGCGGATTTCTCAAAAGAGATCTTGCAGGCAAGAAGGGGCTGGAAAGAAGTATTCCAAGTCATGAAACGCGAGGACCTACATCCAAGTTTGCTCTATCCAGCAAAGTTTTCATTTAGCATGGGAGGGCAGATAAAGTGCTTTTCAGATAGATCAAGTTAAAGGAGTTCATCATCACCAATCCCTTATTTTATGAAATGTTAAGGGAACTTATCTAAGAAAAAGAAGATAAAAAACATGTATAGTAATATAACAGCAAACTCACAATTATTAACAACCGCACCTAAAACAAAAAAATAAAAAGAAACTAAGCAAACAACTAGAACAGGAACAGAACCACAGAAATGGAGATCACATGGAGGGTTGGCAACAGGGGAGTGGGAGGAAGAGAGAGGGGGAAAAGGTATGGAGAATAAGTAGCATAGATGGTAGGTAGAAAATAGACAGGAAAGGCAAGAATAGTATGGGAAATGTAGAAGCTAAAGAACTTATGACACATGCACGTGAACTAAAGGGGGAGAATGTGGGTGGGAGAGGGTGTGCAGGGTGAAGGGGGATGAAGGGGAGAAATGAGACAACTGTAATAGCATAATCAATAAAATACATTAAAATATCCATACTACACAGAAAAATTTATGGATTCCATGCTATCCCTATTAAATTAACAATCACATGTTCAACAGATATAGAAGAAATATTTCAAAAATTTATATGGAATCATAGATGATCCAGAATAGCTGCAGCCATTTTGAGAAAGAAGAAAAAAGTAAGCAGGATCACAATATCTGATATCAAACTGTATTACAAGGCCACTGTAATCAAAACATCCTGGAACTGGCATAAAAACAAACACATAGACCAATGGAGCAGAATAGAGAGCCACAACAAACCCATGTCTCTATGGTTAATTAATATTTGATAAAGGAGGCAGAAACATAAAATGGAGTAAAAACAGCCTCTTCAACAAATAGTGTTAGGACATCTGGAAAACTACATGTGAAGAAGACGGAGAAGGAGAAGAAAGAAGAAGGAGGAGGAGGAGAAAGAGGAGGAGGAGGAGAAGAAGAGAAGAAGGAGAAGGAGAAGAAGAAGGTGAAGAAGAAAAAGGGGGAGAAGAAGAAAAAGGGGGAGGGGGAGGAGAAGAAAGAAAGAAACTCTATCACCAGCTAACTACATATACAAAATGTTTCAATGTGGATAAAAGACTTAAAAAAGTCATGATACCATAAAGTCCTAGAGGAAAACATAGGCAGGAAAATTTCAGACATTCCACACGGCAATATTTTCACTGATATGTCTCCCAGAGCAAGGGACATAAAGAAAAGCAGAAACACATGGGACCTCATCAAACTAAAAAGGTCCTTTGTAGCTAAAGAAAACAGCACTAAAATGAAAAAAGAACAAATTATATGGGAAAACATATCTGCCAATGATACCTCAGACAAGGGTTTGAAATCCAAAATATATAAAGAACTCACACAGCTCCACTTCAGAAAGACAAAAAACCCAATTATAAAATGTTGAAAAAACTTGAACAGACAATTTTCCAAGGAGGACATACAGAGGGTCCAAAGACATATGAAAAGATGCTCAACATCAATAGTCATCAGAGAGATGGAAATTAAAACCACAATGAGATATCACTCCACACTGGTCAGAATGGCCATCATAGACAAATCAACAAACAACAAGTGTTTGAGAGGGTGTGGAGAAAAGGGAACCCTAGTGCACTGTTGGAGGGAATGCAGACTGGTGCAGCCACCATGAAAAACAGTATGGAGTTTCCTCAGAAAACTGAAAATGGATCTGTCTTTTTACCCAGCAATTCCACTGCTAGGATTATATCCTAAGAGCCCAGAAACACCAATCCAAAAGAACCTATGCACCTCAATGTTCATAGCAGCACAATTTACAATAGCCAAGTGCTGGAAGCAACCTAAGTGCCTATCAGTAAATGAATGGATCGAAAAACTATGGTACAGGTAGGAAGATGGAGGCAAGGTAATTGGGAGTGGAGCCCACTTCCCCCTACACATGGGTGAAATACCTAGCTGACCTACTAAGGAACAGAGAGAACAGCTAACATGCTGTTATATGTTAGCATATATGAAGACTGGAGACCAAAAATTATAGAGAACATTGAAAATCCAGATGGTAAGGAGAGTGCTTTAGGACTATAAGGTACATGGGACAAGCGAGGGGCCCAGGGCTGCTTCAGCATCAGGCTTGGCACCTGCCTGGTCCATCACAAAGTTCTTGGGAGGGAGCTTGGTCAACTGCTCCCTCCTCTGCCAAACAAATGTTGAGCAGCACCAGGAGAGACCTGGTTGCTTGAAGTCGCAGAAAGGGGAATAAAGACTAAGTGGCAAACACACAGGGGTTTGAGCACCCATAGAGTCTCTGGATGCCAACTGGGGAGAGCTGAGAGTTCAGATTTGGGCTGTGACTGGCCCTGACCTAAATAGTCTCTAGTCTGTTTGGAGAATTGGGCTAGTGAGAGGCCAGGCCTCTGTATGGAGTGGCAGGCTTGAATAGGAGGAATTTTAAAAAAGAAAAAGTGAAAAAAGAGACACTTGGTTGATGTTTTGGGAATTCTCTTGCAGCAGCCACTCTAGCGTCCTCCCCACCCAGCTGTGCAGCACTCCCAAGGTGGAGAGAAAGGCCCTTTGTCCACTCCCATAGCCCTAGGAAGAGTGCAGGCCGAACATGAGGGACCAGAGGCAGCTAGGCCAAGCGTGCACACCTGCAACCCAGGGAGAGAGCACTCTGTGAAAGACCCCAAGAGCACTCCCAAAGTCCTGGGGAGAGTGTACACCCAGACCAGAGGCTCCAGGAGAACTGGGTTTGAGGTTGAGTGCTGACCAGTAAGAGAGAAAAGTGAAATAAATCACCCCTGAGCCTGCTGCAGCCAGGAAGAACACCAAAACTGGCTTGGCTAGTTTGAAGCCAGCAGGAGTTTTTTTGTTGTTGTTTTGTTTTGATTTTAAGTAATTCTTTATTTTTTTTAATTTTAAAAATCTTTTAACTCCTTTTTCCTCTCTTTCCTTCTTCCATATTTAATTCCTTCTTCCTTTCTTTCCCTTTTTATTTCTTCTTCCTTCCTTCTTTTTTATGTATATATAATTCCCATAAGTGAGACAAAAAAACCTGGAACTGTGAAAAGATGAGAGATGGACCCAAGGAGGGGGCATCCCAACAGTTGAGACAGTGAAACAAATTTTACTTTGCTACGACAGAGAACTTGCAAGTTATTGAAATTTATATTACTATTTCCATTATTCTTACATCTTTTATTTTATTATTATTTTTGTATTCCTATTCTCTCTGATTAGTCTTCTTTGCTTGGCTGGTTAAATTGCATTGTTTGATTGGCTGCTCTTGGTTCTCTCTTTCATAGTGAATTATTATTTTACTGTTTTTCACTTAACTTGTGTTCCACTAGCACACTAATCTAGGTCCTGTATTTCTTATTCTGGTTATCCAGATCACATAGATTCTGTCATATGATTGTAGCTCCATTACTATTATAAATAATTGCTGTTCAATACAACTCTATTACTGTTGTAGTTAACTCTGTTCTTTCACACACTACACCTATTTTCTATCCTTTACTCTCACTATATCTCATAATCTGAACTCCCACAAGCTCACTGATTTATAGATCCAACTCACAATCCTTCACACCCAACAAGAGTCTTATCTTCTTTCAACCCTTTCTAAAAAGTTACTAGTTGGGTGAAATATCATGGTTAACACTATACACATCTAACGGATCTCCTATCTCTTCTACACAGCTGGTACTATAAAAATCATAGAACACACTCTTGCTGTCTTAAGCCATTTTGCCTTCTCCCTCCAACTGATTACTAAAAAGAGTAGGTGGAAGCTGTGAACACCAGGATACCTGCTGAACGAGGAACCCACCGACAAAGGAACCACCAATAGATAACAACAGAAGAGGGTGAAGGAGGGAGTAGAAACCGTACTATCTCAACACAAGACTTATCTGGAAATACAGCTAAATGGTGGAGAAATAATCCAGAACAAACAACTGAACAAGAGCAAAAGAGAATCCTCAAAACCTTGTACACAAGGAAGAACCAGCTTCAACACAACCTGCCCATACAAGCACAATAGAATACAAGAGGTGGTGGACAGAGTGACCCTCAGTTAACCAGTCCATGAGAAGGACCCACCAAAGATCCAACAGCAATCAAAACCCAAATAGATACACAAAGCCAACTTAAATGACAGCCCAAGACCAGTGAGCTTGGGAGATGGCAACAATGAATCTAGCAGGTATTCTACCATAGAAGTTCACACCATAAACCCAGGGAGTAAGAACAGATGAATTTAAGAAACAGAGGCTAAAAAGATGAGTCTCGCAAAAAATGGAAAGACAAAGAAACGATCCCCAAATGAAGGGAAAGGAGGAAGCCTCAGAAAGAATGCTAAATGAAATAGAGGAGGCAAGTTAACTATCAGATATTGAGTTCAAAGTAATGGTTATGAGGAAGCTCAATGAGCTCACAGAGAATTATCAAAAACTACAGGGAAACTACAATGAACCCAATGTAAACTATGTCAACATGACAAAGGAAATAGAAACTATCAAGGGCCAAGAAGAAATGACGATTACAACTTCTGAACTGAAGAACACAGTAGAAGGAAGCCAAAGTAGGCTAGATGAAGCAGAGGAATGGATCAGTGAGCTGGATGAAAAGGTAGAAAAAACACCCAGAAACGGCAAGAAAAAGAAAAGAGGCTCAGAAAGAATGAAGAGTGGTTAAGAGAAATGCAGGACAACATGAAACATAATAATATCCATATAATAGGGACACCAGAAGGAGAAGAAGAAGAGCAAAGGATACAAAACCTGTATGAAAAAGTAATGATGGAAAACATCTCTAATTTGATGAGAGAAAAAATCACACAAATCCAGGAAACACAATGAGCCCCAATCAGGAGGTACCCAAAGAGGCTCACTTCAAGACACACGACAATTAAAATGGCAAAATTCCAAGACAAAGAGAGAAACTTAAAGGCAGCAAGGGAAAAACAGGAAGTAACATACAAGGGAGCCCCGATAAGACAAGCAGCTGACTTCTCAATGGAAACACTACAAGCCAGAAAGGAATGGCAAGTAATATTGCAAGAAATGAAAACAAGAAGCCTGCAACCAAGACTCTATCAAGCAAGGCTCTCAATTAAAATGGGAGGCCAAATAAGGAGCTTCCTGGACAAAAGAAGCCTCAAAGAATATACCTCCTCCAAACCAGCTCTGTGGGACATGCTAAAGGGTTTGCTTTAAGAACCAAAAGAAAACAGTGAAAGAGAGAGGAGCACAGGTACAAAAAAATGGCAATGAATAAGCACCTATGAATAACAGCATTCAATGTAAATGGAATAAATGTCCCAATCAAAAGACACAAAATAGCAGAATGGATAACAAAACATGACACACACATACTGACTACAAGAGACCCACCTCAAAACAAAAGACCTACACAGACTGAAAGTGAGGGTCTGGAAACAAATATTCCAAGCAAACAGACAGGAAAAAAAAAGCCAGAGTAGCAATACTCATATCAGACAAAATAGACTTCAAAAAAAGACTCATAAAAAGAGACCCAGAAGGTTACTTCAAAGTACTCAAGCAAAGAACCCATCAAGTAGACATAAACATTGTAAATATATATGCACCAAACATAGGAGCACCCAAATACATAAAAGAAAATCTTGGAGGACTTCAAGAAAGATACTGACAGCAACACAATTATAGTACAAGATTTTAACACCCCACTGTCAAAAATAGACAGATCTTCCACACAACATATCAACAAAGACATCACAGCATTGAACAATGCCCTAGATCAAAGGGACTTAACTAATATATAGAGAGAGTCCTTCATTCAAAAGAAGCAAAACATGCATTCTTTTCAAATGCACATGGAACACTGTTAATGATAGACCACATGATAGGACCCTGAACACCCCTCAACAAATTGAAGAACTTTGAAATCATATCAAGCATTTTCTCTGACCACAGGGTACTGAAACTAGAAACCAATCTCAAGAAAAAAACCACAAAACACTCAAACTCATGGAGATTGAACAGCATGCTATCAAACAATGAATGGGTCTAGAATGAGATTAGGGAAGAAATCAAAAAGTTTATGGAAACAAATGAAAATGAACTCACAACAATCCAAAACTTATGGGACACAGTGAAGGCAGTCCTCAGAGAGAAGTTCACAGAGACACAGGCCTGCCTAAAAAAGATAGAAACATTTCAAATAAACAACCTAACCCTACACGTACAAGAACTCATGAAACAACAACAAAGACAACCCATAGCAAGTAGAAGAAAGGAAATAACCAAGATCAGAGCAGTATTAAATGACATAGAGACTAAAAGCACAATTCTAAGCATCAAATAATCCAGGAGCTGATTCTCTGAAAAGATAAACAAAATCCACAAGCATTTATGCAGGCTCATCAAGAAAAAAGAGATAAAACCCAAATAAACGCAATTAGAAATGAAAGAGGAGAGATTTCAATGGATACCAGAGAAATACAAAAGATTATAAGAAATACTACAAAGAACTATATGCCAAGATTTTTTTAATTTTATTTAAATTGTTGTTGCAGTAGAATTTTCTATCTTTTACTCCCATCCCAACCCACCAACCCAACCCTCCACTCCTCCCTCTCAAGAAATTTTAAAACCTAGGTGAAATGGATACATTTCTAGAAAAATATAATCTTCCAAAACTCAATAAAGAAGAAGCAGAAAGCCTGAACAGACCAATCACACCTGATGAAATTGAAACTGTAGTTAAAAAGCTTCTGACAAATGAAAGCCCTGGATCAGACGGTTTCACAGGAGAACTTTCCAAAGCATTTAAGGGATAACTAACCCCCATACTCCACAGATTATTTCAAAAATTTCAAGAAATTAGCCCTGGCTGGCACAGCTCAGTGGATGGAGCACAGGCTGGGAACCAAAGTGTCCCAGGTTTCATTCCCAGCCAGGGTACATGCCTGGGTTGCAGGCCATAACCCCCAGCAACAGCACATTGATCTTTCTCTCTCTCTCTCTCTATCTCTCTCTCTTCCCTCTCTAAAAATAAATAAATAAAATCTTTAAAAAATTTTTCAAGGAATTATAAGACTCCTAAAATCCTTTTATGAAGCCAACATCATCCTAATCACAAAATCAGATAAACAAATAAAAAAGGAAGAAAACTTCAGGCCAATATCACTGATGAACATAGATGCTAAAATCCTCAACAAAATATTGAAAAAACACATCCAGCAATACATTAAAAATATCATACATCATAATTAAGTGGGATTCATCCTAGGGATGCAAGGATGGTACAATATTTGCAAATCAATAAACATAATACACCACGTAAACAAAATGAAATAAAAAACACATGATCATATCAATAGATGCAGAAAAAGCATTTGATAAAGTACTGAACCCATTTATTATAAAAACACTTAGAAAAATGAGAATATAGGGAACATTCCTAAACATAATAAAGGCCATATACAGAGACCTACAGCCAACATCATACTGAATGGATAAAAACTTAGAGCTTTCCCACTAAGATCAGGAACAAGACAAAGATGCTCACTTTCACCACTCCTATTCAACATAGTACCAGCGGGTCTAGCCACAGCAATCATACAAGGAAAATAAGTAAAAGGCATCTAAATTGGAAAGAAAGAAACAAACTGTCAATGTTTGCAGATGGCATGATAGTCTACATAGAAAATCCTATAGACTCTGCCAAGAAACTGCTTGACCTAATAAATGAATTTGGCAAAACAGCCAGTTACAAAGCCAATATCTAGAAATCAAAGGCAATTTGTGTACACCAGCAATGAAATATCAGAAATAGAAGTCAGGAAAGAATCCCATTTGATATAGCAACAAGAAAAATAAAGTACCTAGGAATAAACCTAACCAAGGAGGTAAAAGACCTGTACTCAGAAAATGATACCACACTGAAGAAAGAAATTAAGGAAGTCACAAACAAATGGAAGCATGTACCATGGTCATGGATTGGAAGAATTAACATCATGAAAATGTTCATACTACTGAAAGTGGTTTATTAATTCAATTCAATCCTTTTAAAGTACCCATGAAATATTTCACAAATTTAGAACAAACACTTCAAAAATTTATATGGAATGATAAATGACCCCGAACAACTGCAGCAATTTTGAGAAAGAAGAACAAAGTGGGAGGGATCAAAATACCTGATACCAAACTGTACTACAAGGCCACTGTAATCAAAACAGCCTGGTACTGGCATAGAAACAGGCATATAGACCAATGGAACAGAACATAGAGCCTGTAAATAAACCCAAATCTCTGCAGTCAATTAATATTTGAGAAAGAGGGGGGGGGGAAGCATAAAATGCGGCAAAAATAGCTTCTTCACCGAATGCTGTTGGGGGATGTGGACTGCTACATGCAAATAAATGAAACTTGATCACCAACTTACATCATCTACATAAATAAATACAAGGTGGATAAAAGATTTAAATATAAGTCATAACACCATAAAAGTCTAGGAGGAGAACATAGGCAAGAAAATAGCACACATTCCACACAGCAACATCTTCATGGATATGTCCCCTAAAGCAAGGGACATAAAGGAATTAATAAACAAATGGGGCCTCATCAAACTAAAAAGCTTCTGCATAGCTAAAGAAAGAGGTATTAAAATGAAAAGATAGTCAATCGTATGGAAAAACATATTTGCCAATGACACATTGGACAAGGGCTTGATCTCCAAAATATGTAACGAACTCACACAATTCCACTCGAGGAAGACAAAAAATCCAATTATAAAATGGTCAAAAGACTTGAACAGACACTTCTCCAATAATGACATACAGAGGGCCCCAGAGACACATGTATAGATACTCAGCACCACTAGCCATGAGAGAGATTCAAATTAAAACTGCAGAGATACCACCTCACACCAGTCAGAGTGTCCAACATAAACAAATCAACAAATAAGTGTTGGAAAGGATGAAGAGAAAAGGGAACCCTAGTGCACTGTTGGTGGGAATGCAGACTGGTGCAGCCACTGTGGAAAACACTATGGAATTTCCACAATTTATAATAGCCAAGTACTAGATTCAACCTAAGTGCCCATCAGCAAACAAGTGGATCAAAAAACTCTGTTACATTTACACAATGGAATTCTATGCAGCAGAGAGACAGAAGGAGCTTATACCCCTTGAGACAGCATGGATGGAACTGGAGAGCATTGTGCTAAGTGAAATAAGCCCGACAGTGAAGGACAAATACCATATGATCTCACCTTTAACTTGAACGTAGTCAACAAACACACAAGCAAGGGAAATATAACTAGAGACATTGAAATTAAGAACAATTTGACAGTAATCAGAGGGGAGGTGGGAGAGGATAATGGGCAGAGAGGGGAAAGGATTTTCAGGGACAACTCTGGAGAACACATGGACAAAATTAATGGGAGTTGAAGCAGGGTAGGCAGGTGGGTATAGCAGGGGTAAGGGGAGAGTAATAGTGGGTATATGCAGACAAATAATGGGTCTATTTGAACAATAATAAAATAATTTTTAAAAGATAGCAATGAGTTGGAGTCTTGCTGATAACAACACAGTGAAGTGAATATCAACAATATGATTGGATAAGATAAACATACACTGGTAACAGGCACAATTGGTCTTTTTAGTTGAAAAAATAATGCCAGCTCAGAGACACAATTAGTAGTCCTTCAAAATTCTAATCTGACTGTGTGTGTAGTATGTGTTTCTGGACTAGATGGAGACAATAGTATATTTGGAAAGAGCTCAGACTTTGATTTTCAGCCCAGTGTGAATTCAGATCTTGACTGGGAAGCTTACTAATATGTCCTTTAGATGTTATTTAATTTCAGTCTTCTCTATAGATAATAGAGATATTAACAATTTATAGGCTTGTTATGAGAATAAACAGACCATACATTGAAAATATTTGTCCAAGTTACTGGCACATAACTAGACACATGTTATTTTTTTTTTTATTTTCTGTATTTTTTTTTCTTAGATTCCAGCTCATCACCCCTGGTTCCAGAGATTGCCTTTGTAAAATGACATGTCTTATATCTTCTACTATGTCTTTTAGACTTTACTCATCCAGATGGTTTTAAGACTATTTCTTTACCAATTCTTCAGGGTTTATAGGATAATTCTGTAGGGAACTGGTTTGTTTCAGTCTGGCAAATATGACTCAACTCTGTATGGAAAACCAACAGAAATAAAGTGGTGGGCAGGAGCCAGACCTTCAAACTGAGTTTTCCCATGGGAGTCAGAGCTAGACAATGCATACAGACTGTTATGGCTTGTTCTTGCTAAAACTCCATCACCCTGGTCTAAAACAACAAATGTGTCCTTTTATTTGTTCCTATAAACCCTTCCCCTTTTCCCCTGAAATTCCCTCCCCTCCCTCCTCAAATATGGACAAAAACAAGGGGGGGTGTGGAAATGGGAGGTAGATGGGTTGGCTGGGATGGAAGTAAAGGACAGAAAACTGTACTTGAACAATGATTAAGATAAAATTTTAAAAAAGACTTCAAAAAATAAATAAAACAACAAATGTGTATTGTCTACCTTCAAGGTAATTTCCAAAGCCTGTGTGAATTCTCCCAAAGATGGAGCTAATCATGTCACTGCCATTCCCCTCTGCATGTTATTTTCATTTCCTTGATTGTACCTAAAATGTAGACTGATGCAGCCACTGACCAGCAGTGACCATGGAACGCGGTGGTTGGCTCATCAAAACACAAGAAAAACATACACAAAGACAACCAGGTCCTGTGGGAAAGTAGGAAAGAAATGATCACTGTCTCTAGTGGGGAGCACCTCCTTCCTCCACCCAAGCAAGCTTTTATTGGGTACATTTACACAGGAGTTAACATAAAGCTCATTACTCATTGCCAGGAAGTAAGGATCAAACAATAGATAACAAAGAACTCTGAGGGCCTATTTTGAGTCGGGATCAAAGAGCTGTAAAACTTTGAGGAACAAACTTACTTCTTCCTTGGACCCTTATTATTCAGCTGAGAGCATTCTAAACAAAGCAGGTTTCACAGGATTTTACATATTCTTTCCTAGGCCTGATCACCCAGGGAACCTGCCCTTTCCAGCACAGGGCAGCACCACCCTGTCATTGTTTCAGGCTTAGGTGGAGCAAGGAAAGCAAGGCAGCCAAGAGATAAGGAGATTTTCTTACAGACAATGAGGACTCAGGCTTTGTCAAAGCCGAGAGGCGAGGGTCCATCACCCCCTTTTGCTGTAGCCCTCAAAGTCCTTCCTTGGGGGCTTCCCATGTGATTGTGCCTGTCTTAGGTCATTCCCCCCTTGGGGAATCTTACCTGTCTTTGGTTAACCGAGCAAACATTGGGGGACATTTATGGATGAAGTAGCAGAAGCAGCACTCCTGCCAGGGAGATAAGCCTGTCTCCTTGCTGGTTTACCGTCCAAGGTCATTTCCTCAGCCTTAGCCTTGGTGGGGGTTACAGCTTCTGATACCAGGCAGGGTGGTTCCCAAGAGTAGACAATAATATTCTATGTAATAGATAATAAATCTTTCTTTGATATAAGACCCAGGAAAACAATAAAAGCCTGTCTAGGCAAGGGTCAGGGTGCTCTCCTTTTGAGAGAGTGGCCAAGGCATTCATAGACACTCTCCCCTTGAGAGAGTAGCTGTGCCATTCCCTTTTTCTCCACAGGATTGCTGTCTCCTGTGCATTTATTTTCTCTTTCAGTCACAACAGGCAGACTCTGCTGGCCAGAGTCCGCCATAAATTCTATACCCAGAGCTTTACTGTTTCTGCATTACTTCAGCTCCAAGATTAAACGCTAAACATTCTAAGTTATCACATTTTTGTTGTACTCAGTGAAGAGTTATTTTTCACAGTCTTATAGGTATAATGTGATCTGATTCACAGATGCATTACTTTTAAGAGGAATAGAAAGCACAACTTTTATACAGCATTGCAAGGGATAAAGATGTAGAAAATGTTTGGATTTATTTCTCATCTTTCTTTATATTCAATTTATTTAATGTTGACATTTTAAAACAGGGACTGCCATGTTCGTGTTTTTAGATTATAACCCAAAAAAGTTGAGAAACCCTACTTTGGGTGAGAGAGCCACAGTAATTTCTATTTAGAAAGTATTCTCTGATTTCAGCATGGACAAAGGGGCATGCAGGTGTATGAGTAAATGTCTGTGAGTAAGATTGGGGATAGATTAGTGAGGGTAAAAATTAGTGAAATGAAAACTCAATCAAGGCCTTTAGAAATAATAAAGGAAAAAATAAAGGCCTGAACTAAAAAAAAAAAACAAAACTGATAATTGGAATTGGAGAAGGAGATTTAGTTATATTATTAAAACTCAGGATTGCCAAGTGAATTAAAAGGGATGTAATAATAGAGGATAATCTCAAGATTTTTGGTTTTAATAAACTTTTGTTATGTTAGATACCTGAGAAGCTCACAAATCATTTTTAAACTTGAAAAACTTAAATCAAGCAAAACAGAGATGATGAATGGCCCAGGTGAAAATGATTTCTAAAATATAGTTACCATTCCTCACGCTCCTTTTAGATAAATATAATGAGTGCTCTCATAGGAATAAAAACTATACATAGATACATACAAGATGGCAAGTTATACAATACTACAAATGGATACATTTTTAATTTCCCAAAGAGATGTGTGCTATATGCAGTAGTAGTAAATGTGCTATATCTAGGAATAAACATCACAGGGACCTGAGGTGGGTAGTTCCCCATGACTTCAAAAGTATCTAATTCCTTGCTTTTATATATTCCTTCATGGTTAGGCTTTCTGTGATTTTTATCTTCTGACACTCCTTATTTCTTCATCTATGCTCAGGCATGAAAATTTCTGGCAGCCTTCTGGACATGCTGTGTCACCCCTCTGTGTCCATCCATGTTTGACTCCATTGTGAATGCCCTCATACCCCTTTCCTTCTACCAAGCCATCAACTCTTATTCATGGCACAGGATGAAGATGCTTCTGGAAGCATGTCTTATCTTCCCTGGAAATGAGAATTGCTTCCACCTTTGGGGTCTTCTATGTTTATTCTCTACTCCACTAGGAGGACCCAATACCAGGAAGGTCCTTGCTTTGATGATGTTATCACACATGAGACCTCCATGTCTCTGAGAGCTGGAACCACATTACTTCTGATCTTCATTGCCTTTAATAATCATGATCTCAAATTAGTTGCTCAATAACTATCTAAGTAGAATTTTTTTTTTAATGAAGGACAATTTTAAATTGGGATTAAGAAGCTGGACAGAAATCAGGCAGGTTCCTAAAAGAAGAAATGTCTGAGCTGAAAAGTACAGAGACTCATTTGCCCAAGTTACACAGAAGAGTGAAATCAAGACTTGATAATTTTGATTCGATAATTAATATTTTTATAAATGTGTGTTTTTCCCAAATGCCTGCTCTATTGATCTTTAAAAAAAAGTATCTCAGCAGGCAGGGTGACTGTGATGGTGACCACATTGTGAGAGAACAAAAGACATATTTGTCCAGGTTTCAGGAATATGACCTGGGGAGGCAAAGTTATCTGCTCTCTAAAGTATTTATTCTAGACTCAAATACCCCTCACTCTGCAGGGAAAAAAAGAAAACAATGCTCTGAGAGTGATGAGGATAAACCTGGAAATATGGAGCAACCTGGCTGTGTATGACCAATGAATATGTGACAGTGTAACACGGAACGAAAAGGTCACAGCTGTGGGTGCTGTCACTCTGCTTCAACATTTGGTTGTTCCGTTGGCTGATTTGGCAAATTTAGGCAAATCTATCCCTTCTCTGTGCTACAATTTTCTTCCCTGGAAAATGAGGTTGACGATGCCTGTTCTCTACAGGAAACAGGCACAAATGAGGATTATTTTGAAACTCCAACAGAAAGAATAGTGTTTGGCACACAGGAATTACTCAATTAATGATAACTATAACATTATAATTATGCAACAGCCCTCTGAAAAGATTCTTAAGTAAGAAATGATGTTTAGAGAGTACATAAATTTGAATACTGAAATTGTCAAATGAAATATATCCAGATCTCTAATTTTTAATTATCTTCAATGACCAGTCCCCTTAATGTTTCACTAGGTCTCGCTGGGTCTGGCTTTTCATCATTTGGAAGGGGAACTAAGCAGAAGTGACCCATAAACTGGCATGGGTGGTCCCTACTAAACAGCTGGTTCTCTTTAACTAATGATTGATGATACTGGTTTATGTGTTTATTCACTTCTAAAAGAACTATTTTCCCTGGAAGGGAGGAGATGGACAGAGTGCAGGCCATATCCCAGACCTTACCCTTTTGTTTTTGGCATTCTTTCATATGCTATTACTTATGCATATTTGATCCAAGAAAAGTCACTACAAAGATAACCTAAGCTTATTGCATACAGATAAATATTACTTATTATTTTATTATTTATAAAAAGTATTGATTATTATGAGATTATCATATTTCATCTTTGGAAATGGTAACTCTTAAATAACTCAATAAAAATCTTGGGTATAATTTACTGGATCAACCTGTGGTGTGCTCTTTGTTTAAGCACTGCAGAGCATTTGCTCCTCAGAAAGGGGAGGAAGGGCTACTAGGATCCAACAGAGAATCCATTCCATCAATTGTTTGTGTGGTCCAGAGAGCTTCCCTGTCTGACACTTATGATCCTGTGAAATTCTATAAAATTACCTAGCAGGCATGACAATATAATGACTTTTTGAGACATTTCAGGCCTCTAGATAATGATTTTTAGGGGGACAAGCTAAAAATAAAACCTATTCCAGGCAAAATGTTCTTCTTGCTCATCCTGAGTTATTATTGTGATTTTTAAGCAAACATTGGTGAATGCTATGAAGACATAAAATGTTGTAAATGTTATATGGCCATATCCAAATGTTATATGGCTGTAGTTTAAAAGCATCAATAAAGTTTGAGTTGTATTTACAATCTGAAATCCTGTCATAGTCAGATGACTTCAATTCTTATTTTTCACATAACTGTGAGCAAAGATTAATGGAGATGAAAGTAGTGGTAAGTACACATGAAGCAAGACATTTAAATTTAATGTCATTGCAAAACATGAGAAGTTATCATTTCAAATCTCAAAAGCCTAAAACTGAAATGCATTCATTGCTGTATTTCTTCATTTTTTCCTCTTAACATTGTACTTTGCAAGTTGAATATGACTGACAAGGAGTTGGTTCAAAAGTTAAGGGTTCTTTTTCTGAACAAAGTTTAGCTTTGATGAAAGCACAGGTTGGAAATCTCCAACCAAGCATTTCCTTTTGGGAAAAAAGGGACGGGATTTTCAATTCCACTGTCAGCTCTAGAATCACCTCAAGTGTTTTTGAGTCAAGGCTCAAGAAGAAAGATAGAATGAATGAAATAAATCCTTTAAAGCATTGCATTGCTTTGAGAGCTCCAAAGATAATTTTTCAAATATCTTTTGATGAACTGGGTCACAGAATATAGTTCTTTATATAATGTGTTAGGAAGGCATTCTTTAGTGTACTAGTGTAGGGGACTGGTTTGTTGCTGTCTGGCAAATGTGACTCAGCTCTGTATGGAAAACCTACAGAAGCAAAGTGGTGGGCAGGAGCCAGACCTTCAAACAAAGTTTTCCCATGGGAAACAGGCCTAGAAAAAGGCATACTGACTGTTATGGCTTGCTCTTGCTAAAACTCTATCACCCTAGTCTAAAACAACAAATGTTGTTATCTATCTTCAAGGTAATTTCCAAAGCCTGTGTGAATTTACCCAGGGACGGAGCTAATCAGCTCACTGCCATTACCCTCTGCATGTTATTTCCATTTCCTTGATTGTAGCTAAAATGTAGACAACAATATTCTATGTAATAGATAATAAACACCTGATGTAAGACCCGAGAAAAACAATAAAAGCCTGTCTAGGCAAAAGTCGGGGTGCTCTCCTCTTGAGAGAGTGGCCAAGGCACTCATAGACACTCTCCCCTTGAGAGAGTAGTCATGCCGTTCCCTTTTTCTCCACAGGATTGTTGTTGCCTGTTCATTTATTTTCTCTTTCAGCCACAACAGGTAAACTCTGCTGGCCAGAGTCTGCCACATATTAGAAAAATGTGAATGCATGCTATTGGATACTAAATATTACATTTGCCACAGAGAGTTGGACTGAATCTACATGGATACTGATAAGTTGAAAACATGTAGTCATTTGCTCATGGTTGATATCTGTTGATCTTTGGACAGGACAGTATTTTTTCATGTTGTGTGTGAGCCTTCAAAAGAGGTGAATGTGATGGAATTCCTGCTTTGATCATCTTCCTATAAAACCTCACCTAATTCCAGAATCCTTGTGTCTTCTGTCAGGTTGGTCCAGGCACATCAACCTTATTGAAAGCATGAATTACAGTGGCATCTTGATAGAATGCAGAATATTATTCAGGATCAAGGTCCCAAATCTCCCACTCTGCTGGTCAGTGAGTCACATGCAGACCAGCAAATACCTACAACATTTGTGGCCTCTCCTGACTTTCTCTCAATTTACTATTTCATGTAACTGCCCCCACTGGCCCAACTCAGACCTTTGGGATCTTAATTAACCTTTGTGGGACCACACAGCTGAAGACTCACAAAGCTGTCCCAGCCCCATGGTGGAGGAAAATGGGATGGCAGACAAGGAAATAGGGGGACTATCAATAAGGGCATTGTATAGGTAAAGTTTTTGTTCCTATCGCAAAGAGTATTACAGTGTGGACAATATGTATCCATATTTTGCTGTGTATGATGCATAGTTTCTTGCCCAAATTTTTGAGGAAAACATAAAGATGCATATTATACATAGGTAGTGCTAATTCCATATTAAATGTTTTATTTTTATTTATACTTATGTGTTAAAAGTGCATTATATGCTAAAAAGCAATAACAATATCTGTATGCAAAGTACCCTGGAATATGATGATCAATTTTATTTCTAAATATAAATAAATAAAAAATTAAAACAAAATATTTTTCCTGAAAGTTTGGGCCAGAAACGGGGTGTGCACGATACATGGCAAAATATGGTATTCTGTTACAGTTGCTAAAACTGCTAACATTAAAATGGCACGCATTGTGTATTGACAAAAGGCCATTGTGACAGGTGATTTACATCGATTTAACTAATTGACTCCTCCTAAAACTATTATATTAGACATTATTTTTTCTGGTTTTATTAGGAGAATTTAAGTAACTTGCTCAAGGTCACAGAGCTGGGTTTGGCACTAGATCTGTCTAGTGCCTATTAACTTATCTACCTTATTACTCTTCTGCAGCAGTGACCTAGGACACTTCTGCACCTTCTATTAATTTGCTCACAATCTCCTGACCAATATTGGAAAATTTTGGCCAAATACAAGTGATTTCTACATACACTCTGCCAACACTATTACAATGTATTAGGGACATATCCAAACCAAATTTTAAATTACCAAGAAGAGGCTAAATGTCCACTATTAAAATTCCAAAGGAAACTTTATTCAAGCCACTTTTAGAATTTTTTTTTTACCTGGAATTTAGAATTATCCTGAATGTACACATGGCCATATTGCCAGGATCTACAGAGCCAATATGACACACAGAGAAGGTAAAAACACTTAGAATTAGGTCTACTTTACTTCCTCTAGTTCCCGGGCTGCAGCTGATCGGTTTCTCTTTCATGAAATGTGAAATGTGGTATCCTGCAAAACTGGAGATGTAAGTCTTCCTTGCCTCACTGAACTTGGATTGAGTAAGATTGGAGAGGGTCCCACAGGCAGATTCTCATATAATGACAATGTTATTTTTCCTAAATTGAGGTGAAAGCACATAAATTCATTTTTATTATTCATGTTTTCCACTTAATTGGCAAATAGTATTTTATATACTCTCAATTTAATTAAAATATTTTAGAAGGACAAATATATAGTGTGAAAGTGAAAAAATATAATTTTTTGAAACTGATTTAGAAACATGAGACATTTTATAAATGCCATTTATTCAGACCACCTACCATTTCAGAAGGTGTGCACATACTGCTTGTCTCACTGCCAAATGGTTTTGGGAAAAGAGCTGTGGCTGAATTTGTAAGAAAAGCCAACATTGACCCTAAGGTTTGGGACATGGGAAGGAATAAAACAAATGATAGAGTCTTCATATTATTATAGGATTTTTGAGACCCAGGCATTGTGGATGACTCCGTGTGACCTTTGACCACCATTGTGTGTTTCTTCTGCATTTTACTAATTTTAATTATTCACTTACTTTTTTAATATTACCTTTCTTTTTAATTAGTCTCTATAAAAATGTTTTGTGAGTATTTTATAGTGGGAACAGAAATGCTTTCTAGGTGCTTTGGGATCCATTGGTAGTATTTCCATAAAAAAATGCTGTACTCTTGTGGCAGCAAGTATCTCTCTGTAAGTGATTATAGGTTAATGAGTATATTATCTTTGCCGGGAAATATGGAGAACAATGAGAATGAAGACCTGCTCATCATACAAACTATCAATAAATCTTCTATAACAGGAGTGCTGCTGTGTACCCATGCTAAATTTTAACTTAAGCTCCTCACCCTCAATCTTTCAAGGTATCTTTACTGTAACATGAGGAAACTGAGTCTGACAAAATTTAAGTAATTTCCCTAAGAGATGGGAGATACAAGATATGAATCTCAAACCAACTTCACTTCCTTTCTTTTAACAAGTTTAGCACACTCTTCTCTTTCTACATCTCAGTGAACATGGTTTTCTTATAAGGCAAAACACCATTTCTTTTTTATGAGTACTCATATGTTGAGCAATATAAGCTGTGTTACTTGACAGTTGTCTTCCCTCCTTGGTCATTTGTAAAATCATTATTTCCTGATCAAGAAGAAAATGGAGCTGTTTTTATCTAGTGCCATTTATTTTTCCAAAGAAGAGTAGTAAAAATGACCCAACACAAAGTTCTTTGACTGCCTATCACAACTGTATACATCAGCAAACTAGAGACCCACATTTCTTGGCAAATCACAGTGGTCACTTCAACTGCACTTTACACAGTACCTCAGCTCTTGAGAACTCATGAACACACCAAAGTTTCTCTTATTCAAAACTGTAGTTTGTGTGCCCTTGTTTAGAAACAAGAAATTAGTCCTAAGTACAGAAACTTGAGCCAATGGTAATCCTTATTTCTAATTCAATTTTCATCATTTCCCCCTTCTCTCCCTCCCACTTGTTATTCTCTTTTATATCACCCCATTTCCATGTCCATTCCCTAAGTTATCATTTATATGTGATCAGTGTGTATATCTTTGTTATATATACACTTGCTAGGTGATTTTTCACTATGTGTGAATATTATTTTAAATAGTTTTGTAATAGAACTTCATTATACAGAATGGACAAAACTATAGTCCAGGCCAAATCCAGCCAAATCCCTGTTTTGATACATGACATTTTACTAACTGGCAGCCTCATCCCTTCCTCTGAGTCAAGTGCATGGGGCATCTCAGTGCTCCAGTGGGAGTGTGGAGCAGTGGAGAGACCCTCTGGCTCACACAGCAGGCCTTATTTATTTTTCAGCCCTTTACAGACAGATTTGCAGAGCCCTGACTTAAGGTGATCACTGACCGTGTGTTACCCATCATGGCTCCCAGAGAGGGGTGCTGGGTCTTCCACATGTTTCCTAATGCCCTGAAAAGCACCAAAATGAGCATTTTTAGGAGCATCCCTCAAGGGACTTGTGGAAGACTCCTTCTAGGACAGATGTTCAGGGACCAGAATATGGGTTCATACCATCCCACATTGCCACAGCCACTCATCCACCCCACATCTGGGCCTTGCTCAGTTGTACACTTCTAGCAAGAGTGATAGATAAGTGACAACTCATTGGTTACATTTGCATTATTGACTTGTAAAAATATTGAGCTTCTCTTCAGATACTTTTCATGCTTTTGAGTTATTTCTTCTGAAAGTGGCAATGATCTATATTTGGCCTATTTCCACTGAAGTGGTTCTTCTTTTAGTCATTATTTTTGGTGTGCAAGATTCCTTAGATGTTGCAACAACAATCTCTTACTGAATTGGTGTACATACTTCAAATAACTTCTGCTTTGCTATCATTGATCTGTTAATTTTGCCCATTGTGTCCAATGTTGAAAAGAAATCCTTTCTTGGAAAATTGATGTTGAGTCAATTGAGGTATCATGTTATTTTTATAATAGTGTATTATATGTTACATATAATCATATACAATTGTATTACATTGCATTATATTATGCACATAATACATGCTACATATTTATATTTTATATATTACTTTATTATTACATTCTTGTTATAAAGTTATAACTAAGTTACTCTTTTGCATGTGTGTGTGTCTGTGTGTTAGCAGTATTAACTAAATTATTCTAAGTAAATCTTTTTATAGATGTGCTTTCATTTTCAATACTGTGCCAAGTGTTGGCAAGGCTCTGTAGTATAGGGGAGAACTAAAATGGAGGAAGGGTTGGAAGGCAATGTGAAATGAAGATATGTTGCAATAGCCGGGTCCTGAGTCCCATAAAGGAATCTGGACTTCCTCACAGGCCTGGGATAAGTGAGAGGTGGGGCCATGTGCCCCGAATAGGCACTCATATAGCCAGAGAATGAGGGACTAAGGTCAATTAGCCCTGGAACTGGAGGATGACATGAAGGTCAGCTCTTTACTGGTTTCTGCTGGCCCACCCTTCTCTTGATTGTTGGAACTGAGGTGTAGCTGCCTATCTTGTCCCTCCCATCTTTATCCCCTCCTCCACACCTGCCCTTCTTTCTTAGGGTACATATCAATAACCAACTGAACAGCCAAAGCCTAGGTCTAAATCCAGAAGATGTATCATTGATTGGTTTAAACATAAATGTTTCAAGTTTCATGAATAGGCTGTGGAATAGGAACAGGAATTATTGTAAAATGTGGACCCCTCACATGTCCAGTGAGATACCGTTTTTCAAGTTATAGGGTGATAGTTTGGTATTTTTCTAAATTTTAGCAAAATGTTTGCTTTTCAAAACTCATGTTGCCAAACTAGAACTTCAGAGTCATTTATTTTTTCTTGCCAAATAAAATTATATTTATATTTATCCTTAAAACAGCCTGATTTGAGACTTCTTCTTCACTCAACAAATCTCTATTGAGGATCCACTATGTGCTCTCATAGCCTGGGTGCTTGTGTGCAACAGTGAGTGGAAGATGAAGATCCCTGTCCTGCACAATGCTAACTGTAGTATAGTACACACAGGATGTTATACCTAAGTAAACCATGTGTTATGGGTTGAATTGTGTCCCTTCAACAACAACAACAACAACAACAACAACAACAACAAACAAAACAATTTGTTTAAGTCCTAACCTCTAGTACCTATGTAGGTAGACTTATTTGGAAATCAGGGTCTTTGGAGATTTTATTTAATCAAGTTAAAATGAGGTAATTAGGGAGGGTAGGGTTTAATCCAGTATGACTGGTGTCCTTATAAGTGGAGGATAATTGAACAAACTGACACAGGTACACATAAAAGAAATGTCATGTGATGACACAGAGAAAAATGGCCACATGAAGACAGAGGCAGAAATTGAGTTAGGCTCTCACAAGCCAAAAAACGTCTGGAGCTGGCAGAAGCTAGGAAAGGATGAGAAAGTATTCTTCCCTAAAGACCTCAGAGAAAACATGGTACCTCTCATACCTTAGTTTCAAATGTTAACCTCCAGAACTGTGAGACAATAAATTTCTGCTGTTCTAAGGCACCCAGTTTTCATTAATTTGTTATAGCAGCTTTATGGAAGTAATGTACCATGTACACTTGAAAATAATAAATACCACAAAACAAAATACAGAGGTGAGGAGCAGAGTGTTGGGGTGAAACAAAAGATGCAACATTAAACAGGGTGACCAGAGCAGGACTCCTTATGACCATAATATCTACCAGAAGTGAGGGTGGTACCCAGGAATTACCTAAGGGATGGACACACAGGCACGAGAAGTGGTACACAAAAGTGCAGCAGCTTATAACTGATGGGGCTAATCAAGAGTGAGGGAGAAGGGCATGGACCATAAAGTCTGTGGGGTCATGGGGAAGATCATGAGGGCCTTCTTGTCCACTGTAGGGGAATGGATTTTTACTTTGAGTAAGATAGGAGATAGTAGTGGACATTTTAAAAGTAACATAATCTATTTTATATTTAATGCAGTTGTAATAATGTTATTTTGGCCATAGGCTATAAGGGAATTTTACCAGTCACAGAATAATAAGGAATCATTGTGCTAACCTGGACAAGGCATTATGGCTGACCCTGAGTGGCAGGCAGCCAAGAGGCTAGTGAAAAAAAGGCAAGTTTCTGAACTTGCCTTTTGGAATTAATGCATTTTAGAATTAGAACTAATGTGATTTTCTATTGTGTGCCTCACAGGAGAAAAAGAGTGGTCAGGCAAAGGGGGGTGGCAGATTTTTGTTTGACACCTGGCCAGTTGGTGTTGCCACAACTGAGATGATGCAGAGGCTTACAGGTAGAGAGTGTTGTAGAGTTTGGTTTTGACAATTTAGACATCTGAAATGTCTCTACCATCAGTATCAGACTGGATGCCAGAAGGAAGCTGATGGAACTCTCAAACACCAGAAGAGATTGTGAAAAAGGGACTAACCTTGAAGTGTGAGGAGGTTGTAAGGAAACCCCCAGAGGATGCCAAAGACCTGTGGGCCAGCCACAGTGGGCAGAGGTCAGCTTTGATGGTGTGCAGGGACAGGTGAGGACCCAGGGCTGCAAATGGAAGCTGGAGGTGAAGGAGAGAGCAGAGGGGTAGCATTTTCTAAGGCCGATCAGCTAACTACAGTAGCAGGACCAGGAAGGCCATGCGCAGCAAACATTCTGACCTCACTCTCCCCAGGATTGGTGTGTGCTCCTCATGTCTCCCATGGAGAGAAATCACCAGCACACAGAGAGAAAGCAAACCAGCTGTGGAAGCTCAGGCTCCCAGGGAGCAGGAGAAGGGTGAAGAGTGGATCTTCAGGATCAATAGCAAGTGGCCCACTCAATATTTCGGCTACTTTTCATGGTGATGAAAAAAGATCCTAGATTCTGCATCACAGGTTATCTACCCAATCCCAGGAAAGTCCAAACTGAAGCTACTCAAAGACTGTAGCTCCTTAAAACATCTGAAGGAAAAGGGTTTTGTCATCTCCTTTTATGTTGTTTCATGTAACACATGTTAAAATTTATCTATATACCCTGATTGGGTAAGTCATTTGGTTAGAGCATAGTCCTAATATGCCAGGAATGAGGTTTTGATCCTCCATCAGGGCACATACAAGAAGCAACCAATGAATGCATATATAAGTAGAACAACAAGTAAGTACTTTTCTCTAAAAATAAAAAAAATAAAAATTAAAAAAAATCATCATCATCTCCTCATAGCTTAAAAAAATAATGTTCAACTTGTTAGCATATTAACTATGACCCTGGTTATCTCTTTTTACCTGATCTCTGTTTTCTCCATTTTTTCACCAGTCACATCAAACTTTAAATTATATGAATGGGCTAGTTCTTTTATATGCATTAGCCTTAGAATGCTGTTTTATCTTTCTAAAAGCCCCTGCCATTCCCTGCGCCTCAATATCTCCTCATTATCCTGAATAGGTATTACTTTTTTACTCAGGATATTCATCATCTCAGGCCAAGAATGTAAGGGCAAAGAATGTGAGAGTAAAGAGAAGGGAACCAGTACATGTCAACTGAAGACCAGTAGAAACCGAGAGGAAACTGACAAAGCTATGCTCTGGGTTCTCTTCCTCTCACTCCCATCTAACACTTACTCTCCTCAGAATGGTTCAAACCATCCATGGCAAGCCAGACTATATACATGTTCTTTCTCTGTGATCCTCTTCTAGTCTAGGATTGCCTATACCACCTAACCTATTTTTTTTACTATAAATTAATGAGAGCAGCATCCACATCTTCATCTTGTTCTTCAGAACAGATTTTGTATATCATGAACATCCAGTGCCTTTTTGTTGAATGAATGCATGAATGTTGAACCTGCATCCTTATTATTTTCATCTAGTTCACCTTTTAGTACCTTTCAAATGACATAATTCCATTATCTTGTATGTCCTGACCCTTGCAATACTGAAAGACAGGCTAAACATTCTCTCTTCCAGGTAATGTCATCTGAAGTGGCTTCAAATACTATATGATATCCAAGATAACTACCCTATGCTGATTTTTCCCCTATTTTCATTATATAAATATGAGGATTTTACTTTGGTTATGGATTTCACTGACTGGCCATAGAATGACATATTTCCTCTGGTAATTTCAAAATAATTCATTTTTATCTGTAAACCAGAGTTATTCCTCTGTCAATATAGTAAAGCCAATGTGTGATGTGACTTGAATAATTTTATTTATGGAGACTTACAATTATTCTTTGCAATATTCAGATGTTAGAGGGTTAAAAACTAGGGCAAGTTCTGTGTCTAGTTCTAACTATAAAATATATTGACAGCACATATGATCTTATGCATCTAGATACTTCAAAATATTTTTTCTGAATAAAATATATGAGGTAATGCTATTGATTTATAAAGACGAAAATATACTATTTTCCTTGCTTATTTTGCTCTGGGAAAATATAAGAGATGATAATTTTTTGATGAAAGAAAAGGAAAAATACAGATACTTTTGCCTTTATAAATCTTATTATTCTTTTTTCTGCCTCACCCAAGGACATGATACTGATTTTTAGAGGTAGGGAAAAGGAGGGGGAGGAGAGGGAGAGAAATATTGATAGGGTAGGGAATCACCAAACAGTTGCCTCTCATATGCACCCCGACCAGGGACCAAACCCACAACCTAAGCATGTGTCCTGACCAGGAACTGAACCTACATCCTTCCAGTTTATGGAATGATGCTCCATCCCACTGAACCAAACCAGCCAGGGCTGGTTAACCACATTAAATTTGCCATGTAATCTATGTTCACTACTATTATAACAAGGTAATCTAGGGAAAAAATATTAGATATTAGTAATAGTTAATATTAAAAATAGTGCCTCAAATTACTCAGATTTCAGTAAATTCAGAAACTCTAGTTTCTCAGTAATGACTAATCTGTAGATTTTAACAACATCAGGGGACTTCATACCAAAGGGAGAACACATGTTCTTCAAACTGAATATGGTTATCATTCATACTAATAAATACACATGCACATTGCCAACTTAAACCAGATTTCCCCCAAAATATCTATGTCAGTTACCATAAAAATTTGCAAAAAAATATGGCTTTCATAAATAGCAGACTAATTAACTTTTCTTTGTAGGATTTCACCTCTTTAAGAAAAATGGATTATAGAATACATTATTAGTATGCATTTTAAAAACTGAATTTTATTTCTTGCATTGCCATATAACAAGCCTCATGATATCAGCTACATTATCTTACTTTTTACTATATTTTTGTTGGTGAAAAAACACTTGGACTATGAATCTGTGTTTTTTTGCTTTAAAATTAGGGGGGAGATCTTTTCATATGTCTCTGGACACTCTCTATGTTCTCCTTGGAGAAATGTTTGTTCAAGTCCTTTGCCCATTTTTTAATTGGGTTGTTTGTCTTCCTACAGTAATCTCAACTTTAAGTGGAACCTAATCAACAAAACAAACAAGCAAGCAAAATATTACCAGAGACATAAAAATTAAGAACAAATGGATGGTAGCCAGAGGGAAGATAGGAGGGGATAATGGGGGGAAAAGGGTGAAGAGTTTTTAGGAACACCTGTAAAGGACACATGGACAAAACCAAGGGGCAGGGGGTGGAATCATGGGAGGGAGGTGGTGATGGATGGCTGGGGTTGGGGGTGGAGGTAGAAAGCTGTACTTGAACAACAGTAAATTAAAAAATAAAATTAAAAGGGGGTGGGCTAAACATAAAGGTGGATTGTGTGAGCTCAATTACCCCAAATGAAAGAATAATTACCTGAATTATATTTCCTAGACTTTGTAAGAGTAGAAGTCATGGGTGGAGTAGACTAAAGTCAGGTCCTGTGTTTCTGATTTGGATGAGAAGATGGGGGTGAAAGTGGGTAACAAAAGGCGGAGGTCTTGGTTTGGGATTGCTGATTATGAGATGCAAACATTTCAATGTTTTTTAAAGATTTTGTTTATTTATTTTTAGAGGGGAAGGGAAAGAGAAAGAGAGGGAGAGAAACATCAATGTGTGGCTCCCTCTCATGTGCCCCCTACTGGGGACCTGGCCCAAAACCCAGACATGTGCCCTGACTGGGAATCAAACCACTGACCCCTTGCTTCACAGGCTGGCACTCAGTCTACTGAGCCACACCAGCCAGGACCTCAATGTCTCTTAATATATTGACTTATGCTATCGCCATGTATCTGTAACTAATTATAAATTAGATGATTTAAAAAATTTGAAGGTCTGGATGCATTTTTAAGAAAGTTTATTTGGCAAAACAAGTAAAGTTTCTTAAATGAAAGAAGCATATAGGGAAACATGGAAACTGAAAAACCCAGATGGGTGAGCACACTCTGATATGCACAGCAAAGGCAGTTCATGGAGCCCCCATCTTCTGGAGTCTTCTCCACATACTAAATGATACAGTATATATATACATATGTAAACATATATACATATGTACATATATGCATTATAAGTATACATGCCTATACATATGTATGTATGTATATACACATATGCATATGTGTGTGTACACATATATAATGTATGATACAGGTCTAGTTATATATATGTATATTTGTATATAGTATACAGATCTGTACCATACATATTTGTTGACCTGAGAAAAGCGGTGGTCACATATAGTCTTTTTTAGGCTTTTAATCAGAAAACCCAAATGCATTTTGGTGTTTTCTCTTAATACACTATTTCTTCAATGACATCACCACCACCACCATCACTACCACCAGTACCACCAACAACAAAATAATAAAGTTCAATAATTATGTATTTAACCTTTTGATTTCCAATAAAATATATCACAAAAAGTGAAGCCTGTATTATTATCATTCAATAGCTGAAAAGAAATCAATCTGAGTTTTCAGGGTGAAAAATAAACACCTTGAGTGGTATCATCCCAGAACATGAGAAGAGTTGAAAGATTGATGCCAAGAAAAGTAACACAAGTCAATAATTTCTATAATGAGAGAAGTTGGAGAAAATAACTTAAAACAAAGCATTGGCAGACTATATATATATAGAGAGAGAGAGATAGATATATTCCATATATATGGAACATACATATTATATATATATAATATATAATATTTATATATAATGCTATTGCCAACTATATTATTAGACATCATATAGTATTGTTAATGGAGAGGCATCTGTTATCACAGTCTTATTCTTTTTTTAATGAGGTAGAGGCATATTCAGAGATGTGAATACTGAGTAAAAAATTTCTATTTTCATGTTTTTATTAGGAGTCCAAGTACCTTGATTGAGTGTTTTTCTCTTGCCACATGTTTTTTAAAATTTAAATATAGTTGGTGTACAATATTATATTAGTTATATTAGTTTTACTTTTAAAGTATTGTGATTCAACATTTATATACCTGACAATATTATCACCCTGCTAATTCTAGTGATAATTGACTATATTCCCCTTCACCTTTTTCACCACCACATCCTATCCCCATCTGGTAACCATCACTTTAATCTTTGTTTTTATCAGTCTGATATTTTTATTGTTATTGCTGTTCAATTACTGTTGTCCCCATTTATCCCACATTACTCTCCCTTGCCCTACTCACACCTCCACCTCCCACATTCAATCCTCCCCCTGTCGCCTTTGTCTATGGGTCCTTTATACATGTTCCTTGGCTTGAACCTTCCCTTTTGTTTTGTTTGTTCTTTGTATGTTTGTTTTTGGCTTTTTTTTTTTGAGTCCACATATAAGTGAAAACATGTGGTATCTGTCTTTCTTTCTTTTGACTTATTTCACTTAGCATAACACCCTCTAAGCCTATCCATACCACACACATTTTTAATTAATTGATATGCTAGGAAGCAATTATTCCCAAGGCCAGAATATTTCTGACTTTAAGATTAGGGTAATTGACCCAATAAGTGCTTCATGGGGCCAGTGTGGTAAAAATGTTTCAGTGGAGTTTTCATCTCACACATGGGAAAGGCACATTATTTGAAACTACACTCATCCCCTCCTCCCTAATAGACCTTTTCTTGTTGGTTACCACCACCATTGTTTATAACTTGTGAAACTTATTTTTAGACTACATCTCCAATTGCTACCAATGGCTAGCTTAACATTGGCTCATATCATATCCATGTTCAGACCACCAAAGTAATACATTATTTAAATAACATACACATTATTGAACAAAGAAAGAGAAATCTCATCCTTAAGGGTACTTAAGAAAAGTGTTTAGCAAAACATATGAACATTGTAAGTTTTAATTAAAGCATGAAGGTTTTTGTATCTTTTTTTTTTCCAGAGGGGGAGCAAGACCTCTACTGTAAGCCCCAACAAATAGTTGGCCAATTTGATGTATTATCTAAATTTTCAGATGCAAAAAGAAATCAGTGACGTTAAAAGATGTTCAAAGCCTACAATGGAGGCAGGTAAAGCCTGGTAGGGGAGTGGTACCTGTTCTCTGTAGTGCTAACTTTCATTGGGCATTTGCTGAGGGTCAGCTCAGTCTTCTATACTTTTATCCCTTATGTCCTTTACATGAGTTCGTTATCATGTATACTTAGAATAGCCATCCTGTGATCTACACAGTATTTTGGAATGTATTAGCAATCTAATGAAAAATGACCTGCCAATTCTTAAGATGTCAAACCTTGCCCAGCCTATTAAATACAAACAAAACAAATCAGAAGTCTTTTGTTTTCCAAAAAAGGGATTTTTCCCCTTGGTTAATCAGTTATGTTGATTAGAGTATGTTAAAGTATGAAGTTACTCAGTGCTTTCATCCTCATTAGTCACATTCATGCTTTTACAAATATATAATCTCCTATGAACTCAATAACTTTCAAGGCAACTGTGAAAACTACACTACTGCAGCTGAAGTAACTGAGGTTCAGGGTAACTTAGTGATCTGCACATGATCAAGGAACTAGGAAATTGTCAAGAAGATGTATGAGGACCCCTCCAAGCTGCTCAGCCTCCTTTCCTTACAGGGTCAGCAATGGGTCCTGGAGTCGCCCTAACTAACTAGACCCAGGTGAAGACTTCATGAAGGTGTGCAGCAATGTAAACTGTTCAGTGTATTACATACTTTACTAATTTAGTTTGCTTATTTACCTCCACTAATATTTAAGTTCTACAAAGTTAGGGATTTCTGTGTGGTTTACAGTTACCTGCATAACTGCTCAACAAATATTTTCTGTATGAACAACATGAAATAATTAAAGTGTCAATTTCTAAATATCTAGAGGATGAATATCATTAGAATATGCATTTCCTAAATATTTTGCTTAATTTCAGATTGACTGACGGATGGAAGGAAAAATTAAAGAACTCAGAAAAGACTTAACCTTCAAAATACAGAAACCCCATTATGAAGGTTTTGAGCTAAATCATCTAAGGTAGACTTTAGACATCCAGATATAAAATCCCTTATGCCATTGGTCATGAGTAATTGCATTCTTTATGACAGCAGAGTGTCCAAGGCATGACAGGTGACACTTTAATTTTGGCTAGTGTTGAAATTACATTCTCTCCCTTTCTTTTATTCTTTTTATTTTGTAGACATTTTAATTACTTTCTTTAGTTTTAAGAGCATTTGACTTCCAAACTCCCCCAAGGATCTTTAAAAGCACTGATTTGGCTGACTCATTGACCTCTTTATAATTTTTTTTTACCTTCAGGACCTGCTGTTTTCTGTGCTGGATTACTAATATTTTCTCTGCTCAAGCTAAGGGTCTAAAAACAATGCCTGTGGGAAGAGAAGCTGCCAGGAAAGCTTCTGTGAATAGGGTCTCCCAACTCCCAAAGCTACCCCTTACCTTTCCTCTGCTGAAAGTGGGCTCAAAAAATCAGACACCAGGAAAGTAATGAGATCATAAAATTTTACCTAATACCATGCAGTTCTCTTATTTCTATATCTCTCCCTACTCCCTAATCAAATATTCAGTGAAATTTACCTTTCTAATGTACCATAATCTCAGAAGATGGTCCACCACTGATTGTGTCTACTTGTGGTTGCTGAGTCAATGTTTCCTCTCTTTCTCTGCATTATTAGCAATTAACCTTATCTCATTGAATAAAATAAAACCTTGTACCTTGTTAAAGAATTACAAGCATTAGAGAACTGGTAGGGGCAGACTAACTTTAAGCAAGGACAACTCAAATCAGGCAGTTAATTCAATAGTTTTTTTTGTGTGTGAATTTGCTGCAGGCCAAACAAGCTATGGACATAAAAATATGTAAACCTCAGACTTTACACTAACAAAGTTTCTGGTTGGGGAACTCACCATCTTGTATTTGATAAATTTTTATCTTGACATAACACATATACTTCCCCTCTCATTCCTCCTATCAAATTTATTTTATTGCTTCAAAAAGCAGAGTTCCACTAGGTCTTCTACTGATCCTTTCATCTCTAATGAGATATGTGTACTCAAATTCCAAAGGGAGATATATATTAGATCTAAATCTAGATGTATATAGATCTATATCTATATCTATCTATCTTTCATCTATCTATCTATCTATCTAGCATCTATCTATCTATCTCTCATTCAACTGTCTTTTCATTCTCATTCTATCATCTATTCATTCTATCATCTATTCATTCTCATTCTATCATCTATTCACTCTATCATCTTCTCATTCTATCATCTATTCATTCAACTGTCTTTTGCAGGTCATTTTAAGGAAACACTGATCTCAATGAACACATCTAACCTTTGGAAGCAGAAATATCTTTATTTAAATTCTGGCTTTTCCACTTTTAGTTAAGAATCTTAGAGCATCCTACTAACACAATTTATATATTTAATAAAATTATTCATTAACATTAGTATTTATTGTAATGTGTTGTCAAGAAACATAAAGAAACCAAAACCATGATCACACCTATGAAACACAGTAGCTGGCAACAGTTGATAATCTCTACCTCTTTTTGTTCTTCCATATTACTCCACTGTGTTTGAAGAACTTGGGATGAAGGAGGGTGGTTAGAAGAAAGAGAGAAGCTATTGTATGTTGAGTGTCCCATAAAATCTGGTAACCCTGGTGCTTTAATTTTTTTGCCACTACTTCTGGTCTAGTAACTGTGAAGCCCTAATCTCACAGTTCTCATTTCCTCCTCCTCCAAAGACAATGTTTGCCTTTAATGAAAACACACATTCAGCAGATGGAGGGGATGTGACCCACAAGCATACAACACATTGAGTTTGTACTTCTTTTTCATTAATTTTGCTGGTTTAATGACAGAGAGATTGCATTATCTGGTGTGAGGAAAGAAAAGGAGTGAAATGACTGAAATATGACTTCACAAGAGGACCTGAATTGTTCTGAAAGAACAAAGAGCTCATTTAACTTGGCATTTCCATATGTGAAATATGGCAAATATGAGAGACTCCAGAGAAACTGAATGGTAATCACAGTTTAAGAAGACCAGCACAAAGACATCTCTGCCCTCAGGTTGGAAACTTAACTACTGCTTGTCATAATGCATTTAACATAAAATATGGAGTTTGATATTTTAATTAATAAAGGTAATTTTGGAAATTGGAAGAAATAATATGCACATGCACATATACAGCATAAGCAATACCTACAAACATACTTATGTATTTTAAATATTTTATTTATTTACTTTTAGAGAGAGGGAAAGGGAAAGAGAACAAGAAACGTCAACGTGTGGTTGCCTCTCATGTGCCACCTACTGAGGACCTAGCCTGCAGTGCAGGCACATGCCCTGACTGGAAACTGAACCAGTGACTGGTTCACAGGATGGCACTCAGTCCACTGAGCCACACCAGCCAAGCCCATATTTATATTTCTATATACAAGCACACATATATGTGTATCATGCAATTATATATTTAGGTTTATAACTTTTCATGTGCATTTATATATACTTACAGTCATATATAAACAACTTTTATAAATGTGCATATTATTTGCATATACTTATATGTGTGTATTAAATATACAGAAAAGCATATGCACAGTAACATGTCTCTAAATATAATACACATTATAGGACACATACATGCAACCATAAACCAATGTCTATATGGTATATGCTCAGGCAATACATTCTGTATCAATGGAACTCAAAATGTGGTACTGCATTAATAATATTAGCATCACCTGGGAATGTGTTAAAATTGCACAGTCTCAGGACCACCCTGACTAAATCAGTCAGAAACTTGAGTGACAGCAAATTGTGTTTTCACAAGTGTCCAAGGGATTCTGAGTTACACTTCAGAGTGACAATGACTATTTTATAAAATATTTAGTAAGTGTGTTCTGAATGTTTTAAAGGAACATGTGGCCTTATACTAACAAATAAATATATAATATATTCATAAATATAAAGCAACTACCATTAGTTATAGGCATGCAGAAGGGACTCTGCTTACACTCCCTTAGCACTTCCAGACCCTAGGTAGACTGAGGAGAACTCAACTTACATCCTCAGGATGGGTGGAAAGAAGCAAAAAATTGGAGCATGGCTTCTTAGGAGGGGAAAAGTGTGTCAGGTGTAGAACCTTCATGCTATCACAAAGTTAAATTGTCCCACAATGCAGTTTATACAGACACTGTCTTTTCAATGTAGCTTAGGTGCAATCCTACACTAAGCTTGGGGGATGAACAAAGCATCTTCTGAGTAGTACATAGGTCTATAGTTTATTTGTGTTTGTTCTGCTCCCAAACATTTCTCTACATGGTTAAACAAGAGACATAATTAAAAAAAAAGTCTGAAGATAACCCAAAAGAGCAGAATAGGGCTTTATATACCAAGAAACTTTTATTTACTTGTAACTCTGCCACTGATAGTTTGATAATAAGCTTGCATTTCTTTTTAGATCAATTTTTGTTGTTAGTCTATCACAGTTGTCTCAGTTTTTTCCCTTTTGCCCTCCTCTGTCCATCACGACCCTGCTCCCACAGTCAATTCCCAAACTGTTGTCTATGCCTGTGATCATTCATATGTGTTCTTTATCTAGATCCCTCTCCTTTTCTCCACAACTGTCCTCCCCTCTCCCCTCTAGTTACTTTCAGTCTCCTCCATGTTTCCATCCCTGTGGTTCTATTCTGTTTGTTAGTTCATTTTGTTCATTAGATTCCACTCATATGTGAGATCATATGGTATTCATCTTTTACTAAGAGATTTTACTGGCTTATTTCACTTAGGAAAATACTCTCCAGTTCCATCCATGCTGTGGCAAAAGATTGGAGTTCTTTCTTTTTTTCTGTTTTGTAGTATTCCATTGTGTAAATGTACCATAGTTTTTTTGACCCACTCATTTACTGATGGGCACTTAGCTTGCTTCCACAAATTGGCTATTGTAGATAGCGCCACTATGACCATCAGGGTGCATAAGTTCTTTTGAATTGGTGGCTTGGGATTCTTATGTTATATTCCCAGCATCAGAATTCCTGGGTCAAAAGGCACTTCCATTTTTAATTTTTTAAAAGAAATCCCATACTGTTTTCCATAGTATCTGCACCAGTCTACATTCCCACCAACAATGCTCTAGGGTTCCTTTTTTTCCACATCCTTGCCAGTACTTGTTTGTTGATTTGTTAATGATGGCCATTTTGACAGGTGTGAGGTGATGTTCCAGTGTGGTTTTAATTTGTATCTCTATGATGGCTAGTGATATTGAACACCTTTTCTTACGTCTATCGGCCATGTGCATGTTCTCCTTGGAGAAGTGTTTATTCAGATCTTTTGTGCATTTTTAAATTGTATTGTTTGTCTCCCTGCTGTTGAATTATATGAGTTTTTAATATGTTTTGTAGTTCACACAGATGGATGGAACAGAATAGAGAACACAGAAATAAACCCAAGTCTCTACAGTCAGTTAATAATTGACAAGGGGAGCAAGAGCATACAGTGGAGTAAAAATAGCCTCTTCAACAAACAATGTTGGGAGAACTGGTTGGTACATGCAAAAAAATGAAACTAGATCACCAGCTTACAGAATATAAGAGAATAAACTCAAAATTGATAAAAGACTTAAGTATAAATTGTGACACCATAAAAATCCTAGAGGCAAACATAGGCTGAAAAATTTCAGATATCTCATGATAGCAATATTTTTGCTGATATATTTCTTAGGCAAGGGAGATAAAGGAGAAAATAAATAAATGGAACTACATCAAACTAAAGAGCATCTACATGGCTAAAGAAACCATATCAAAATGGAAAGAAAAACAAATGCACTCCTGTGTATAATGCTTACCCATGTTTTTGGTCCCAACTTTTAGGAAGAGAATCTTTCATTTTGTTTTTTAAATTCAATTATGTATTTATATTTAGATACTTGTTTTTTGTATTATAAAGGAATTTTAGCATTTTTGAACATGTTATGGTACCAGAAATGTTATGTAACAAATAATTACAAAACACAAGAACAGATATAAGGTATTTCAGGTACTACCCATGTATAATGTGTGTCATTATTTTTCCTTCAAGAATTTGGTCAAAAAGTGTACATTATATACAGCAAAATACTGTATTTGCCAATGATACATAAGACAAAGGTTCAATAATAAAATATTTATGAAGAGCCTTTTACATGTCAGCACTCACTAAGATACTGCAGAAGTCTACAAAAAGATGATAAAAGAACTTACCACTTACCATACTAATTTGCATGCAAAAAATGAAATCCTATAAGGTCTCAGAGAGACGGCTTATGCTGGATTAAATAACATTGGCCTTGTAAGAGGCAGAGAAGTAAACCATGAGCAGTAAAAAATTTGGTGTAACATTTAAGGTTTCAACTGGAATTGAAAGAGCAAAAAGTAGTTTAATAGGGGGGCTAAAGTAAAGTACTTCTATACATACATGCAGATTCCCTTACCTGTCAACTTGGGTTAATAATAACTGACTGTAAGACCATTGGGTATATATATGAAAAAATGAGTAGAAAAGGAATTTGAAAAGTTCAAAGCATAATGTAAACAATATAGTGCATGTCTGTCTGCGGACGTCCCCCTGAAACGAAGATAACTATGCTGGGTCTTAGTGACATTCTAAGTGACATAAGTCAGAAAGAGAAAGGGAGATACCATATAATTTTCCTTACCTGTAGAATCTAAACAACAAAATAAATGAGAAAACATAACAGAAAGAAACAGAAAGAGAACAATTTGATAGGTCCATTGGGGGGATGTATAAAAAAAGTTGAGCAAGCAAGAAGCATAAATTGCCAGTTATAAAAATAATCATGGGGATATAAAGTATAGCATATGGATCTAGACAATAATATGATGATAACTATATATGTTATCAGATGGGTACTAGACTTATCGGAATGACCATAATGTAAGGTATATAAAAGTCTAATCATTATGTTCTGTATCTGAAACTAATATAATACTGTATGTGAATTATAATTAAAAATGAATTTTAAAACATTTTTAAATAATTAAATGAGCTATTGTCTATAATTTCACCATTACATTTAAGGAGGAATACATAACTGTGGGTAGAATAATTGCCTTTCCATATTTCATTTGAAGAGAACATAAGAGTGATTTCCAATGGTGATAATCAATATTCCTATAAATGGTAAACAAATACATAACTATTTTTCTATAACAATAGAAGGAATGGATTAATGTAATGACTAAAAATGTGCTCCCAAGTCTGATTCTTTGGGGAAGAAATCTTATTTATTAAGGCTTAATCTTAGATCTACTTTCTCTAAAACACAAGGTCTGGCAAAAATAACAACCCTTTATTTTAATTACAAACTCTTTTATTACAAAAGCATTAGCATGTAATTCTGTAACATAATAATATCACACTCAAGCATACTATATGACACATTAAGTAAAATGTTTAAATTAAAACTACAAATTATTACACTTATATTATTACCCTACCAACCACACTCAAGCAGGCATTACTTCTTTCAGACTATATATATGTATATACACACACACACACACACACACACACAATTTTATCTATATACATCAGGTTAAAAGTATACTTATCTTTTCAAATGACTCTTTTTAACACATTTGATAATCATTATATACTTTCTGTTCCATAACCAACTTTGAATCTCAAAACATCTTAAAGCTAAAAATAGCTACTGATTGAATCAATATTGAAAGGACAGAAGAGAGAATCCTATTTTCTTTTTAAAGTACATATTTACCATTATTAATTGGCACTATCATTTAACATATAATTAGCTAATAACTACTACTATTGTCACCATTGTATAAATAATACCACTTATGAATATATAATTGAAATATATGCATATATATATATATTTAGAGCACATTAATTATCTTGTTTGATATTTACCACAAATTTATGAAATAGGCAAGAGATACATGACTTTCACTAGATAACATAGGGGGAAGTAATTTGTCTAAATAGATTTAGACAGTGAATATCGGAGCCAGGACTGGAATTAAGACTCCTTCTACTTCCTCTAGGATGCTTTTCATTGATTCACTGGGCTTCTTTCTTTACCTGGCCTATTTTCAAGATTAGCGAGGTGCACTACTTCTAGAATAAAAATATATTGGGAAATAGGTATTAGCTTGCTAGAAACAAAGGACAAAAGAATGAAGAAAAAAGATAAACTTGGCTATAAGGCATATAAATAACACATATTCCAAGTATATCTTCATGATGCTTAATGTACTAAATTGAATCCTAAATATACTGCCAAAGCCTGATTATGCATAAGGTAAGAAATCCCTACATAATATACGTTTGACTTAAAAGCAATAAATCATTCTGGAATGCAGAAATTCTTATACATCTTACTTTTATTTACTCTATATTTAACAAACTCTGAAAGCAAAGTACTGTGTTAACAGCTATGGCTACCCAAAGAAACATCAAGGATTTTCTAAAATAAATAATATTATATGTAAAATACAACATAAATGTGAAATTAGTGTGTAAATAAATTAAATATACAATTACATTATTTTAAAAATAATCTGTTTTTATTTTCTGGCAATGTACCAGTCTAAATAAATAGGTCTTGCTAGATGAAAATAGTTGACTTCTCTGAAACTTCTTTGCACTTTCTCTTTCAAAAGAGACTTCATAGTGCTCTTGGGTCTCTGACCCAACTCTTTTCCAGGTTCCACTTATCTGAATGTGGAGGGAGATACAAATATGAAACTGAAGGGATGAACCATCTACAGAGAGTAATAATAGGAGGAAATGAACAGCAAAAGAGGGTGTTTTCTGTTACATAACAAAGCATTAATTAGTAGGGAGCTTATTTTCACTTTCTGAAGTCCAGAGATAAGGAAATAGAAATATTTTCTAACTGTAAGGTTTCTCGTAGTAACATATTACCAAATAGTATAACAATAAAAAAATTCTGAGGTGTTCTAAATTAAACTACAACAGGACTGAGAGTGAGAGAGTAAGACAGAGCAGTGAGCCTGTTCACAACTGGGGCCAGCTGAGGAAAGACTGCTTACATGCCTGGATGTGAGCTGAAGCTTCAAATCAACATACAGGCATCTGCTAGCCAACCACTAGATCCCTCTGCATCTCGCATGTGCCTGAAGGTTGAATACTGCTGATGTGCCAATCAGAAGTAGTAAATATTTCTTCCTTAGAGACTGTGCTCCTCTCACAGGATTCCCCCTTCACCATATCTCACCCTCCCTTATGTGTAGCCACTGTAAATTCTTTGAAAACAACTTACATTTTTCTTCCCTAAAACATGACATACATAAGCATTCCCATTTTTTCTTTTGACTAGCATTTTGCTCAATACTTCTTTTCTTCTGGAAACACTTTTATAATGGAAGTTTTGTTTAACAAATATCATAATTATTTACTTTAAATATTTATTTATTTTTAGAGAAGGGGAAGAGAAAGAGAAAGAGAGGGAAAGAGAAAGAGAGGGAGAAAAACATCCATCAGTTGCCTTGTGCACACCCCCACCTGGGTACCTGGCTCAAAAACTGGTTTGATGTGCCCTGACTGGGAATTAAACCAATGACCTTTCAGTTCACAGGATGGTACTCAATCCACTAAGTCATACCACTCAGGGCCAAATATCATAACTCTTAAATGATTTTCTCAATTGTCGGAACAAGTTATAATGAATAATAGTAAAACTCATTTTGAATTTACAGAAAAGTTATATCAAAATATTTCTAAACCTTCAATTTTATTTTTAATTTGTATAAAGTTAGGCTTTGGGATTCTATAAGCCATAGGTTTGGAGGACAGTAGCTGGGACTTATTACTAAACACTCATCTTCTCTTCATCTATTACTAGCATTAATGGTCACATTGCAAACAGGGAACACCGAATATTTATTTTTCTAATTGTACCATAATTTTTGGAAGAAAATTGTGTCTTAAAGTAAACATAAAATATTTCATCTAATATCACCAATGCTAATGAGAAGAATTAAATGATGGTACAAAATATTTATTTCAAATTGCCAACAAGCTCTTCCAGAAAACAGGCAGAAAATAGACTCTTTAGAATCGTATCTGATGTTGGCCTAAAATTTTTGCTTCTTCACTATTTATAGGAAATTGATTTTCTGTGATGGAAATCATCTCAGTTCTGCAGGCTCTTTGAAGTTCTGTAAAAAACCATTGTGCATTTTATGAAATTGTTTTTAAACTTTCAGAATACTCTTTCATGAAATAAACTATTGAATAAGGGAGAAAAATATTTTTGTCTGCATTTACAGTCTTAATATTTCTATAATCATGTATTTTCTTCTCTTTCATTTACTGTAGAAATCATCCAAATTACATTGATAGGGGGAAAAGCACCAGAGGTTTATTTATTTTTTTGATGGAAATAAATGTGTATTCTAAAATAGCCGTGTCCTTGGGGAGCAGAAATAAACAAATGAACGGCAGAATCAAGCACAGGCATACTCCCAACTACTGAAATCTAAAAGTCAAAACTATCAGGAATGTGTTGAAGTCCTGTAGATTATGGTAAAGCCACAAGTTTGGATTTCAAAAATTGGAAGTTGGAAGTACGCCTGTCTTTGAGTGAATTGGGATGACACCTCGCTTTTATTCTATGTGACTTGCACTTTGTGTATAATTAAAGAAAGCATCTTTAGTTTGAATATTAATCACTTCTGGTTTTGTAGAATGCATCATTCATCTGATAATAATGTAATCACTCTACAAAATACTGTCATACATTGTGATTTAACGATAAATAAATAAATAAATAAATAAATAAAAGTGTGCACACATTATTCCAGGTAAAATTGATCTTGTGGAGTCTACAGTACCAACATATGAATTGTTAGGGAATGAGTAAAAGTGCATGTTTGTGCAAGGCTAGGGGCAGGAGTGGGTGAGAGGGGACTGTGGTATGTAGGTGAATAAGGAACTTTAACACAGTATTTCTTGAAAATAGCTCTGAAATTCAGAGATGTTTTTCATGAATATTTTTTCTTATTCAAATTAATGCTTCTCTGTTGAGAAGTTTTATCAATCCTATGATAATGAGAAGACTATTGAAAGTATAAGGGGGATGGAAAATGTCATCAGAGTAGGAGGGAGCACATTTGACTTCCCTTTGCACACAGGAGACAATCCTGACCAATCTATGGAGTGGAGGAGCAAGCAACCCACATACCTCAGCATATGTGAAAATAGGGGATCGAGGATTGTGGCAGAACCGAAAGACCAGTTTGTGAGAGCAGTGCTGCAACACTGGGGACCAGCGCGGCGTCAGGGGGCTGAAACCCCAGGCCCAGCACCTGCTGCTGGGTTTGCCACAGAGTCCTTGGGAGAGAGCCAGGACAACTGCTCCCTCCCCAGTCAAATAAGGTCTGAGTGGCACTGAGAGGAACCCAGCTGCTAGCAAATACTCAAGGGCTGTGAGCACCCTAGAGTCTGTGGACACGGGCGGGGTTGGGTCACACAACAGGCCCTGACCCCCATGGTCACGGGTCTGGCTGGAGAGCTGGGCTGCCGGAGATGCCAGGCCCTGGTGTGGAGCAGCAGGCTTGAATAGGAGTAATTTCTCAAGAGGAAGGAGTGAAAAGACAGACACTGTTTGGGGAATTCTCCTACAGCAATCACCAGCCTCCCTGCCACTTAGCTGAGCATCGATCCCGAGTTTGCAATGAGGGTTGTGCTTCTGTGGAAGACCCTGCACAACGCCATAGTGCTGGGAAGGGTGAGGCAGTCAGGCTGAGGGCCCACGTGCAAACTCCCATGTGGGAGTGCAACGCCCATGCTGCACCCCAGTCCACAGCAGTAACCTTGCAGAAAGACCTGATTTCCACACCCAGGGCTCAGGGTCCAGTAGCCATGATAGCTCCCCAGACAGTGCATGCTGCTTACCAAGTGCAGATTCTGAAGGAAGAAGAGCCATACCAATCACCCCTCAGTCTGCCACAGTCAGCAAGACCAGAAAAAACAGTCTGGCCACTTTGAAACAAAGAGACTTTTTAATTTTATTCTATTTTTTTAAACAATTGTCAATTTTTTAATTTTTATTATTTTTATTCTCTTTTAATTTCTTTTTCCTTTCTTTCCTGCTTTCTTATTTTATTCCTTCCTCATTTCTTTCCTCAAATTTTATCTCTCCTTCCTTCCTTCATCTGCCTTGTTTATTTTTACTTTTTAAATACCTACAAGTGAGAAAAAAACCTGGATCTGTGAAAAGTCCAGAGGTGAACCCAAAGAAGGGTAATCACAACAGTGAGACAATTTCACTCTGCTATTACAGAGAACCTGCAAGTTATTGCATATTTGTATTATTATCATTTCTCCATAATTCTTACATCTTTTTAAAATAGTATTTTTGTATTCTCCTTTTTTTCTGTATAGTATGCTTTGTTAGGCTGGTACATTTGTCAGCTGTATCACCTGACGGATTTCCCCCGGTTATCTCTTTTTCATAGTGTATAGCTAATGTACTGTCCTTCACCTCACCTGTGCCCCATTAGCACACTACTCAAGGTTCTATACTACCTATTCTTGTTATCTAGATCTCAAAGATTTTGTCATATGATTGTTTCTCTAATATTATTGTAAATAATTGCTGTTCCATATAATTGTAAGTACTTCACAACACCCCTCCCAGATCTTAGCCCACTTCAAAATTTCCTGAACTCTATTACTGTAGTGGTTAACTCTATTCTCTCACACACCACATCTATTTACTATCCTTTACTCTCACCTTACCTCAGAATCTGACCTCCCTCAACCTCGCCGCTTTCTAGATCCAACTCACAATCCTTCCTTCCACAACAAGAGTCTGATCTTCTTTCCATCCTTTCTAAAAATCAGCTAGCTGGATAGAAGATCACGGATAATACTATACATAGCCAAAAGATCTTCTATCTCTTCTCTTCTGGCTGCTATTGTAAATATCATAGATTACTCTCTTCCTGTCTTAAACATTTTTGCCTTCCCCCTCCAACGGATCACAAAAAAGTGTAGGTGGAAGTGGTGAACACCAGGATACCAACTGGAAGAGGAAACCCAACAACAAAGGAGCCACTAACAGATAACAACAGAAGAAGGTGAAGGAGGGAGTGGAAACCACACAAACCACAATCCAGGGCCTATCTGGAAATACAACTAAACAGTAGAGACACTACCCAATACAAACCACTGAACAAGAACAAGAGAGAATCCTCAAAACCTTATACACATGAAAGAACCAGCTTCAACAAAACCTGCCCTCACTAGCACACCAAAATATATGAGCTGGTGGACAAAGTGACCCTCATTTAACCAGCTGCTAAGAAGGAAGCACGAAAGAAAGACCCAACAACAATCAAAACCCAAAGACAAACACACAGCCTACTTAAATGACAGCCCAAGACCAGTGAGCTCTGGACATCAAGGAAGCTGCACCACTGAAACTCACTTGTATTCTAACACAGAAGTTCACACCGCAAACCCAGCGAGCCAGAACAGATCAATTTAAGAAACAGAGGCTAACAAGAAGAGTCTCACAAACAAGGGGAAGACAAAGAAACAATCCCCAAATGAAAGGAAAGGAGGAAGCCTCAGAAACAATGCTAAATGAAATAGAGGCAACTCAACTATCAGATATTGAGTTCAAAGCAATGATTGTCAGGAAAGTCAATGAGCTCACAATGAGCTACCAGAAAGTACAGGGAAGCTACAATTAGCTCACTGCAAAGTATATCAACATGAAAAAAGGAAATATAAACTATCAACAAGGGCCAAAAGGAAACGAAGAATACAATTTCTGAACTGAAGAACACAGTAGAAGGAATGAAAAGCAGGATTGATGAAGCAGAAGATCGAATCAGCGAGCTAAAGGACAAAGTAGAAGAAATTACTCAGAAGGAGCAACAAAAGGAAAAGAGGCTCACGAAGAATGAAGAGGGATTAAGAGAAATTCAAGACAATATGAAACGTAATAATATCCATATAATAGGGATACCAGAAGGAGAAGAGGAAGAGTAAGGGATAGAAAACCTATTTGAAAAAGTAATGATGGAACACTTCCCTAATTTGATGAGAGAAGAAGTCACACAAATCCAGGAAACACAGAGAGCTCCAATCAATAGGAACCCAAAGAGGGTCACTTCAAGACATATCATAAGTAAAACGGCAAAATACCAACACAAAGAGAGAATCTTAAAAGCAGCAAGGGAGAAACAGGAAGTAACATACACGGGAGTCCCAATAAGGTTAGCATCTGACTTCTCAATGGAAACACTCTAAGCCAGAAGAGTATGGCAATAAATATTCCAAGTAATGAGAACCAGAGGTCTCCAACCAAGGCTACTTTACCCACCAAGGGTCTCAATCAAGATAGAAGGTCAAATAAGAAGCTTCCCAGATAAAAGAATACACCTCCACCAAACCAGCTCTGCAAGAGATGCTAAAGGGCCTGCTTTAAGGGAAAAGAGAGTGGGGGAGGACACAGGTACAAAAATGGCAATGAATAAGTACCTATCAGTAATAACCTTAAAAATAAATGGATTAAATGCTCAAGTCAAAAGAAATAGAATAGCTGAATGGACAAGAAAGCATGACCCACACATATGTTGCCTACAAGAGACATACCTAAGGACAAAAGATATAAATAGACTAAAAGTGAAGGGCTGGAAACAATTTTTCCAAACAAATGGACAGGAAAAAATGAGCCGGAGTAGCAATTCTCATATCAGACAAAACAGACTTCAGAAAAAGGGCCATAAAGAGAGACCTAGAAGGTCACTTCATGATACTCAAGGGAAGAATCCACCAAGAAGACTTAAACATTGTAAATATAAATGCACCCAACATAAGAGGACCCAAATAAGCCCTGGCTGGCATAGCTCTGTGGATTGAGCGCTGGCTGGGAACCAAAGTGCCCCAGGTTCGATTCCCAGCCAGGGTACATTCCTGGGTTGCAGGCCATAACCCCCCAGCAACCGCACATTGATGTTTCTCTCTCTCTTTCTCTCCTTCCCTCCCTCCCTTCCCTCTCTAAAAATAAATAAATAAAATCTTTAAAAAAAAGAATACTAAGAATATAGATGATTTAAAAAAAAAAAAGAGCACCCAAATACATAAAGAAAATCTTAGAAGACTTCAAGACGGATATTGACAGCAACACAATTATAGTAGGGGATTTTAACACCCCACTGTCAAAAATGGGCAGATCTTCCCTACAAAATATCAACAAAGATATTGTGGCATTGAATAATGCCCTAGAAGAAATGGACTTAACTGATATATATAGAGCCTTTCATCCAAAAGAAGCTAAATACACATTCTTTTCAAATGAACATGGAACATTTTCAAAGATAGACCACATGATAGGACACAAATTGAGCCTCAAAAAATTCAAGAAAATTGAAATTATACCAATCATCTTCTCTGGCTACAAGGGATTAAAACTAAAAACCAACCCCAAGGGAAGAAACCTGAAATACTCAAAATCATGGAGATTGAATAGCATGCTATTAAATAATGAATGGGTCAAGAGTAAAATAAAGGAAGAAATCAAAAAGTTTTTGGAAACAAATGAAAATGAACTTACAACAACCCCAAATTTATGGGACACAGCTAAGGCAGTCCTGAGAGGCAAGTTCATAGCGATACAGGCATACCTAAAAAAATAGAAACAATTAAAACAAACAACATAACCCTGCATTTACAAGAACTGGAGGAACAACAACAAAGACAGCCCAGAGCAAGCAGAAGGAAGGAAATAACCAAGATCAGAGCAGAATTAAATGACATGGAGACTAATAGCATAATTCTAAGGATCAATGAATCCAGGAGCTGGTTCTTTGAATAGATAAACACAAGTGACAAGCCTTTAAGCAGACTCATCAAGAAAAAAAGAGAAAGGATCCAAATAAACTCAATCAGAAATGAAAGAGGAGACATTACAACTGACACCGCAGAAATACAAAGGCTTGTAAGAAATTACTCTGAAAAACTGTATACCAAGAAATTTGGAAACCTAGGTGATATGAATAAATTTCTAGAAAAAATATAATCTTCCAAAACTCAATGAAGAAGAAGCAGAAAGCCTGAACAGACCAATAACAACAGATGAAATTGAAGCAGTAATCAAAAAACTCCTGACACACAAAAGTCCGAGTCAGGATGGTTTCACAGGAGAATTCTACAAAGCATTTAAGGAAGAGATAACCCCTATCCCTCACAGACTATTCCAAAAATCCAAAAGGATGGAAGACTCCTAAACTCTCTTTCTGAGGCCAGCATCATCCTAATTCCAACAGCAGATAAAGACACAACAAAGAAAGAAAACTTCAGGCTAATATCGCTGATGAACATAGATGCTAAAATCCTCAACAAAATAATGGCAAACCACATCCAAAAATACATTCAAAAGATCATACACTATGACCAAGTGGGATTCATCCCAGGGGTACAAGGATTGTTCAATATTTGCAAATCAGTAAATGTAATACATTAGATAAACAAAAAGGAAGACAAAAATCACATGATCATATCAATAGATGCAGAAAAGGCATTTGATAAGGTACAGCACCCTTTCATGATAAAAACACTCTGCAAAGTGGGTATAGAGGGAACATTCCTTAACATAATAAAGGCCATATATGAGAGACCTACAGCCAACATCATACTCAATGGGCAAAAACTAAAATCCTTTCCACTAAGATCAGGAACAAGACAAGGCTGTCCACTTTAACCACTTCTGCCCAATATAGTACTGGAAGTTTAGCCACAGTGATCAGACAAGAAAAGAAAATAAAAGGCATCCAAATCGGAAAGGAGGAAATAAAACTGTTCTTGTTTGCAGATGACATGATAGTGTATGTAGAAAATCCTATAGACTCTACCAAAAAACTGCTTGACCTAATAAATGAATTTGGCAAAACAGGGGGATACAAAGTCAATAGGCATAAATCATTTTTGCATAAGGCATTTTTGTATACCAACATTGAAACAGCAGAAGCAAAAATCAAGAAAATAATCCCATTTGATATAACAAAAACAAAAATAAAATACCTGGGAATAAATCTAACCAAGGAAGTAAAAGACCTGTATACAGAAAACTACACAACACTGAAGAAAGAAATTAAGGAAGACACAAACAAGTGGAAACATATACCATTTGGATTGGAAGAATTAACATTACCAAAATGTCCATACTACCCAAAGCAATTTACAGATTCAGTGCAATACCTATTACAGTACTGATGGCATATTTCACAGACATAGAACAAACATTTCAAAAATTTATATGGAACCATAAATGACCCCGAATAGCTGCTGCAATTTTGAGAAAGAAAAGCAAAGTAGGAGGGATCACAATACCTGATATCAAACAGTATTACAAGGCCACTGTAATCAAAACAGCCTGGTACTGGCATAAAAATAGGCACATGGAACAATGGAACAGAACAGGGAGCCCAGAAATAAACCAAGTCTCTACAGCCAATTAATATTTCACAAAGAGGGCAGCAACAAAATGTAGTAACAACAGTCTCTTCAACAAATGGTATTGGGAGAACTGGATAGCTACGTGCAAAAAAAAAAAAAAAGAAACTTGAGCACCAACTTACATCATACGCAAAAATAAATTCAAGGTGGATCACAGAGTTAAATATAAGCCATGTCACCATTAAAGTCCTAGAGGAGAACATAGGCAGGAAAATCTCAGATATTTCACGCAGCAACATTTTTACTGATATGTCCCCCAGAGCAAGGGGACATAAAGGAAAGAATAAACAAATGGGATTTCATCAAAATAAAAAGCTTCTGCACAGCTAAGGAAAACAGCATTAAAATGAAAAGAGAACAAACCATATGGGAAAACATATTTGCCAATGACACCTCAGACAAGTGTTTAATCTCCAAAATATATAAAGAACTTACATGGCTCCACTCTAAGAAGACAAGCCACCCAGTTAAAAAACAGGCAAAAGACTTGAAAAGACACTTCTCCAAGGAGGACATACAGAAGATCCAGAGACACATGAAAAGATCCTCAATATCACTAGCTATCAGAGAAATGCAAATTAGCGACAGGGGAGTGGGAGGAGAAGAGAGGGGGAAAAGGTACAGAGAATAAGTAGTGTAGATTGTAGGTTGAAAATAGTTAGGGGGAGGGTAAGAATAGTATGGAAAATGTAGAAGCTAAAGAACTTATAAGTATGACACATGGACATGACTAAAGGGGGGGATATGGGTGGGAGAGCGTGTACAGAGTGGAGGGGAGTGAAGGGGAAAAAATGGGACAACTGTAATAGCATAATCAATAAAATATATTAAAAAAAACACAATGAGATACCACTTCACACAGGTCCAAATGGCCATCATAAACAAAGCAACAAACAACGAGTTTTGGAGAGGATGTGGAGAAAAGGGGACCCTAGTGAACTGTTAGTGATACTGCAGACTGGTACAACCACTATGGAAAACAGTATGGAACTTCCTCAGGAAACTGAAAATAGATTTGCCTTTTGACCCAGCAATTGCACTGCTGGGACTATATCCTAAGAACTCTGAAACACCAATCCAAAAGAACCTATGCACCTCAATGTTCATAGCAGCACAATCTACAATAGCTAAGTGCTGGAAGCAACCTAGATGTCCATCCATAAATGAATGGATCAAAAAACTATGGTACATTTACACAGTGGAATTCTATGCAGCAGAAAGAAGGAGCTCCTACCCTTTGCAACAGCATAGATGGAGCTGGAAAGCATTATGCTAAACGAAATAAGCCAGGCAGTGAAAGACAATACCATTAAAGATCTCACCTTTAACAGGATTCTAAACAACAAAACAAAGAAACAAGCAAAATATAGTCAAAGACACTGAAATAGAGGACAGGCTGATAGTGACCAGAGGGGAGAGGGTAGGGAATTTTAGAGGACAATGGGAATGGTTTACAGGAACAAATATAAATGACACATGGACAAGAACTAGGGTGGGTGGTAATGAGAGGGAGGAGGGGAGGGCTGGGTGGGAGGGTTGGGATGGGAGTAAAAGATAGAAAATTTTTCTGCAACAATTAAAATAAAAAATATATATTAAAATGTCTAAGAAGAAACAAAATGTGGAAATCTTATAAGTCTGCCTTAATCTCGAGAGTTAAAAAAGCAAACATTCACAATAGCAAACAACCACCACCACGATCACTATCATAAAAATAAAAATATTTCAAACCTAAAAGGAAGAATGAGTACTGCCTCTGAGGAACTGAGACCAAATTGGACTTTGTGGTTTTAGTGGAACACAAGCTAAATAGTAGTGTACAAAGACATGCTAAAACAGTAATATTAAATAATATGTTAGAATAATTATAGAATATCTCAGTATGTGGGAAATACCAATTAATACCCATTGTGTTGTCAGATTAGTCAGACTATAATTAGAGTGTTAGTTCAGTTTGTCTCAGAAATTAAATGATAATATCAAGAATATGGATAAGGTTTAATGGAGAGCAAAACTCATATTTAAAAGATAAATAAAAATTTTGAAACTAAGAAATAATAAAGGAATTTACTTTTCAGACAAATAAATGCCTGGGTTGTCTGAAGGTATTGATTTTTTATACATATAATGCATTAAATTAGAAGGAAAACAATACTCAAGTAAGGATATTTGTTCAGTATACCCAATGACCCAGGTGAGACAGGAATGGATACTGAAGAAGAGGAATAAGAAGGAAAAAATTCATCACTAAAATAAAAAGATTGATATGAAAAGTAGTAGGGATTCCCTGGCCCTTGTGGTTCAGCTGACTGGACATCATCCTGAAAACCAAAAGGTCACTGACTTGATTCCCAGTCAGGGAACATGCCTTGGTTGTGAGTTTGATCCCTATTCAGAGCATGTGCAAGAGGCAACCAACTGGTGTTTCTCTCTCACATCAATGTTTATGTCTCTGTCTTTCTTCCTCCTTTCTCCTCTCTCTAGAATCAATAAAAGAAAAATTACACACACACACACACATGATATATAATTAAAAACCCTACTACTTCCATATATATATATGGCATTACAGTCCTCACCAGAGTCATCTCCTTGCTGGGAGGTCTGAGTCTATATTCTTGTGCATACACTTTCAGGCACACATAAGTGCATATCTCAAGTGTGTCAGGCACTATTCACACATTCATGTATCTATTCTTCTCAAGCCCCAAAATAAATGAGTTTTACCACTCTTTTACATAAAAGAAAAATTGCATATATAAAAAGGAAGAAATAACATATATAAATGCACACATTTCAGGTGGAAGAGGCAAGCTTGGGTTCAGAACTCTCTGGCTTCAGAACCTCTATTTTCTCATGCCTGTCTTTACAGAAAACACAGCAGACCTTCTAGAAGAAAATAGATTGCTAGTGTCTCCCTAAACATGAGTGTTGCCTGGTTTAGAAGCCACAAACCCCTAAGAGAAAGGCATTTTCAGACCTCTGAGCTTTCTACTTTAAGTTATTTCATCATGAAGCTCAGTAAGTGGTGCTTCCTTTCCCTTAATTCAGCTAAATAAAATTAATTCATGTCTCTCAATAATGAGGTGTGAAACAATGATATTGTCTCTTATTCAAAGATCTTTTGCTGTGTTTTAGGAAATTGAAGCCTAGAGGATTATTTGCTAGCAGGTGCAGTAATTCTTTTATATCAGGCACATGGAGAATACTGAAAGATCAGAAAAGAAAAGAGAAATTCTGGGAATTGAAAAGGAAGGACACAGCAAACTCACCAATCCACGCAGTGTTTTTAGCCCCAGAGACTGTCACATTAGTGTGAGTTTTCAATATTAATTAAAGATATTTTCAAAATATAAACTTCCAGTTGTAAAATAATAAGATAGGGAAATGTATGTATATAGCACAGGGAATATACTTAATAATATTGTAGTAACTTTGTACAGTGAGAGATGGTTACTAGACTTACATTGGTGATCATATCATAACACATATAAATGTCAAATCACAATGTTATAGCCTAAAACTAATAATATTGTATATCAATGATAACTTAATAAAAAGTAAATACAATAGTTTAGATAATATTTTTAGAATCATTTAATGAAATGACTACAGTATAAGGTAAAGTCTAAAAAATTCAGGATACTAAGTTTTAAGTAAGTAAGATTTAATCCACATACAATGTAATATATGTATATTTTGTACACTTTTTGTGATGTATATATAAATATATATATATTTATATATTAACAATTAGTATGTATAGGAGAAAGAGAGAGAGAACATCTAAAATTAGCAAAACAAAGACCATGGTATCAAAATATTATTAGTAATTCAATTACTGGTATTTTATACTTTCTATTTTTTAATGTATAAACTTTATAATCAAGAATATATAAGCTTTTAGTAGTATTTAGCAATGACTTCTTCCAAATTAATACTAATGATAATATTCATCCCAATCTGCATATATTTCTCACTCTCTGAAGAATTCCTACCATTTTTGCTGCTGTTTTGAAAGGGAAATGCAGTCTCCCTCTACATAATTTGCTTTTATGCAAGCACTTAGTATATAGAAACATTAAGAGCTGGAAAAAAGTAAACTATATGTAATAAAATTCTAATATAAAAAAGTAAATAGAATTGCTTATCATAATTATTCAATAATTAAACATTTTGGTATCATTTATGGTGGATTCAGTGGCCAGGCATTGAGTATGTGAGCATGTGAGCTAGGCTGGTAAGTTGGTCAACATAGACTATGGCTCTACACAGGAAGAGAGGTCACTGTATTGCTCTTTTCTGATAAAGAACATGAGCCAAAACTAAGTTTGACTGACACAAAGCCTTTCTGGACCATTTTCCTCAGAAAGTCCTGTTTCAGCCTTTACCACATCTGTCAGAGAAGCTTGACCTTTGCTCTCCTGAATGCCCATACAGTGAGCACACCTTGTCTTTTGCTCTGGTAGTTGGGCCTTGATTCTAGGGAAATAGTAAATTCTCAACACTAGAGATATGAGAAGGTCCAGAGTCTGAGATAAACAAACCACATGCATCCTCTGGCCTTCAATGACATCTTCAGCCAGCCTGATAATCCAAAAATCTTTGATGAACCTTGATTAAGGTTAAATGCCTATTCCACCAATTTTTCTTTCCAATGACTCTAAGTGCACATCCAGAAGGTATAAAAAGTTTTTCACCATTTCCATATCTAGAGAAAACTCAAATTTGCTTAAGGTTTGTGGTGATCTTGTTGTGTTACTCTCCCAATGATCAAAAACTATGGAAAGGTATTTTGAAACTGGCATAATGGGGTAATGTGATTTGTGTGTTCAATATATAACATAAATTAAACTTCAGTTCCTTTATATGACTTTGCTTAAAGAGGAGAGGTAGGAAAATTAAGAGAGCATTTGTGGAGGGCAGAAGAGCCAATAGGACATCTGAAATTACCTGGTGGAAGCCAACATTTTATATCCCTGCTGTAACTCTATCCCATTTTGAAAAAGCAATAACCTTTTTATCTGAGTGACAGCAATATGGAGTTGTTACTATAGTTCTCAGCAACTTAGAAATGGAAAAATCAACCCACATGGTGGGGTGGGGGAGGTGGAAAAGGAAGCAGGGGTTTCACAAATGGCTAATGAATCAGAATACAGCCACAGGAGCCTGTTGGGTTTCTTATTTAAGAGCTATAAGACTACTGCTCAGTAAAGTCAAGGTAACTGACTCAAGGTCACTAAGTGGAAGGCGAAGGCCATGGGGTTTGTGAGCACTGTCTTTCCTCTGACTTTATATGCTTTTCCATGAAGCTCTAACTCAGTGGGCTCTTCATGCCCCTTTTCCTGCTCTTTCAGTCTTCTCACCAATCATTTGTGTACTTGGGCCTACAGTTACTTTTTCACAAATGATGACAGAGGCTGACCTAGCTTACTGTGGCCCAGGACTGTCACCCAAACTGTGACTCTGCATTGTATCTACTCTCACCCAACAGCCTGCCAGAAGGTTCTGTCAGACACTACCAGAAAAACCTCCATATTTTACCCACAAAATGGTATCTGGAAACTGCTATTCTTCTGTCTTTCTTTCAGAGAGTGGCAGAGGACACTGACGTGTAATTTAATAGCACCATCTCCACTAGTGTCCCTGGGTGCCATTCATTTGAGAAGCATCTGCACACAATGCTAATATTGGCAAGACTTCTGAAAAGCTAACTCAGGTACTAAATCATGCCAAATGAATAAGTCAAATATGCATTGAGCTCCCACAGTAACTAATGTAAAGAAAAGTAAAGTTTATGTCAGACATTGAAATAGGAGTCAACACAATGCCCTTTCAGAGAAAAAACACATTTAAGACACATAAACTTTTAAAATAGATTTCTATATAAAAATCTCCATATGCCACCTGCCTGTCTTTATTCTCTCTGTTCCTTTCCTCAGACCTTGTGTCATCCTTCAGTGTTCCTGTCCTAATTTGCTGCCCTGGTTCTCTAAGTCTTCCTGCCTCTTTTCCTTTCAAAATGGGAATGTATACCAGGCTCCCTTAAATGGACATCTGGGTTTTTTGGCCTTGGCTATAGATAGATTCTACATGTTGCTTCTGACCAGGCTACTGTCCACCATCTTTACCCATGTGAAGATAAGAGAAAGACAGACTTAAGTCATGTGGCAAGTGATGGATGTCACTCTAAGTGACCCTAACACCAGAAAATGGGGGATGCTGGTTTCACATGGCTCTCCTTCATGTAAGCTTCAGAGTTACACTGAACCTACACATGAGTAAGGGTTCTAAATGCACTGTCATTTTGTTCTGCACCTTAAAAAAATAACCAGAATTAATAATTGAGCATTACATTTAAATTGTTGGAACACTGCAATTCTAATGGGCCAAGGTGCTTAGATCTTAGAAACTGAGTTTTCCTGAAAGTGTATAATCACATTGCCAGTTATCATTTTCTGAAAAACAAATTACTATATTTTGTGTAGTATTCTTTGAAATTTCACAAGAAATGTCAACTCTTTCCAATTCCTATTCCTAACTCAAGGAATTTTATAGACACTTTGCCTATGTTGAAGTTTTCTTTCAAAATGGCCTTTCTTCATTGTGTTTTTCCATCATTTTCATAGTTCATTTCCCCCTGAGGATGAATTAAATCTTCCCTTGTTTTTAATATGTCCATATGTGGGCCAGTAAGTTCCTCAGTGCATCACCATGGCCTTCCCCTCCACTTTCCTTGTGCCAGTCCAAAGCTCAGCCGACCAGCAACGTCAACCACACAGATGGTACTGAAAGAACAGCTCTTAGCTTCCCCTCAGTTTTCCTTGTGCTGCCTGTCATTTTGCATGCAGAAGAACAGGGGTTTTGTAGGATACGATCAATACTGTTCAGTCTATGCTCTCAAGGTACATACAGTCTGGTGGGGGAGAAAACATGAATGTAAATCAAACAGTGAAAAGAACCAAGAAATAAGGTTAGGAGGCAGTGCTGAGTACAGAAAAAAAAATGAACCTATTGATTCTAAAACGGGCATTGTGACCCCCATATTAGAAGTGTGGTGGTTGTTAGGTGTGTTATTTGGATAGTGTGGAAGGTTCCATGAAGTAATTTTTTGAAGTTTGTATCAACTTCAAAGCATGAAACAGTTGTATCACCAAATATATAGAGATATTTGGTTTTGGTGAGGAATAGGCATCACTACATAATAATAACAATAAGAATTGCTATTTTTATGTATTTATATTCCACTTTTTATACAGGGGATTTGAGTCAGCTGGTGGTCTTTGTTAATGTTCCCAAAATACGGATGATCCTGAAGGATACAGTTGCTTATCCTTTTTTGTTCTTCTGTCCATTCAAGCCAAGCCCCAAGCGTCCCCAAAGAGAAATTTTTGAAGATATTTTTAAAAATCAAGAGAACATTTTCTAACTTACCATTTCCTTCCAGCCACCTCAGGAAAGATTTTCTCCAAGTTCTTTTTCTACATCTGTTTGAAAATTGAACAGAAAAGCAACTCTTTGACCATTCAATTAAGCCATTTATAGGCAGGAAGAATAGGCTTAAGTTTGTCACAACTGTTACAAAACAAACAGAACCTACACTAAGAAAATCCTGAAAGTTAGAACTACGGGGCTCAAGGCTTGTGCACAAACTCCCTGCTCACTCTTCTGGTAAAAACTTTTAGAAAATGATTAGAGAGTCCCTTTTATAGTATATCTATAAACCCAGAACCTCTGCTTTCTACTCCCTGGCCTGACTGATAATTCACAATGAGACAGCTACTTCGGGGAGAGGAAGAAAACTGGTGATTGTGTGTTAGCTTATGTAGAAGCATGATTCATATGGACTGTTTCTCACATATCCTCGCATCAGCAGTGTGGAGCTTGTACAGTCTGCCTCTGTCACCGCAACACACTGACCTCCTCACATCATTCCCACAGAGAAGGCTGGCAAGAATTAGAATAGCTCTAGTTTCCTTCTCCTTCCTAGATCTGTTCTTTCTCTTCCCCCCCAACATTGGATATATCCTCCTGTCTCCTTTAATTCCTTCTTTTTGTCTTTCTTGACATTCAGGTGTTTTCACACTCTGCTTTGGCCTTGTATCACTGGGAATTTTATTTTCCTTCCTTCATCAGATCTCAGGGGTAAACTATTAGCATGCAGAAAAGAAAGGTAGTTCTTTGTGCATGACGTTTCTGGACTCTGGAAATCATACTGTCCTGATCCCACTGTACTGCAGACTAATGACCTTGCAGGGAAACAGCTCCACTTTCCCGGAGATTCCAGTCTAGTTACACTTTTGTAACCTGCTCAACAGGAGATAGGAAGAGACCATCTGTTCTCAATGACCTGTGCTTATTTTCAGAATATTAGACTACATGGAAATTAAATCAGTTTCACTACATAAAACCTGTTACCTTGTGTTTATGCTTTAAAAAATGAGAAATGTTTTGGTTTTTTTTTTCTATGTGATTTTTTCAGGAATTTGTATATAGTATGGAGAAACTTAGAACCTTTTAAAAAATAATTTGTTTTAACGCACTAACTCCAAATGAGGAGTAGAGTTGAAATTGCCAAGTAAAAATGGACTCTAGAGTGTTAAGAGAAACTTCTTCAGTCTCATAATTTTAACTCTGCAGTCACATTTGGAAATATATTAAACAGGAACCACTTCTTTAACTATTTTTTTGAAAAATAAAAGCAACATTTAGAAAATGTGTATTGCTTTTACAAACTGTAGAACTTCACTTGAAAATGAATTTTGGTAGAAGGAGGAAAAACTAAGAGGGTATTCCTGAGTGTTATTACAAACATTTTATTTTGAAGAGAAAGAAATATGAGGTGTAGCTTATAAAATAGAATGTGTTAAGTTTGAGAATTTAGGGGAGATAGTGGAACAAAAGAACAATATAAAAAGGAGAAGAGTGAAGAGTTTCTACCTTTATAAATATTAGAGTCAGACTAAGTAAAAATGTCCATTGACATCCTGCCAAGTGGAGCAGAGACACACTGAACTCCCCAGGAACCATGGCCTTGCTTCCTTGGTTATAGACACTCTCCACAAGTAAGGATGCCCTAATGAGAAAAAGCTTATACAGGAACAGGAAATAGAAACCGAGCAGTACCTGACCTGCTGGTTCCCTGTTCAGAGAGGTTTGAAGAGGAAACTGAATGTTTTGTGGAATGACAAAGGGAGTAAGCTGAGTCTCTAGCTTGGGAAACCCTTGAATTTTGTAAAATCCTCATCTTTGTTAGTGATGTAGTTTTTGGGGGTCAGTGTATGCATACATTCTAATTGCAAATCTCACTTGCCCCATTTACTCTTTCTGGTAGCTAACACTAGATGGAAAGGGATTTCAGGGATTAGAAATTATAAAGTCCTTTCTTTTGATGGCTTCTGTTAATCAACTGGGGTTACTGGCACAATAGTAGAGCTGCCAACAACTGTTTAGAATAAGTAAAACTGGAAGCCAGTAAGAGATCAAGGTAAGGGAGAAAACTGACAACAACCAGTTAAGAAGTCTACCAGATAAAGCTTCCAATCTAACTGGTTAAGCTGATTGGCTTGTCTAAGACCTGGTCAAGTCTGGAGGACAGCAGTGTCCATTTCTTCAAACTTGGGTTCCTACACTTAAATCCAGAGGTAACTAAGTGTAACTAGTTCTAAGCTTTAGATTTGTAAATGTGAATTAGATGCTTACTGGCTCAAATAAAAACTGCATATAATTTTTTTTATAAATTTTCAAACAATGTTTTCATCAGGATTATGGAATTTCAGTTTTGAACAAAATAATAGTCCCTGTAATTCAGCCCCTTCCTGTTTACAGATTCACAGATGTGAAGTCATAGGAGCAATAAATGATGAAGCAGAGCAGGCAAACTGCAGCTCAAATAGTTGGCTGTTTCGAGACTTTTGTTTTGATTATCAGCATTAATGTTTTAACGATGGATTCAGAACGATGGATCCACAGAACGATGGATTCTGTGGTCTGAATATTTCGACAGTCTCCATGTCTAGACCTTATACCTTTGTGCAATCAACCAAGGTTTCACATTCATAAATCTCTGCATACACAGTAGGTAATGCCTGAGTGTGATGGTGGAAGGCAGGTGGGAGGAGAGGGGTCATGTGAAAATGAAGGTTTCATGCCCCATTGGGAGTCAATTGCTGTACTGCTATACATAACTGTGGTAAATATTTATACTTTAATAGACAAAGTAAATAATCTGGGGCTTTTAATGAAAGGAATTCCTTATTTCAAATAGGGAATTTATTTATTTATTTGTCTGTTTGTTTCTTTGTCTGTTTTTCTGTGCATGGACACCAGTATGGAACTTCTGTTCTGAACTGTGCATTTCCCAGAGTAAATATCATATATCCTTGACTTTAATTTTTTGTATCCTTTTTAGTGTCTGGTGCCCTGAAATAGAATAGGTCTTTGAATGGCTGTAGAATGAATTAATGGAAGATACCAACAGGTATAATGGTATTAAGAGTGAAAAGGGCTTGTCTATGGGCAGGTAGCTAGTGATGGAAGCAGAAAAATATCATTTCAGATTTTTTAATGTCTTTGGCCCTATAATATACCACCATTGAAGTTTTAGTGATGAAAAGGCAGAGAAAGAGGATTGAAGACATTCATTGGGCTGCATGTCTAAAACCACTCATAAACTAGATCTTTATGGTGAACATATGTTTCCATGAATCTAGCAGGGAGGTGGAATAAAGGTGTCAAAGATGAAAAATAGGATGTCAACCAACAATTTTGAACTATATACTGGACATTCTGGTAAAAACTATAGGTTTATTATTTTATTCAGTCTTCACAAACATTTCAGGCATTTCTGTTTTACAGAAGATGAAACTATGACAAAAACTGATTAAGGAGATAGTCCAAAATCATGCAGCTACTAAATTACATCTACTGTATCTTAGGTGCTTCCATTTGGTTTCAATCCTGAAAACAACCATATGAGGTGGATGTTGCTCTACACATTTTCATTTTTCAGAGAAGGGGAATAACCTCAGAAGGCTCACTTAGTGCACAAAATGATACACTATGACTTGTTAAATTGAGATTCAAACCTGGTCTGTTGACACAAAAGGACATTTTTTTACAAGATGCACAACAGTTGCTCTGCTAGATACTCTATTTATAATGCCTCATGATGGCTCATAATAGCCCTTCAGGGTAGGCAACAGTATGTAAGCTTTACACTGAAGTCAAGCTTATCCAAATGTGGAGATATTAAGTCAGTCCAAGCACAAATTACAGCCTTACCTTCAGGCCTGATTCTATGTGTCTGACTCAAGTTCTTGTGTTCCATCTGTTCCACAACAGGCAATGTTGCAAAGGGTACCTCTACCCCTTCTCCCTGCATGAACTTACTACGCCAACCTTCCACCAGCCTATCAAATAGCTTAGTATAAAACATTCAGTCTCTCTCTTCTTTCTACTTAAGTTCTCCCTTTGAAAGTTTTTCTTCTTCTTTTTAATTGTTGTTCAATTACAGTTGTCCCCATTTTTCCCCCATTACTCTTCCTCACCCTACCTACCCCCCAACTCCTACATTCAATCCTCCTCCACACACATTGTCTCTGTCCTTAGGTCTTTTATACATATTCCTTGATTTGACCCTTCCCCTTCTTTCCCCCTGCCCTCTGGTTACTCTCAATTTGTTTTTTATTTCCATGCCTTGGTTCTATTTTTCTCACTGCTTTGCTGCTTTGTTTGTTGATTAGGTTCCATTTATAGGTGAGATAATAGGATATTTGTCTTTCACTGCCTGGCCCCTTTTACAATGTTGCCTGCGTGACTTTAAGAATATTTAAACTGCATCATTTAAACCACTACTCAAAAGCTTCCAAAAGCTTCTTACACAATTTTGACAAAATCCAAATCCCTTCATGTGGATTGTGTGGCCCTATGTAATCTGGCCTAGCCCATGGCTTATCTTCCACACTATCTATGCCTTCTGCCATCCCAGCACCTTAGCATCCTTGCAATTCCTCCAGAAAACAAAGGTGCCTTAGTCTCATGGTTTGCACCTTCACTGGGAACTCTCTTCCTATAAACTTGCTCTCTTATCCATTTAGATATTTGTTCAAGTATTATTTCCTTAGAGACATTATAAAAAATCACAATCTAAGATTGAGTATCTGAACTAACTGGGGTTTATTTCCCTTCTTATTACTTAGAGGTATCTGAAATTATATTAGCATCACTGTGAAAGCCTATCATATATCCCTCCCTGGAATGTAAGTTTCACAGGGCAAGGTTATTATCATGTTTGCAGCTGTGTCTAAGCACTTAGAACAGTGCCTGGTTCAGTCTCAACTGGATAGATATATTTCTTTGCGTGAAAGGCTAAATGATTTCAAGGGTGAGGGTATATTTTCTAGTATTTGGAATGCACTTTTCATATGTTTTATTGATTATGCTTTTAAAAATGTCCAAATTTTCTTTCTTTGCCCCCTTGGAATGCATTTTAATGTTTTCGCAGTCAAACACAGGAAAACAATTGTATTTTGAAATCCACTAAAACCAAGTACTATGGATACATACAGATGTAAGGAAGGGAATGTTTGGTGAGGTGCCAATTAAGTGAGTGAGACAAAGACCAGAGTAATAAAACTTAGAATAGAGGGAAACATGATTCAGCCATGAATGTTAACAGTGATTTTAATTCTTTAAAAAATGAAAGCAAAGACAATAACTTGATGCTAAAGCACAGAGGAGACTTTTCTTCATGTAAGTAAAGCAAACATTATATTCTTTTTTTCCTTTCCTGAAAATGAAAAAATAAGATGGAAGACGAAGAGAAGATATTAAGGTGATAATGGGGAGAGGCCAATAATATCACAGGCTGGCACAGGGGGTCATAGCTTTTCTGCAGTGCAGATGTGAGAAAGAAAACCACATTGTTTTTAAAATGGGAGTTTCAACCAAAGTCAGTGTTGCTGTTAGTGACCTTAAGGGAGGGAAATGAATAAATTTTGTTTAATTTCATGTAGAATGACAATCCCTGACCAACTCTTCTGTCTGGAAGTATCTTCATGGTGATCAGATTGAGAGCTCCATGCCTGACTCCTCCAGTCATTCTAATCCCTTCTTGACCTTTGCATAAATGAAACCTCTTTTTGAGTAAACAGATAAGATGACTTCTTTCTGAGGGTTTTTTATGGCAACATAGACATGTTTCCTGGGTCTGGAGGAAGCATTTCATTGTCCTTGCAACCTGAGGGGAGTTGGTGTGCTATGGTCAGAAGAGCAAACACAGGGGCAAGGTATGTTAGTTCTGCCATCAGTTCCTCTTGCTGTCATTTCAAGGCTTTATTTTCCCCATTTCTGAAATAAAAATATGGATGGGACTAAATAATCTTTATGGTCTGTTTCCAGATTTAAAATCCCATAGTTTTACATTTACAATGGCCATAGGAATAGTTGAAAAACATGACAGTTAATTTGGGAGGTACACTGTTCATAGCAACTTGAGGCACCCTCTTTTACTTCAGATTGGAAGGTTAGCATGTATTTTAGAGAAAATTTGATGTTAAAGTGCTCTGTCTATATTTGGCATTTTTACCTGGTTAGTGATATTTAGGAATATAAGGAGATGCAAAGAGGAGAAGAAGCTGTGATGGCATGCATAAGAAACATGCTCTGAGATATATTCTATGATATATTTATTGTCATTATGATATTACAGTTACTCATGTAAACATATAGTAACTAAATAACCCCTCAGTTTCCAAAATGAGAACAGTTAATGTTTTTCATTTTTCATAATTCTACATGAAATTCTGGTAAATAATTGTCATTCTCTTACTCGATTCTACATTTCCCTCTTTATTTCAAACTATGGATCAGGGCAGGTGGTCAAAAAGACAAAGAATCATGTTTCTTCAATTTTAATAACAGTGCCAGTATTCCCAAATCAATGATAAAAATTTTATTTGCCCAGTGTGGGCCACTTGAGTATAACTATTCAACATTCAAACCAGTTATACTGGTCTGTGTGAGTGTAAAGCCCACTGGCCACCTTCAACTGGGCAGCAGCTGGTGAGTCCCTTCACCTCTTTGTTGCATGATTTGCAACATGCAAATGATAAGTAAGAGACCTACTTCATAGGTCTATGATAAAGATTCAATGAAATAATGCCAGTCAAGTCCTTAATATAACACCTGGCACAAATGAAATATGCAATATGGACTGACTACTCAACATAGGTCTAAGCATTTTACCAAAGAAAATGCTTTTTTAAATAACATATTTCCATGCCTCAGATTCTACTACCTATATAAAGGTGTCTTCACTTCATTCATAATTATAATAAAAGTATCCAACATTTATTTAGCATCTATTATGTGCCTGGCTTGGTGCCATGTACTTTAAGTGCACTGCATTATGAAATCCTTACCTTGTGGGAGTTTAACAGATAGAATATGTGTGGAGAACAAAGTAGAAAACCTGACCCAGGATATTCAGATCAATGACACAGGAGGTCAGTGTGCACAGAGAAGTGGCTTCCTGGTCAGTGTCTACATGTGTCATATGTATCTGCTATATTTTTTAAATTATTTGTGTTTGTTCACTTTGCATCTTTAATTCTTGAAATCTTAACACAGAATTAAAGATATATTCCCAATGTCATCTTACCATGAGGTACTTTCTAGTCACCCACGATCTTATGCTGAATTTATAGATAAATCTTGAAAAGACTTCCAAAATTTAATTATTACTGTTTATTTTTATATTTAATTTGAGGGTGGTCATAGGCCAATATATCATTAGATCTTTTGACCTAGGCAGTTGCCAATTGTTTTTGTTTTTGTTCTTGTCTGCACTTCCATAGACCACATCTTTCAATATTTTTTTTTCTTTTAAGTAAGGAAAATGTCAAAAGTAAAATGAACATATAATGATGCCACTGTGTTGACATTCACATAACTAATACCTATTTTAATTCATTCAAAATCTATTCTCATCAATAAATCATTAAAACAATTCTGAGTGCTTGCTAAGTTCCAGTGGTCTCCAGAATGGGTTTCCTGTGGCTCCTCTTAGTGTGTATGCTTGTGCTGGGCCATGAAAGGCTGCCCATTTTTGTCCTCTCTGTCAACTCACTATTCTAGATACTGGGATTTACAATTTAGTTTTTCAAATCCCAGCGCCTTCATGACCCTCATTTATCTCAACTCAAGTGCTCTCCTACCAAGCATGATTTGAAATCATGCAGATTGAGTTTTAATCTCAGCTCTATTCATTTACTAGCTCAATTCACATAGTAAACATAGTTTTGTCTTTCTGACCTTTGTATAAAGTGGAAATTATACTATGTACTTTGAAGGTCAAACAAATGAGAAATAAAGAGCCAGAGACATGGAAATAAAGAACAAACTGACAGGGACCAGAGGGGAGGGAAGATAATGGAGGAAAGAAGGAGGACTTGTACAAAGGATTCACAGACAAGGATGGTGTGGAAGGGATTGTCTTTGGGAATGGGGGTTGGATTGGGCAGAGGAGAGAAACAGGGGGAAAATGGGGAAAACTGTAACTGAACAACAATAAAAAATAATTAGAAATAAATGAATTCATGTACTAGGCACTCAGTTCACAAAAGTTATTTTCTCACCATTGCACTAAAAGACACAGTCAAATTTTAGCCTCTCTTACGGTCTAAACATCATTTTATCATTGATCACATATTTTCTTTATCTTGCTGATTTAAAAAAATTGTGTGTGTGTTTTCCTATTATACTATATATATATAGATATTTCAGATGATTCCACAGTCTTTGTGAAACTGGTAAGGTATAATATATAAAAAATATATAGAAGACAAATAAAATAAAACCAATAAATATAGCTTTTTGGCCAGAAATTTCCAAAGCCTTGCATTCTCCAGTTATAAATTGTGTCAACAATAATGATAATTTATGAATCCCAAGGAACCAACAAGTGAAAAATGTAAAATTTAACACATGGCCTGACTGTGCAGAAGCAATAATAATTTCTGTCATTTATGTCAATAGCTTATCATTTTTACCTAATTACTATGCTTCAAAATTTAATTATGTATATCATTAGGTATGTCTCAAATTAACTCTGTTGTAAGTTTTAATTGATTATGCCACTATTCTCTACACCTGCATGCTCAGTGTTTATAGTGTGTTGCTTATGTGCCATGGTCAATTACTCTCAACCTAACAAAAAATTGGCAAAGACAGCAAACAGTGAGAGAAGAGGACTGAAACATGTGGTGCCTACCATTGAAGAGTTTGTTGTTGGGAGACAAGAGGAACCTAGACTGTTAATTTGATGACCCTAATAGTGGCAAGTTCTTCCCACTATAGCTTTGTGTATTTCCATACCTATGGTGGACATATAAGTATTTTTATTAATTAGCTTAGGATACACTAATGTGGTTAAAATAGAATGGCTGTGAGAATTAGTAGATGTGGATTAAAAAACTCTATCACTCACTGGGTGAGTGATCTTGAGACAATTTCTTAACTATTCATAATCTCAATTTCTTCAAATAGGAATTATAATATCTACTTCATATATTATTTTTAAAAATAAACAACATCTGTGAAAAATAAGATATTATATAGCGTTTTGGGAACTCTAAATAAGTAATAGTCAATCTTGCCTTCCTCCTTCGAAAGTATTCATCCCTCAAGATAAATATTTCTCAACTTCTTCAAAACCTGGATGAACTACTTTTATCCTTGTAATTTCCCTAGAAGCCTTGATTCTCTTGTATAGGTGGACATGCTGTCTGTCATTTGATAGTAAGATCAGATGTGAGTACTTGTTTTCAAAAGAAGATTACAACCCTCTTATCTTACTTTCTTGGTTATTTTTAATTATTTTTTATTGTCGTTCAAATTTGGTTGTCTCCATTTTCCCACCACCAGTTTCCCCCTTTCCACACCCCTCCACCTCCCACCCTCAATCCCACCTCACTTTGGTTTTGTCCATGGGTCTTTATACATATTCCTTGACAACCCTTTCCCTTCTTTCCCCAGTTATTTCCCTCCCTCCTTTCCTCTGATTACTGTCAGTTTGATCTTTATTTCCATGTCTCTGGTTATATTTTGCTTGCATGTTTGATTTGTCAGTTAGCTTCCACTGATAGGTGAGATCATATGGTATTTGTCTTTCACAGCCTGGCTTACTTCACTTAGCATAATGCTCTCCAGGTCCATCCATGCTGTTGCAAAAGGTGGGAGCTCCTTCCTTTCTGCTGTGTAGTTGTCCATTGTGTAAATGTACCATAGATTTTTGATACGTTCATTTACTGATGGGCACCTAGGTTGCATCTAGCACATGGCTATTGTAAATTACACTGCTATGAACATTGGGGTGCAGAGGATCTTTTGAATTGGTGTTTCAGAATTCTTAAGGAATAATCTCAGCAATAGTATTGCCAGGTCAAAAGCAGTTTCCTTTTTAGCTTCCTGAAGAAACCCCACACTGTTTTCCCCAGTGGCTGCACCAGTCTGCATTCTCACCCACAATGTTGTAGGATTCCCTTTTCTCCACAATCTCTCCAACACTTATTATTTGTTGATTTGTTTATCATGGTCATTCTGACTGGTGGGAAATAGTACCTCATTGTGGTTTTAGTTTGCATCTCTCTGATGGTTAGAGATGCTGAGCTTCCCTTCATATGTCTCTGGGCCTTTTGTATGTCCTCAGGAGAAGTGTGTATTCAGGTCTTTTGCCCATTTTTTAGCTTTTTTTTTTTCATTCTGGGAGTGCAGTCATGCGAGTTCTTTATATATTTTGGAGATCAAACCCTTGACTGCAATATCATTGGCAAATATATTTTTCCATATGGCTGGTTTCCTTTTCATTTTCCTGATATTTTCTTTACTTGTGCAGAAGATTTTTAATTTAATATAGTCATGTTTGTTTAGTCTTTCCTTTACGTCCCTTGCTCTATTTTCACATATCAGTGAAAATATTGCTGTGTGGAATATTTGAGATTTTCCTGCGCATGTGATCCTCTAGGACTTTTATGGTATCACAACTTATATTTAAGTATTTTAATCCACCTTGAATTTGTTTTTGTGTAAGGTATAAGTTGGTGCTCAAGTTTAATTCTTTTGCACATAGCTGTCCACTTCTCCCAACACCATTTATTGAAGAAGCTATATTGACTCCATTTTATGCTTCTGTCCCTTTTGTCAAATATTAATTGACCATAGAGACATGGGTTTATTTCTGGGCTCTCTATTCTGTTCCATTGATCTAGGTATCTGTTCTTATGCCAGTACCAGGCTGGTTTGATTACAGTGGCCTTGTAATACAGTTTGGTATTAGGTATTGTGATCCCTCTGACCTTGTTCTTCTTTCTCAAAATTGCTACAACTACTTGGGGTCATTTATGATTCTATATAAATTTTTGAAATGTTTGTTCTATGTCTGTGAAATATGCCATTTGTATTTAATAGGGATTGCATTGAATCTATGAATGGCTTTGGGTAGAATCAACATTTTGATGATGTTAATTTTCCAATCCATGAACAGGTTTGTGTCTTCTTTAATTTCTTTCTTCAGTGTTGTGTAGTTTTCTGACTACCAGGTCTTTTACCTCCTTGGTTAGGTTTATTCCTAGGTAGTTTATTTTTCTTGTTGGTATATCAAATGGGATTTTTTTCCCTGATGTCTGTTTCTGATATTCTGTTGTACAAAAATGCCTCAATATCTAATCATTGACTTAGAATTCTTCTGTTTTGTCAAATTCATTTATTATGGCCAGTAGTTTTTTGGTGGAGTCTATAGGGTGGTCTATGTACACTATCATACCATCAGCAACTAGTGACAATTTTACTTCCTCCTTTCCAATTTGGATGTCTTTTATTTGTTTTTCTTGTATGAATGCTGTGGCTAGGACTTCTAATACTATGTTGAAAATAAGTGGTGAATGAGGGCATCATTCTTTTGTTCTGATCTTAGTGGGAATCCTTTATTTTTTGCCCATTGAGTATGAGGTTGGCTGTAGATCTTTCATATATGGCCTTTACTAGCTTGAGAAATGCTCCCTCTACTTGCACTTTGCTAAGTGTTTTTATTATAAATGGGTGCTGTACCTTACCAAATGCTTTTTTCACATCTATTGATATGATCATGTGATTTTTGTTTTTTTCTTTTGTTTATGTGATGTATTATGTTTACTGATTTGCTAATATTTTACAATCCTTACACCCTTGGGATGAATCCCATTTGATCATGGTGTATGATTTCTTTCATGTATTGCTAGATGCAGTTTGCCAATACTTTGTTGAGGATTTTAACATCTATGTTCATTAGCGATATTGGCCTGTTGTTTTCTTTGTTGTGTCTTTTTTCTAGTTTTTGGATAAGGATGATGTCGGGCTCATAAAACCAGTTTGCGAGTTTTCCCTCTTCCTGGATTTTTTGGAGTAGTCTGTGAAGGATAGGGGTTATCTCTTCCTTAAATGTTTTGTAAAATTCTCCTGAGAAACCGTACAGTCCAGGACTTTTGTGTGATGGGATATTTTTTACTACTTGTTCAATTTCACCAGCTATACTGGTCTGATTAGGCTTTCTGCTTCTTTTTCATTCAGTTTTGGAAGATTATATTTTTTACAAATTTGTCCATTTCACTCAGGTTTTCAATTTTTGGCATATAATTGTTCGTAGTAATTGCTTACAATTCTTTGTATTTCTGTGGTATCGGTTGTAGTCTCTCTTCTTTCACTGCTGATTTTATTTATTTGGCTCTTCTCTTTTTTTCTTGATGAATTTTATTTATGGATTGTCAGTATCTTTTCAAAAAATCAGCTCCTGGATTTATTGATATTTTGAATTGTTCTTTTAGTCTGTAGGTCATTTAACTCTACTCTGATCTTCATTATTTCCTTCCTTTTACTTTCCCTGAGCTTTGTTTGTTGTTGGTCCTCTAGTTCTTGTTGATGTAGGGTTAGGTTATTTATTTGAAATGTTTCTATTTTTTGTAGGTAGGCCTGTATTGCTATGAGCTTCCCTCTTGAGACTGTCTTTGCTGTGACTCATAGGTTTTGAACTGTTGTGAGTTCATTTTCATTTGTTTCCAGAAACTTTTTGATTCCTTCCTTGATCTCATTATTAACCTATCCATTGTTTAATAGCATGCTATTCAGCCTCCATGAGTTTGAATATTTTTTAATTTTTTCCTTGAGGTTGGTTTCTTTTTTTTTTCTTGAAAGTCATTGTGTTTTATTAAGAGCTAATACTCTACCTAATACCTTAGACTTTTTATTGGACAAATTCATTTTGTTTAGCTCATTCTCTTTCTTTTTCAGTTTCTTTTTTATTGTTGTTTAAGTACAGTTTTATGCCTTTCCCCCACCCCTCCCATCCACCCCAACCCTCCCCATCTCCCTCCCCTGTTGCAACACCCCCTTGTCCATATGTCCTTTATAGCTGTTCCTATAAACCCTTCACTCTTTTCCTCCATTATCCCCTCCCCTCTCCCCTCTGATCACTGTCAGCCTATTCTCAATTTCACTGTCTTTGGCTATACTTTGCTTGCTTGTTCATTTTGTTGATTAGGCTCCTGTTAATGGTGAGACCATATGGTATTTGTCTATGCAGCAAAAGAAGGAGCTCATGCCCTTTATGACAGCATGGATGGACCTGGAGAGCATTATGCTAAATGAAAGAAGCCAGCTGGTGAAAGACAAATACCATATAATCTCCTTGAGGTTGGTTTCTAGTTTCAAGGCCCTATGGTCTGATAAAATGCTTGATATGACTTCAATTTTCTTAAATTTGTTGAGGCTTGTTTTATTTTATATTATGTGGTTTATCTTTGAAAATGTTCCATGTGCACTTGAAAAAAATGTATATTTTGCTTCTTTGAGATGAAAGGTTCTGTATATATCAGTTGTGTCCATTTGCCCTAGGGCATCATTCAATGCCAGGATATCCATGTTGATGTTTTGTTTGGAAGATCTATCTTTTTTTGACAGTGGGTTGTTAAATTCCCCTACTATACTTGTGTTGCTATCTATATCTTTCTTGAAGTCCTCCAAAATTTTCCTTATATATTTGGGTGCTCCTATGCTGGGTGCATATAAGTTTATAAAATTTATGTCTTCTTGACTGATTCTTCCCTTGAGTATCATGAATTGTCCTTCTGTGTCTCTTTTTATGACCTTTACTTTGAAGCCTATTTTGTTGGATATAGGTATTGCTAACCTGGCTTTTTTTTTTCCCTCTCTGATTGCTTGGAATGCTTTTCTTCATACCTTTACTTTAAGTCTCTGTAGGTCTTTTGTTCTGAGGTGGGTCTCTTGTAGGCAGCATATGTGTGGATCATGTTTTCCTTTCCATTCAGCTACTCTATGTCTTTTGACTAGAGCATTTAGTCCATTTACATTTAAGGTTATTACTGATAGGTATTTATTCTTTCTCTGCACTGTCACATTGGAATAACAGATTGTCACATATTTGTTTTTATTCTTTGTTAAATTTTTATTTTATTTTCTCTATTACCATTTAGCCCCTCAATGTCATATATTTGTGATAGAAAAACCTGACAATCACCTTGTCCAGTTCCTTTCTTTCCCAAATGAGGAAGATGGGGAAATACCAAGTGACTTCATGATGGTCTTATAGTTTGTTAGAGACAAAACTGAGAAAAAGTGTTCAAACTAACTTTTCAGCGATTAATTAGAGGGCTCACCAAAGTATGACCCACAGGCCAAATCTGGCTTGTCACATATTTTTATGAAGAGGACTATATTGGAATGTAGTCACATTCTATTCATTTATATATTGTCTATGGCTTTCCTGCTGCAACAGCAGAATTGAGTGTTGCAACAGGGGTGGTCTGGCCTACAAGGCTTATTTACTATCTGGCTCTCTAAAGAAAGTTTATGGACCCATGATGAAGAATTCCAACTTATGAAGTAAGTTACCACTCAAATAATTTTGTATCTGAGTGGGGAAGAAACAATCAACATTATTTGACTATTTTACCCTTTTGTCAGTTTTATATCCCAAAAGACACATATTGTCACAGGTGCAACTTCAACATTTAAGACAATTGTGTCTGTTAGGGCACATGACTAGAAAGCAAGTGCTGAAACACATGAAATATGAGTCTCTTAAAGTCACTTCATATGAACTTTTCCCCCAGGTTTGCAATGACCATTGAGAAGTTTTTACTTAAGGAGACTTGTTGGTAGTTGAACTGTATGGTTCCTGTATGCGTTGAGGGCAACTCCCTGTTTAATTCACCAACATGCACACACCTCTAGTACGCCTTCTCTACACCTGTCATGGACTATTCAGTGTCAACCTTTCAATAGAAAATAAACAGCAAATGCCTACTGTGTTGAGCTGCAGTGCTAAGATAAACTATATTGACTATCCGATGGCAAAAGAACCAGCAACCTAGGTCTTAAACATGCAGAGATCTATGAAGTAAGCAAGAAATAGTTGAAATGCCATTTCTAGTGGGGTGGGGGAATGCTGTCACAAAGACATCAACATTTTTTAACTTGTTAACAGGTTTGGCATAAACATGTAATTGTTACCTCAACAAGTCCTTTCATCACTCAATAGTACAAATAAAAGCTCTAAGTGCTGTGCTTTAGGTTGTCAGGAATAGAAAAATCCAAACTGCTTTAAATCGGTAGTACAATTTGTCTCATGAAAGAAGAAAAGGGACAGTGGCTCCAGGATTATTTAATTTAGTGGCCCAATAATATTATATAAAACCCATGTTCTTACTGTATTTTCCTTTACCAACTTCAGCATGTCATTTTTATTTTAAAAACTGCCAAACTAGCGTATTTCTGACACATCTAATAAAAGAAATATGAGTTGTTTCTTCTCAAAAATCTTTTTTAGGGCAAATGAATCCTTTGTTTTACTAGAATTGTTCACATACCCATTCTATAAGTAGGTCAACCAAGTGAGCCACCCAGACAGAGCCAGGGCTGGATGGGTTACTAACATCACATCTTATAAATCTCACCTAGCAAATGAATAATGAGGCTCAGAGAAGTTACATAACCTACTTTAAATTATAAAACTTGTATTTTAGTTCTAATTTTTGGTATTTATCACCTTATTTCTTCTAAAAGGGATTGTAACATATTAGAATTTTACCTGTAGTATAACAAGATAAAAAGGAAGTGAGTAGGGAAATTTCTATAAAGGAATACAAAAATACAATTGCTAAAAAGAAAAATAAGGTGGGAAAATCTGGAAACAAGAGTTAGATTTGCCTCTTGCTTTTCTGAGTCAAAGTGCCTGACTCAGCTGGCTCTCCACAGAGTTGTGAAGGAGCCAAACCCCAATGTCACAGGAATAGGTGGTAATGAAGTTTTATATGCAGTAGCTCATTCATTTGTTCAGAAACACTTATTGAATACAATCTAAGGGTTAGGTAATATAAAGTTAACCCACCAGGCTTTGCTCTTAGAAAGAGGGATGCTGTGAGAGACATAGGCAACCAGATTCCCAGTACAGCTCATCCAATGCTACAGTAGAGAATCACCAAAAATAAGAACCAGAACACTGAATGACTGTAGTGACCCTCCTCTATTTTACACACACACACAATGCACAGTCACACACGCACACAAGCCTGAGCCCCAGTGGCCTTGTAACTAATGACAAAGTGTTATGGATGGATTCTTAAATACAATTTAACTCTTCCACATACTTATAATGTGCCAGGCTCTGTTCCATGAACTTTGCATACATATTAGATCATTCAGTTCTCAATAAACTACAGGATAGATGTTCTTATTATTCTATTTTACAAAGAAGTAGCTGAGGACTAGAGATGATAAGGAACTTCCCTGGGTCACATTATTGGGCCCATAGGGAGCTAGGGTTTGACCCAGACCTTCTAACTCAAAGGGTTAAGAAGAATGTTCACATCACTAGTTCCACACTCTGAACTGGCATAGATGTTAGTTCAGGCCATTCCCACAACTGTTGTTGGGCTGTGGTTGGCAAGGAAATGATGGTGATACTTCTTCGTTTCACAGATGCATGAAATGAGGCTCAGGGAGCAAAGATCACTAATAAGTTCATTTTGATGGTCAGTGGTCAGTCTGGAGTTACAGTGACATCTTTCTGTTTTAAGTCTCTCCTCTATTCTTCAAGCATCTTGACTGGCCCTACTACCTCCTGCCCTTTGGCCTTGCCAGAATAACAAACAATCTCCTTGGTTTTTTCAGACTTGACCATGAGAGTTTTGAAGTATTAATCTTACCTTGAGGTTAAAATTAACAATTACAAGCATCTGTCAGTTTTATTTGATAAAGCTCTCTGAGATTGTGTTACATTAACTGGAATAAACCTGCCTTTTCCCCTAACCTTCTTTCAAAAGCACTTTTCAAAGCTCACTACAGTCCTGCTTTGACTGTGCGTAGAGACACTAGGGTATGCTCACTGTCTCCAGAGTGGAAAAGGCTTGTATTGTTGCATTGATCCAGTTGCCCTCCTTCCAAACTTGCAGAAGACTCAGTCACTGAATCAAGAATTGGTTTCCCTGGAGAACCACAACAGTGTAATCCTTTCTTCTCAAGGGTAAATTTATTTTGTCTTTGACTTCATGAATCCCGTGACTCCGAACATGTTAAAAAGACTAGAGACAAACCTCAATGCAAACTTTCGTCTGCCCCCTCCATATTATGCATGTTAAAAATATATATCCATATTGCCTTGAAAAGCAATTCAAGGGTTAAAGTATTCAAACAAATTAACCAGGAAAGAAAAATAAACATGGTTAGAAAAGTCAAATTCTGGGAGATGAGAAAGAGAAAAATTTTACTTTTTCTAAACAAGCTCATTAAAGTAAATATATTTTAAGTAGGCCCATAACTAATAACATTTTACACAAGCACACATATGCATACACACTTCATTTAACAAATAGTTCCTTTTCCGTTTCCATGTGCCCATATCATGGGCTCAGTTGAGAATTCTGCAGGATAAAAGTGCTATTGGCAAACTCAAATATGGTTAAAGGAAGTTGAATAGCAGCTTTTGAAGGAGCTAAGAGTGTTTAGAGTATAAAAATGAAGGTCAAGCTGAGGCATTATCACTGCCTTTCAGTATCTAAAGGGCGGTCATGTAGAAAATGCAATAGACTCATTTTGCATTTTTCCAAAATGCTGAACTAGGATGACTGATTTTTTATCACTATAAGGGAAACAAATTTTTGATCACTATAAGGGAAAAATTGGGACAATTAGTGCTGTCATAAAAGGAAATTGGTTGCTTCTGAGAATAACAAAGTCCCACCCTCCCCGTGAAGCATTTCAAAAAGGGGCTTATATGGCAATCTGTCAAGGGTTTTGTAGAAAGGATTCACACTTTAGTTGAACAGGATCAGTGGTTATTACTCTTGGCTGTTAACAATTCTGATACTCAGGCCCCACCTTCAGAGATTCTCATTTAATTGGTCCACAGTGGAAACTGGACATCAAAATGTCCACTCATGATGGGATCCTAAATCCCCATTGGATCTTAATGTGCAACAGAAGTACGGGGCTAACCCTGGCCACATGGCTCAGTTGGTCAGAGCAGCCTTTCAGTAAACGTTGCTGGTTCCATTTCTAGTCTGGGTATGTGCCTAGATTGCGGGTTCAGATTGTGGGTTCAATCTCTGATTGAGGCATGTAAGAGAGGCAACCAACTAATGTTTTTCTCTCACATCTCTCTCTTTCTTTCTCCCCCCTCCTTTCCTTTCTCTCTCAAATCAATGGAAACATGTACTTGGTTGAGGATTTCAAAGAAAGAAGCAGCAGCACAGGTCTAGAGGATGCATTTATCCCATCATTCGACAGATATTTATGGTGCAAATACTGAAGGCTCCATATCTGCTCTGAGCTAGGGAGACTAGCAGGTGCTAGTGGTATCCACCCCTTTATCCCTAACACTTCATCCCTACACTTCAACACATAAGACTTCCCACCAAAGGACCTGTTTTCCTTTATCTGAAGATTGATTTTTCCCATGGCAGACCTCTTTGCAGATCACATAATAAGAGAGAAGTACCAGAGAATTATCTGTCCTTGGAAGTATCCTCCAACCCAGGATTGATGTAACCCACTCACCCCAGAGGCATACATATGAGCTATGTGTTCTACACTATCTCTCAGAGGTTCTCCAGTGGAATTTAACTCCAGTTCCACCTCTCTTCTCCTTCATTAGCTGATATCATTCACTTTGTAATACCCTCTTTCTCTTTCCTGTCTCACTTCCTGGCCTCCTACTGTTATTCTCTTTATCTCCTAAACTCCTAGCAGCTGAGTACTAGGTTCATGGTCTATCCTGGGAAAATCCAAACTAAGCAGATAGAAAATAATTAAGCACATCCAGGCTTGGGGGAGTTCACTATATAATGAGGAAAGCCAACAAGCGAGCAAAACTTGTAAGTAAAGGGATCATATCTCAAATACTCTGATGAGATTACAGATTAGAGTCATTTATCTGCTCCTTTGCACTCTGTTATCAAGCAGGTAAATCAGTATCTGAATACAGCATGGTTTCTTGCCAGGAGTTATACTCTACACCAGCATTCTATGCCCTCTTGAAATCATAGAGCTGATAATTTTAAATATTCATTGAACAGCATTTATTATACAGGATCTATTCACATTTTATCTGTTTTCTCTTTTTTCCTATTTTTTGATCAATGTCCTTATCTTTCCTCCTTTTACAGAAAACAAATGGGTGATATGAATTATTTAAATTATGTCATTATGTTTTGAAGGGTGAAATTTCTTAAAAATCTTCTGTCAGAAATCCTGACCTCAACTTCAGCCATAGCCCAGGGGTTATTTTAGATTGGCTGATTCCTGCTGGATTATTTTAAGCAAAATTAACCTCAGAGATGATCTATATGACCTTAGTTCCAGGATGCTGTATGGAACCTCACCAATTGTTTCCATAGCAACCCAAGTTGCTAGTTGCAAGTTGATGAATGAGGATGATTTTCATTTGTCAGCCCCTGAGTTACAATTCTCTTTTAATAGGAAACTACAGGAGAAATATGATTACCAAACAGAGGTGTGTATGTTTTAATAAAATAAAATTGTCAGCTATTTTCTTCAAGATTTAAGTTTAGATTCCAGTTTATTTGTCCTTTTCATGGTTTCTCAAAACTGTCATGTTCCTTTTGAAAGTGCTGATGTCACCTTATTTGGAGTGCTTTCTATGTGTCTCCCCACATTTCTGGTCTCCCTCCAGCTATGAACCCACATTTACTGTCTGCAGCTCTTCCTCCATGAAACGTGAAATCCTCATTAATCTCAAATAGTAATAATATATCAACTTTAATTTCATAAGATGTATATAATTGTTATGTTATTGTAAGAAGTGGAAGGGTTAACAACCTAAGTTTTGGCAAAAGGCAGATTTGTGAGCCCAGCTCCACTGTGTATTAACTCTGAGTCCTTGGCTGTTTGCTTCACCTTCCAGAGGCTCAGATTCTTCATTTGTAAAAACTGAAAAACAGTAAAGCTTACCACACAAATTTATAGAAAGGATTTGATGGGATAATGGATATAATGTACTTATCAAGGTGCTAACACATAGTATATATTCAGTAAATAACAGCTAAATCATTCTTCATATTTTGCCACTTTGTGGGAGAACATTCACACTAGAAGCAAGGATGAGAGTCAGACAAGCCCTATTTCACCACTCTCCTGTATGTGGTTTGGGAAAATCTAGTGCACAGTCAGCAGGTCTCCTTGCCTCTTTCTGGTTCCACTTCCTTATCTATAAAATTCATTGTCCACATTCTACTTCAAAGAGTTTTGCTCAAGTTTAATTGAATGAGTCACCACATGAAAAGCACTTATCACTATGCTTTTAGTAGATGACCAATAAATACATTTCCTTCATTCCACTTATTCCACACTGTCCTGATGTAGTTGCCAGTCACCAGTGGCTTATAGCCACAGCCTTGTGAATCATCTGAATAGTTTCTAAGTATGAATGTTTAAACTTAACACAAAATTTGATGCAGATTTGTTGCTCTACTCACTCAGTCATTTTGAATGCCATGGCCACACAGTGTACACACTCACTCAATGCTGTCCACTTCCCCTACTGATTAACACAGTGACGTCATCATTGTTCAGGAACCTGCATTCTAGCCCACTCTTCTTGGCTTCCAGGTTACACTGATGTTACACAAAGTGTTCTTGTTATATTTTTTTAAAGATTTTATTTATTTATTTTTTAGAGAGGGAAGGGGGAGAGAGAGAGAGAGAGAGAAATATCAATGTGTGGTTGCTGGGGGCCATGGCCTGCAACCCAGGCATGTGCCCTGACTGGGAATCGAACCTGTGATGCCTGGTTCACAGCCCGCACTCAGTCCACTGAGCTACACCAGCCAGGGCTTGTTCTTGTTATATTAACAGTGGCTGGATTTTTTTCAGACAGATTTTATATATATATATATATATATATATATATATATATATAAATACATCTCAGCAATCCATTTTATATATATATATATATATATATATATATATATATATATATATATATATATATAAATACATCTCAGCAATCCATTTTGGTCCAAATGTCAGTGAGTTAAGATATTTAATTAAAATTCATATGACAACAGAGGATAACATATTTAAATTATTAAAACATAGACTTATTTAGGAGCTCATTAAGAGGTCCATTTAAGGAAGGATATCCTAGCACTATAATGTCTAAAATCACACAGCTAGGAAGTGACAGAGCTGATTTTTAAACCTGATTTATCGCACTTCCAACTCTGGGACAGGTTGGAAGCACTGATCAGTCCAGAAAGAGCAATCACCATGCGAGCAGGCAGAGGAAGGTGTGCCTGGAAGACACGGGAAAGTGATTATGTTTATGACACTCCTCTGTTTAGAAACTTTCCATGCCTTATCATTGTTCTTTTGTTACAGCCCAAATTTCTGACACCAACCACAGGCCTTCCCTTGTGAGCATCAGGCAAATTCACCCTATATTATTGACTGCTTAACCTTATATACAATGATCCATTATCCCAGATTGCTTTCAATGGTACGGTTTTCTCCCATGGAGCCTTGATGTGTGCTCTTCCTATTCACTGGAAATATTCTTTCTCTGCCCCACTCAGCAGTCTTAGTATGGATATCACATCCTAGACCATGTTAGTCCTCTACATAGAACTCCCTAAGTGCTACCCTCACATTCATATCTCTAACACAGATTTTATTACTGGGTCATGTAGTATGTATTAAATAGGCATTAAAAATGCCTGAACAAACTGTGTATATCCGAAAAAGGACAGAGAGCTCTTCAGAAGGTGAAAAAGGGGTTCTGAGTAAAAACTACCCAATGTCCATTACCCCAAATCTCTAGATTATTTGCTCCCATTATCTATGTCTATAGCCAATTGATGAACTACTAGCAGAGACTCTGACTAGTAGCTACAACTTTAATTGAGTAAGTGAATAAATGAGTGCATAAAGTTAATTAATGGAAGCTGAGATACTCACATCTTGGGTATGTTGAGAACTATGTGTCACTGCATTTCAAGTCTCCCTTTCATGTAACACAGTGACTTAAATACAGTACAGTCACTGTAACACAGTGACTTAAATACAGTAAATGCCCAAAGGTATAAATGTTTTGATAAAACAGCAGATATGAAATTTCTAGGTTTTTTTTAAATCAAAAATAAATTTTACAGGCCATTGCAGAAAAAAAGAATAGATATTCTGATCAGGGGTTAAGTTCTTTATTTCCACAATACTTTTGAAAAAAGTAGACAGAATTAAGGACTTCCTTCCTCACTCCACTGATTCTAATATTTATGTAATAATAGAGAGATATCACGAGTTTTGGAAGCTCAGATTTTCAACTGCTTGGATAGGAAGAACCTTCCCAAAATTTAAAAGTCAGGCCCCTCATTTCTGTCAGGATGGGACTGGGAGGGTCAAGAAGTTGTTCCTGTCACTGTTTACAGAGGCCAGTGGCATTGTTCCAGCAGCGGCAAAGGACACACAGGTGGCCTAGCCAGGTGTGAGTTGTCCAATGTTGTTGGCTCCTTTCAAGCTCTAGGAATTTTATGTTTAAAGTCAAGGCTATAGGAGGGGAAGAAGTGCTGGCAGTCAGGATGGCATTATTATTTCTCCCTTGGATTCTCACTGCTCATTTCATGTCTGCTATAAGAACTTATGATAGCCCTTAAAAAGAGTTGAGGATTTTTTTTTGTTTCTTTCATTTTTCATCCTGTTTGAAGAAAATCTCTTATCCATGGATTAGTAATGCTGAAAACCATGTTATTTGCCCTAGTTACCCATCTTAAACAGAGCTCTGAATCCAGATAATGCCAGGCTCTTTGTGACATTAACCCCTATCTTCAGCGCCATCAGAATACAGTTGATCTTTTTCTGGGCTGATTTCCTTCATCATAGACACTACCTTGAATCAAGTGGTAGCAAACTCCAATTTCCTCCCTATTAATGATTTAATGACTGGAAGAATGGTGAGAATGGACAGAGACTGACTGGAGGGGTTTGTGTAGTCTAGTTGGAAGTAAAAATGAGTTTAATGGAACACTTGAAGAGTCCAAGGAAACATATACTAGATGTAACTAATCTGGTATACAAACAATTAAAAAGGCAAATGTGTCCTAAACTTTGTAGAAACTCAGTATGTTCAAGGAAAACTGTTGATAATATTAATTTAATCCACATATATGTGCCTGCATTATGTGTATATGTATATGTACATAATAATAGGGAACAAAACCAACACAGGTCCCTGCCTGGTGGTGATCTGGTATTTCCACTGTAAAATATTTTCTGAATTAGTTTTAGGGATATATAAACCAAAACTAAGTGAGGATATTTAAAAGCATGCAATGCCCTGAAAATTTTGGAAGATATGTTTATCAACATAATTTAATTAAAATAAATAATATAATAAAGTAGCTTATAACCCTTGAAACCATGGAGCAGTTAACTTGGAAGACCCTGGTGTAGGCAAGGCATGAGACAGCTGGGAGTGACTTAGCCAGATGCCTTCCTTCATTCATACATTGCTTCAACTCACATTTGTCAAATATCTTGAGGTACCATTCTGTTTACAAATGTAAGGGGATGCTTTTACTCAGCAACCCTCAGCTCTATTGGGAGATTATGCAGTATATTTATGATTTTATGGACTCATATTTTCCTAGAGTGGAAGCAACTTAAGAATGGAAGCTTTCTTAAGGGTAAGCTACTCCAATTTTCATTGCATAGCAGGAATTCTGGGTAGTACAAAACCTAAGCCAGGGTCTTTTGATGAAAGGAAGTCTAGCAGCAGATCAGTAAGTAGCTTAATCCATCTGTGATAATCCAGACTCTTGCAGGTACCCTCAGGGATGCAGGTCCATTAGAGAGACATCTAGGGCACAATGGGTACACTATATTGCAATATAAAGAATATTTCATATTGCAGAGTATCACTAAGACTTGGTGTAGCCACTGTGGAAAACAGTATGAAGTTTCCTCAGAAAACTAAGAATGAAACTCCCTTTTGACCTGGCAATTCCACTGTTGGGATTATACCCTAAACCCTGAAACACTGATTCAAAAGAACCTATGCACCCCAATGTTCACAGCAGCACAATTTACAATAGCCAAGTGTTGGAAGCAACCTAAATGCACATCTGTAAATGAATGGATCCCAAAACTATGGTACATTTACACAATGGAATACTAAGCAGCAGAAAGAAATTAAGGAGTTCCTACCCTTTGCAAAAGTGTGGATGGAACTGGAGAGCATAATGCTAAGTGAAATAAGTCAGGCAGTGAAAGGCAAATACCATATAATTTCACTTATAAGCAGAACCTAACCAACAAAACCAACAAGCAAAATATAACCAGAGACATTGACATAGAGAACAGACTGATGGTAACTGTAGGGGATGGGGGAGGGATAATGGGAGAAATAGGGAAGGGTCATCAAGAAGATATATGAATGACCCATAGACAAAGTCAAAGAGGGTAGGATTAAGGGTGGGAGACAGGGATGGGCTGGGGGTGGGTATTGGAGGGGTGAAAATTGAGACAACTATACTTGGAAAACAATAAAAAAGAAAAAATACAGTATTAAAATGTATTACAGTTCACAATCCTTTATCTGCATTTTAAAAATCAAAAAAGATCTGAGGTTAAATAAGTGTTTCCCATAACTCATTTGATGAAGAAACCTAACTTGAACTAATGTGGGCTGATATACCTTTATTGGTTACTCTTTGTGGGAATATTCATATATTTTGCTGCAGAGATATGAAAGTATTTTGCTAAGAACACTGCCTCAGACCCTACTGGGTGTTAGTAAATGTATAGTACATGCATTGAATTACATTTCTAAATTTTGAAAAAATTCTGAAAGCTAACCTGGTCACAAGATTTCAAATAACAGATTATGTGTTGGCCAGGGCTCTCATTTCCTTCATGACTTTTTTTAAACTCTACCTTCTTCATGATGAACCCTACTTTGATCACCTAATTTAAAATTGCAACTCTCCCTCATCTGCCAGGCTCTGGATCCTATACAATAGTTTTTCTCTTTCTTATATCACCTAAACACTTAAAGTGGCATCTGCCACAGAGGAAGAATTATAAAGTGTTTGTTAGAAAATAAAATGCTATATCATTCACTTGGTATGCTTATTGTCTCTCATGTGCACCCCCCAACTCCCAAACCCCTAAAATATGAACTCCAAAAAAGACAGGGACTATCTAATCCCTAGGAAACATACCAATCACTAGGAAAGAGTGGACATTAAAGGAGCTCACTTAACCATATTGAGTGAAAGAATATATTAATTTAATTTATTGTTTTTACAAAAAAAACTTGAGTATTTTAATTTTTTACAACTAAAATAAAAAAGGAGAAGATAAAATTATAAGACTGTAATACAATATACATGCTACAGCAATATTATATATACTTTTATTCTTATTTATTCTTGATTTATTTAAGGTTAAGTCACAGTGAAATGTGTTTTGTAAGTATGACTTTTAACAGCTTCATAAGATTCTAGTATATGGATAAAATATAATTTACTTAAGTATTTTCCAATGTTGAAGTTTATTTTCAAGTATTTGTTTTCATTGTTCTTAGATGAACATAAAATTTTGTGCATGTTTCTCTATGTCTATGCAAATCTTTAAAAGGCAAACTCCTAGGTGAAAGGTAAGGGTGTTAAGATCCTTAGCATTGAGGGAAATCAAATTTGACAAGAAAATATCCTAATATTCCTGTGTCCTGCATCTGTCTTAGGGAACATCAGGGGAGGTGAGCTGTGTGTGTGTGTGCATGTTAGAGCATAACTTAGCAGCATGAGTGATTTTGGCACACTTGGCATCTAGACATTTAGCAACTTAGGAGCCAAATGCAAATGGCAGTTTGTAGTTGAAAGCATACCTGTCCAGGTGTCAAGAGAGATAGCACTAGCTTCCTGGATTCAAATACCTGTCTGCCTCTCTCTGCACTTTGATTTTCCCTTTCCTTGACTTAACTGCTTTAAATGGGTTATTCTGAATATGAAACAAGATGTTTCTTATGGAGATCTTTCAAAAGTAAAAGTCACTGTAAATGACGAGATGTTATTACTTCAACACAATGGCCACAGAAATATTTGTCAGCTTTGTATTATTTATAGTCACTATCAAAATGCATCAAATTTCACTTTTCCCTGTGAAATGCAAAGCTCCAATCTCCATTACATATACTTTAAAACATCAAATCTTCCCTACAATTAATAACATTTGGGGCACAAAATTCTCAAAAATAGACTTATCTCTATTGGTACAGCAACAGGATGTACTAATGAGAAACCAAAGGAAGTAGGTAATTATAGACCAGAGTCTCTTTTGCCACTCTCTGGAGAACACTGAAGCCTTCCTAGTGTAACCAGGAAGCATCTCTGAGTGTTAATCTTTAGATTACACTTTTTTTCTCTGCAGAGGTGAAGGGTAGTTGGCAATTTCACAGTGCAAACTGCCCCACAGCTTTTTCATGGGATGGACCTACCTTAGGCATGTTCCCTAAACTTTCATTAACTTTAGTATCTTCCAAGGGGGAATAATTCTCTGTTCAAAGGCAAGAAAATAATCAGATAGCATTTGGAGCCTTTTTTTTTAGCTTTGGAACTCTGTGTGTGTGTAGTGAACAAAAGCAAGAGAAGGAAGGCAAGAGAGAGAGAGAGTGGATAGGGGAAGCCACTGAAGAGACTCAAATCACATGGGTTCTTACATGCCATATTAAGGAAACTAAGTAGAAAGCATCAGTAACAGAGCCACTCATTATTCTGTCAATAATAGAATTAAATAGGTTTTCTTTCAATCTTAGTGGCTGATATTTCTATTTGTTTGACAGCAGAGCACGGTTCCCCACAAGCCTCTGACAATGACACATCAGTGGATAACTCAGGGTATGGCATGTGTGGGTCAAAATGGTGCATCTTAGAGAGACTCTACAGCAAGGAAACAAAAGTTTAAGATCTTCATGGAAAGGCATGCATGCTTATTCCTAAAAGTCACAGTCTCTTTACTTTTGGGAATAAGACTTCATAGCAAAACTTTTTTCAGTACTGCTTGATTAAGAATACCAGATCTGCTAGGACAGTGATGACAAGTTCTTTCATGTCCCCTGAATGAAAACAAGGTATTGAAAATTGCTCTATATAAAATTATGACACAACTCTTTTTAAGAATCAGTAAACCTTGGCATACACTCACTCCTCTCCTCTTGTTGCTTGTAGTTGTTTTATAGGATATAGGACAGGACATGTGGCAGAGATGATTAGTGTCTAGTCAGTATTTGGATTTTCTCCAAATTATCAAAATCCTGTGAGACACTGACATAGAGAAGCAGGAAGGGGGCTTTGGCTGCTACTCCACCAACTATTCGCCTTCAGCTTCCTCATCTATAATGGGTAATCTCTAATTTTCCTCTTTGATTTAATATTTTCCTTTTTTTCTTAACTTCTTCTTTAAGTTTGAGTAATATTATGTACAAATGGTTTTAAACTATTACCATCAAAATAGTTGACTAAAATGTGTATAATTATAATACATTTTTAAACACTTTTTATTGTTGTTCAAGTGCAGTTTTCTGCCTTTTCCTCCCACCTCTCCCCACCACCCCTGTCCTCCCCACCTCCCTCCCTGTTGCCACCCACATCCTTGTTATTGTCCATGTGTCCTTTCTAGTTGTTCCTGTAAACCCTTCATACTTTTCTCCCATTATCCCCTTCTCTATGGCCACTGTCAGCCTGTTCTCAATTTCAATGTCTTTGGTTATATTTTGCTAGCTTGTTCATTTTGTTGGTTAGGTTTCTGTTAAAGGTGAGATCATATGGTATTTGTCTTTCACCTCCTGGCTTATTTCACTTAGCATAATGCTCTCCAGTTCCATCCATGCTGTTGCAAAGGGTAGGAGCTCCTTCTTTCTTTCTGCTGCATAGGATTCCACTGTGTAAATGCACCACGCACAAAAATAAAATCAAGGTGGATAAAAGATTTAAATATAAGTCTTATAAATATAAGCACCATTAAAGTCATAGAGGAGAACATACGTAGGAAAACATCAGATATTCCACACAGCAATATTTTCACTGTTATGTTTCCTAGAGCAAGGCACATAAAGGAAAGAATAAACAAATGGGACCTCATCAAAATAAAAAGCTTCTGCACAGCTAAAAAAAACAGCATTAAAATGAAAAGAGAACCAACCATATGGGAAAACATATTTGCTAATGATACCTCAGACAGGGGTTTGATATCCAAAATATATAAAGAACTCACAGGAGTCCACTCCAGGAAGACAAACAACCCAATTAAAAAATGGGAAAAGACCCAAACAGACACTTCTCCAAGGAGGACATACAGAGGTTCCAGAGACTTATGAAAGTATGCTCTTTAAAACCACAATAAGATACCACTTCACACTGTTGAGAATGGCCATCATAAACAAAGCAACAAACCATAAGTGTTGAAGAAGTTGTGGAGAAAAGGGAATCCTAGTGCACTGTTGGTGAGATTACAGACTGGTGCAACCACTATGGAGAACAGTATGGAATTCCCTCAGAAAACTAAAAATGCAACTGCCTTTTGACCTAGCAACTCTGCTTCCAGGATTATATCCTAAGAACCCTGAAACACTAATCCAAAAGAACCTATGCACCCCAATAATCATAGCAGCACAATTTACAATAGCCAAGTGTTGGAAACAACCTAAGTGCCCATCAGTATATGAATGGATCAAAAAACCACGGTACACTTACACATGGAATTCTATGCAGCAGAAAGAAAGACAGAGCTCCTGCCCTTTGTTGACAGTATGAATGGAACTGGAGAGCATTATGCTGAGTCAAATAAGCCAGGTGGTGAAAGACAAATACCATATTGATCTCACCTTTAACAGAAACCTAATCAACAAAATGAACAAGCAAGCAAATGTAACCAAAGACATTGAAATTGAGAACAGGCTGACAATGGCCAAAGGGAAGAGGGGAGGGGATTATAGGGGGTGAAAGGGTGAAGGGTTTGTAGGAACAAGGGGAGTGGCAACAGGGGAGGGAGGTAGAGAGGGCTGGGGTGGTGGGGAAAGTTGAGGGGAAAAGGCAGAAAACTGCACTTGAACAACAATAAAAATGTTTAAAAACTATGGTGATTTAATATTTTTCAAATAATCTTCATTAAGAAAATATGTGCTTATTGCTGATTTTTAAAAATAAAATTCAGCAGAATATAATTGCCTTCAAATATGGATCAAATGGGGTAAGGAGGTGTTGGCAGGGTATTCCCTTGGCCTACCTTCAGGTTTAAAATGCTAACCCTTTTCCACAGTGTTTATTTCCACAAACTGATGTTACTCCTCAATCTTAGAACCCCCTGCCATTTCTTTCACACAGAATGGCTACCAACTTCTCCATATGTTCAAGTCTGGCCATCATTTCTTACACTGTTTTGATACTTGGCAACAGGATTTATAGACATATATGTCAATCTCCTTACTAGAATGTAAACTCTTTGAAGTTAGAGACTGGTTTTAATCCTATACTTTATTATCTTAAAGCATCCAAAAGAACAATGTCTTATTTGTATTCAATACATGCATACTGATGAATGAAAAATTTCTCTAGAATTAGACTTCACTCATGTAACTTGGTTCTACACAATTAAATCTATATAATTAGTGAATGGTTTCACAGTTTGTTAGCTTACCACTTGAGGTCAAAAGAATTCACTGGAATTTTCTCTACATCAGACCCTGTGAGGAACCAACTGAAACTGAGCATTTTCCTCATTCCTTTCCTTTTTTATTTATATACAAATACAACCTGATTAAAATTAACATGGAGAGAACATTTTAAAATAAAATAATGAGACATCATCATTCATTGACACATTCCCAAAACACCAATAGAACACCAATGCTGAGTCAGAGCCTGTTCTAGGCAGTGGTGTGTGGAGATGGAAAAGACCATTGGGCCCTTCAAGAATTCATGTCTTGGCAAAAAAAGATGGATGCATTCACAAAACACAATAGAATACAAGCCATGCTAATGTAAAAAAAATGAGAAATAGGATAACACAGTGAGGGACATCTTATCTAGCCTATAGAAGAGATCTCCCCCTTAGAGAATGTTATGTATAAGTCTGTAAAAAAATTGAAAGTGAATATCCCTAAAGGGCAAAATGACATATAAAAAAGAAAAAAAAACATGGAGCACATTAAAAAAAAGTCATGCTGTTTACAATGACCAGAATTTTCCTGATGAAAACACATTTACTAGACAATGTGACAATCAAACAATGTGTATAAAAGAGGTTCACTACTCCCAGCCAGCAGCCAGTTCCAGTGTAAACTTGATTTTACATGTCACACACTCACATGTTATGGTTAACACCAGTTGTTTCAATTTTCTCACCTATTATTAGTTCCTGTTCTCATTCTAGTCACCTTATGACTATAGCAATGGGGAAGTTCAAAACATGAAGGCTTAGAGCCATTTTTCAGGCTTTTCTGATTCAGCTACATCTATGGAGCTACATACGATGAAACAGTAATGGTCCTACCTTTGAGAACCTCCAGTGATTATAAGGCCAGATTATACTCTTTAAAAAATATGGAACTTTATTTAGTCAAAAATTTGGCATCACTGTTTTCAAGTATAGAAACTGCATGCCCAAGATTATCTAGATTGTGTGATTTTAACATTCCTCATCTAATGTTAGGCAGTTCATACAGATTTAGGATTCATCATTACCACAATAATATATTATACAGGAGTTCAGAGTATAGCCTGATGAATAAAGATCAAGGCCATTACTCATGAAGAAGTTTGTACTTTTTGCAGCTTCAGAGGATAAAATAGGAATAAACAAGGTTTATATGGCAAAGAGCAGCATGAATTACAAGACACAGCCAAGACTTATGGTCTATATAAACACTTTAGAGAAAAAACAGAGTGAAACAAATAAACAAAACCTAGATTTACACACCTAGTTTTTGGTGGAAAGAAAGATGGTGACATAAATGTAGATGTAGGCATAGGGGATAGATATACATGTAAATGTTGGTGTATAGTAAGTGTAGAACAAAGAATAAGAGTAGAAATAATCAGACATTGAGATGTGCTTTAAATCTCCACAAGGGGAAAAGCAATTTGCAGCTTCAGATGGAAACAGATACTCCCTTGATAAATGCAGGTTCTTCTTAACCACCATTTGTGTTGTTTATTCATTTTTTTCATGTCTCTCTTCAAGTCCATCCTTAGTAATCTAGTGCAGACATGTGCAATAAAAACAGCAATGAGGCAATTGAGCTTAAATCCTCCTTGTAGAGGCAGGAGACCCCAAAGATAGTCTGCCTGGAGTTCCTCTGCTTCACTGAGGTAAGCCTGTGCGGGGTGGGGGCAGAGATGAGTTATCAGCCACCAAAGCTCTTGTTTCCTGGATGCACACTCGGCTCTCAACAAGAGCTGGTAGGGGAAATGCCCTGACCTCCAACAGATAGGGATTCTCAGAAATGTTACAGTTACCAGATCTTATAAGACGTAAAAAACGAGGCCATTCATCAGCTTATGCAGAAAAATGACTACAGAGTTTTTGAGTTTTTTAGTCTCCCTTACTTCTTGTCCATCTTGCTTTTTTGTTAAGGTCCTCTGTGTTTCTTAGAAGGATGAATGACAGTTAGCATGGAGCTCTAGCAATCATTGGCATACCCTATCCCTTTCAATTCACTCTAATTCTCCCAACAATTTGTATATTTATTATTTTTATTTTAACTATACAAATGAGGAAACTCACATACTAGAACGAAATCTCAGGTCACACAACCAGGAAGATGCAGAATCACAATCTGAAACCTAGCTTATCTGATTATAAGCTCAGTGACCTTTCTATAGTATAACATTTCTGCTGGGAAGATGAAGTTCTGAGGTGGAGTTAGGTCAGGAGGAGTATTGAGAAGTAATAGCAGCTCAGCCTGGGAAAAAGTGCTGATAAATACAGGTATACCCAAAAAGCTAGGTGGGAGAAATCATTAGAGATATTGACTACAGCCAATTATTTGTATTTCTGTGTTTTTTATTTCAATAGCCCATATCATTTCTGGGCCCTCAGACCATGCACAATTAAATGTTATTAGATAGTGTGTTTTATTGACTAGAAGTGGACCATATGAATTTTATGAGATAGAAATAGCTTTGTGCCAGCCCCTTGATGGGAATGTTTTACTAACAGCAAACTTTCTGAAGAAGAAACTGCCATATAAAAGAACCCAGTGTAATGTTATACTCAAACACATTTTTTATTATTAGGCTCCATTATTTCTGTTTTAAGCACAGGTTCATTAATTTTCCATGGGCTAATTAGTCTGGGAGTATTTCTAATTGCTTTACTCTTCTTTCCTTTAATGATGATAGTCACATTTTCCTTTCAGAGTCTCTTTCCTTTTATTCTGGGAAGAAAATGAGAATTAGATTAGTTAACTAATGGTCCCATGGAACTAACCCCAAAGAAACTCACTGACTCCCAGAGGTAAGACTTTTACAATACCTCAACACCGACCTTTACACATGAATAAAACCAGAATTAAGCTTCCCATGCATTCGATAATACATTTTGGTGACATGTACAGAGAACTAGCACATTAAATTGGTAATGTTGCAGGAAAAAAACAGCAATTAAGGAACCTCATAAAAAGAGGCGGTTGCTTTAGTCACTTCATCTTCCATCAGAGCATAGCTGCTTTATGGCCTCAATAGACAGGATCTATCTATATCTATCAATTTATCTATCTGTTCATTCAAACATTTACTGTAATTTTTCTATCTACCATGCTATGATCTGGACTCAGATATCTCCCAGGTGTGGTTCTGGCTCTCAAAGATCCCACAGTTTTCTGGGTGGGACAGATCTGTGACTCAATGAGGGAAAGAAAGCACTGCCTGTGCTTCAGTGACAATCACTACTGGGTACAGGGGACACACAGCAATGCTTGTTGACAACGTGTTGGCAAACACTTCACAAGAGAGGAGACATATGAGCTTAATCTTCTAGCACTCCAGTGATATGAGCAGAAGAGCACTGCCTGTAGAGACAGCAGCATGACCCCTCAGCCCTCATCTGTGTGACCAGGTCATCCACAGAGAATCAAAATAGAGATAATCTTTGTAGGACAACCTCCTTCAGACTGTACATGAGAGTACAGACCACTAGGTACAGTGAGTAGCATGGCAAAAACTCTTAATGTAAGAAGCTTTGAGGAAGTCATAGAGGCTCTTCTAGGCCTTTTTTTTTTTTTTGCAAGAAAAAGCTTGTAAAAGAGATGTACACTCATACAAAGTATTGGTAGCTACAGAGGAAATGATAAAATGTGGTTTACTGTTCGGGTGAGTTAGAAAAATTAGTCTGTCTGAATCTTTACTACTGAGAAATGGAAATTATGATATCTGATATATCCTCTTCATGGGATATTTATAGATCAAACATACAAAATGCTTTGTAAACCAGACAGGCTTCTACAATGGAATAAATTAATTACTGTATTATCATGGTTCCTATTATTTTGCTGTTATTTATATTATAATTAAGGAATTGAAAAAATATGAATAGGGTGTCTGAGAAAAGTGGGACAAGGATGCCAAATATGTGTGGTTCAGTGAGCTAGAGACATAAAATTATTTATATGTAGTTGATAAAATGATAAATGAACAGTCACTTTGAACAGTATTTAACATAGTAAAGCCTTTTACTATGCATTACTTCATCTAACTCTTCAACAATGCCCATGAAGTTTATAGGATAATAATTATATTTCTAATTTACAGGTTAAAAATTGAAATAATTGTTAACTGAGTGTTCAACACACAGTGAGTGCTCATTAGCTATTAGGTATTAGTTGTATTGTTTTATTTGTATATTACTATTTTATCACAGTTATTCAATGTTCATAGAACTTGAATATTTGGAAAGTCTCAGGAACAATCATAATTAACTGAATTGCTGATCTATAAAATCAGGTTAATAAGGTTGATTCTATTTACATCTCATGATTATTCTAATGGTAAAGTCAAATGACCCATGTAGAAGTATATTATATAATGTGGTCAGATAAATGAAAGTCCTAGTAGTATTTTATTCCACAGGGATATTTGGTTATCAGTGCAACAAAATGTTAACTCTAAGAGTTGAGCATAGTTCACTAGAATAAAATAATCTAATGATATAAATACAAGCCATAAAAGCTCCCACTTCATGAAGCCAACAGAAGGATGTGTTGAGAATACTGTGAACACTGCTTGTAATGGCATATGTTCTTAGAGTTGGCAAACTGTAAGGGAAAAGCAACACTGTGCTCAGATGGCCAGTCTTTTCCACAGAGAAACAACATAACCATTACACAGTTTAGTCAAGGGCACACTGGAGGTTCAGTCTGCAGCCTCCATCAATTTAAATGCCTGCCACTTTCTTCAGATCTTTATTATTTATCACTAGTATTTTTTCTTGTTTTTCTTTTTTTTATTTGTAGAGAGAGAGAGATTGAGATTTATTGTTCCTCTTATTCATGCCTTCATTGATTGATTCTTGTATATGCTCTGACCAGGGATTGAACATGCAACTGTGGTATACTGGAACAATGCTCTGATCGACTGATGCTCTAATACCTGGCCAGGGCTGATAGATTCTCCTGGCTGATCCTGCAAAGAGCTGCCACTGCTCTGTGTCTTTCTACTTTCACCCCCTGGTTGTTATGTTCTCTGAGGCCCCACCTCTGTGGATGCCTCTCCTCTGAGTATAACCATAGGAAGTGTTTGAATGCCTCTTTGCTGTGCAAACATCTTTTCTGCTCAGGGATGATCTGAAGATTGGCTTTCTGTAACCCTGATGGTACTGTGTGTGCACCATGTTCACACCTTTTTCTTTGTCCTACCAAGGAGAAACAAGACATATCTTTTCTCTCATATTCAACAGACTAAGCAGATATTGATTAATACACTTCAGCTCATCCTTCTTTTATGGACTACCTGGAATGACAAGGTCCTTGTTTTCATCCATTTTTTGCACACATGCTTGACATGACATGCTTGTCATGTTTCCATGACATGCTTACACTAGAGGTGTAGTGCCAAGATAGAAAGCTAAACTAAATGTTGCCCTTGTCTTCACCAGTTGAAAGAGAGGGATTCATAAAGGAAGGAGTCTATTTCTTTGTACAACTTGTATGTTGGAAAGAAAACTATGTGAAAAAAGGAATGCTTATAACTGTGGAGTTTTTTTCTTTACATTCTTTCATTTAGCTCACCCCATCCCCCAGAAAAAAACTACCTCACTGGAGAAATAAAATCAATGTTTTGCAGTTTCACTACCAAAACAGATTTGATTTGAATCTGCATGGAACCACTGAAGTGAAATGAATCCCTAGTTCAGTTCCCAGCCTATCACCTCCAAATCACTTACCCATCAGCAAGCGGTTGGATTTACTAGAGCAATGACACAATTCAATTCCTGATTACAGGGCTGAATAAACCTGATATTGAATCACAGTTCTACACTTACTAACTTGGTCAATTTATTCAACCCTTCTTCACCTCCATGTCCTCAGCTGCAAGTAGAATAAGTATTCTCATGACACAAGATTGATAAGAAAACTTAACTTTTCTGTCTGGATTATACTTCAGGACATTCATGTGTGTGATGAACAATAAAGCATTTTTCACAAAGAATGTGATCGTAATGAAGCTGTGGTATCAAATGCATCATCAGAATAGGACTGTTAGATAAAAAAATGTTTTATTAAGCTAACACACAGTTCAGAAAAAGGGGACCCTTTTATCTTGAAATAATGCATTTAACATTACACAGCTATTCTGTGAGGGTCAAAACTATAGCCCCAAACAACTAATGTTCTTAGGCCAATGCTCCTCTCATGAAAACACAGCCACTCATTTTAATGGAAGGCAGGTTTACTATGGTAACTATACAGAGTTTTTTAAAGAAATCAAATCTCAAAAGAGACTGTTGTTACTAATGTTTATGGACATATTCTTTGAATTTTATACTTCTGGGAATTGCTACTATTATAACATATCACCTTTCTTCTTTTTAAGTTACAAAAAAAAGGAAACTGTCCAAATTGTGTGAATTAATACATATTCTGTATTCATTCTGCATTCCAATTCTAACTCTGACCATACATACCTTAGCACATCACTATTCATAAATGAAGAGAGTTTTCATTTTTATTATTTAAATTTTCAACTGATTTCAAGTCAGTTTCATTATTGTATCTTATCCTTTCTCTATTATTTCAAATAAACATTAACTGACAAGCTTCATCCAAGACAACATGAGATTAATAGCACCCATTTATGATTGATTATGCCAGAATATATGTCTTACAATAAAATTTGATTTTTAATCCAATTACACAGTTATTTATAAGTTCTGAATTATTCTGTACTTTTGAAACGAACATTTTTTGACCATTTCTTTGTGGTATTACATGTTTCCTTAATTTCTCTATCACTTTAATTGCAAATGCCCTTTTCTGCAAAGCTATAAAAATTCCACTTTAGCATTCTTGGAGTGATCTAGTTTTTGAACATGTTAAGGTAAGCATAATATTCAATGACAGAAAATTTTATAAATAGGTATTTTCAATAACAATAAGCTAAATGTTGAATTATATGTGAACATAAAGACTTGAATTCCCCTATTTTGATCAATAATTAAAAGCTTAAAACCAAATATTATTTTTTCATAATTTTTATTGTTGTTGTTCAGGTGTAGATGTCTCCATCCCCCCACCCACTCCCCACACCACAACCATCCCCACCTCCCAGCCTCAATCCTACCCCCTTTTGGCTTTGTCCATATGTCCAAGAGAGTTTTTATGTCGATGTTAGAAACCTATTTCATGATATAAAGTGTGTATTCAAAGTATGTGAAAAAAAATAACACAAAAAACAGAAGCACTCAATATCAATAAGATCTTCAGGCTCACAGTTAATGATAGAAGAGCTGAGAGACTGCTGAAGTCTAGGTTTACATATGTGAGGTGACCAGATGTCCTGGCTGGCCCAGAAGAATCTCAGTTTATGCATGTTTTTTCAGGCATGATGATGAATTATATTTCATTCACTCTCAAAATTCTATGGTCACTCTATGAATATCAAAGGGCAGATATTTCATGGGAAAGATTCAGCTTGTATTAAAGGAGGGGGAAGGTAGCTGAGTGGAAAGTAGGAGAGCAGAGAGCAGTGGGAGTTGAGGCTAAGTCAGGCCCACAGATTTGACAATGTAGTTTTAAGCTTGGGCACAACACTGCTGCCAAAGGACTGAAGAGTCTGCATTTCCTTTTTATTTCCTCTCCTGGTCAATCATTTCAGAAATGGCACTTTAAAGCCATACAAATCCAACACTGAAAACAAAGCCAATTTCTTGGAGATTAGGAGGAAATAAAATATGATCCAATATACATACTGAAATGTATTTGCAATGTATAATTTTAGTAGCAAATCTTAGTCACATAAAAAAAGAAATCAGAACAAAGGTTCCCAAAGTCTAATTACAATAGACTGTAGCCTTGAATTTGGCAAGTTGACAATCTACATGGAATGAAGATAAGGTCCCAGATAGGGATTTAAATGCCAAAAGACCTTTCTATACCTCTGTGTGTATAATTAATTTACTGTGATTATGCAGCACCCTCCGGATTAGGGACAGTATCAGTTTACTCATTTGCGACAGTGACAGAAAGCCTGTTAGAATGTAAGATAGGTCACCTGTAAGATAGGTCAACAGTGAAATAACAAACCCACATAAAGAGATTTTAAAGCAATCATTTTGAAGCTTCATTTAAGTCGTCTTTATCCTATTTAACTTGATTTTCAGCCCTTTCATCTTAAGCCACAATTTTATTACACTTAATCTCATACCTATTATGTTTGCCCAAATTTATATAATAATGCAATATTTAAAGCCATCTTTAAACAGAAAATAAGCAAACACATGAACACAATTTTGTAAATTCCTACTCTCACCTCTCCCTTGTCTTCCTTTGTCTTCTGTTGATATCTTAAAATTATCTCTATTTAGTCTTCTTGAACACTGTCAAAGTGGATATCATTGCCTCCTTTTCGAGAAGGGGCTGAGGATACCTAGAATTTAGGACTAATGTGTTCATCGTCAGGCAGTTCAGGCAGACCTGGCAATTGGACAAAAGGTATGGCTGACCCCAAAGCCCACAGGGTTATCTTCTGTCTTCTTTGGCTTAAAAGTTTTAATCCCTTCAAGGAATTTAACTCATGAATGCAACCATCTCTAGAGAATAATTTGACCTTCGTCTGCTCCTTAATGTGAGAAAGTTTTTTTCTTAACCTTTCTTATCATTCAACTTAAGACTTTAATATAGGTAGAGAACATGGGTTAAGGCGAATACCTTAGAGGAAGTGAAACTGGCCTCGTAGAAGGATCACTGACATTGGCATCGATGAGCCCTTCATTCACAACAAACAGGACTGCCCTTGTTGGCCTGGCCTTTCTAGGGAGAATTCTTTTCCCTTTTTTTTTCTTTCATATCTCTGTGTTTTGCTTTCATTTATTAAATGGAACTGACAAGGTTAGTAAACCATGCATGAACTGGGCACACATTAGGTATTCAATAAATTATAGCTTTTCCATTGTAGCTTTTCGTGGTATCTTACCTCGAGTTCTAGAAATTGTAAAATTTCTAGAAATTCTAGAAATTTAGTTCTAGAAATTGTAAAATTTTAAATTTTTTAACTTTAAAACTGAGCAAAAGACTAGAGGGCAAAGGAGAATGTGACATGAAAGAGAAATTGCTCTCTTGGGCCTGGATTTACCTGAGATTACCTGCTATGTTTGCAGAAACCATGGAAATGAGCACGTTAAACTTGGTCTAGGAAATAGAAACAATTTTACCAGGATCATTCAATATGCAAACACTTTTGAAAAATCAGCAAGAGTTATTATGATTTTAAATATATTTGTGCCTGCCATCCTGCCTAATGTTTCATGATTTAATTAGTAATATCATTTCCCTGGACTTAAGGTTATCAATCATGTTACAGTTATTTCAGTTCTGGCTGTCTAAATGTAGCTAGTGTTCTGGCATTGTTCCCTCTGCAGGGATGAGTGAGAATTTTCAAGGATAAAATGACATCAGGAAAAAAAGAGACTGCAGTGTATAATGAGGCACAGATCATGCCACTAAGTAACTTCACCTTTGATAAATCCACAGCTATTTAGCATCTCCTCTCTTCCCATCATGTATCAGCTGATATGGAACCTCCTGTAGAAAGCTTACAAAAGAATCGGGTTGGAAAAATGAACATACAAAAGCAATTAATCTAACTAATGGTGGCTATAATACCATACATCTGCTTCATGCAGTTCACAGCAGGCACTTCTACAAAAGTGATTCTACGTAACCTCATTTAATTAGCTCTAAGTGCTAAATTGTTTGGTACACACTAAAAACTTAGCAGATGCTCCTGTAAGGCAGCAATTTTCAACCCTTTTCATCTCATGGCACACATAAACTAATTATTAGAGTTCTGTGTCACACCAAAAAATATATATATTTTTTCCAACCTGACCAAAAATAGGTATAATTTTGATTCATTCTACCAGATAGCTATTGTTGTGTTAGTTGTTATCATTTTATTGTATTTGGCAATTTAAGGAAAAATAAGTCAGTGACCCTGACTAAATAGTCCAGTATTGTGTGTTTTTAAAATCTTGTGGCACACCAATTGAGAATTGCTGCTGTAAGAGAAAGGTCAACATGCATCACAGAGGTGGGAGAACCTCAGGTCTGGATATGGGTTATAAATATTGGAGGGATTGGATAATTCAGGATGGTGGGGTATACAACCATGAGTTCCTTGGTCTTACAATTCAAAACACATCAAACATTTTCCAACTGTAGCTTCTTTTAAAGCCTAGTTCAGCACTTGACCACAAAAGCATGTGTTTTAACAGTTTGTATCTCACCCCAGTTATGATAAAATCCTGGAAGCCAGATGTAAGCAGAGATTATGTTGACTGTACAGACTTCTGTGAAACTGAAATACAGAGGAAAGAGTAAGCCTCTAAAATATTTTAGAATGAAAATAGTATGGAAAGCAGGGAACTGAAATGTAAACACATATGCTAGGAGACCAGCTGGATAGGAATGTTGTGCCTTTTCATCCATGGTTTGCATTAATGAAACATGCTTTAAATGCCCAGGCTGTGCAAAATTCAGACTAAGACAATCACAGGAGGCTTGTGAATGGCTTTAACTGTGTTAAGTCAAGCAAACCCCATAGATGAGTATATGTGACTTCCGTGTATGGGCGCATGCACAGCGTTGACACCAAAAGCTTCCATTCTTTCCAGATAAAGAAGTGTGTCCAGTGAGGTGAAGATGACCAAGACTAGGGACACACAGGATGGCCTGGAAGACCCAAACCAATGGAACACGAAGATTAATTCTCACATCTGTCTAACTCAAAATCTACCTTCTTATCCAACACTGAGTAGACTCAACACAGAGCCTCTTTGGAAACAAGAGTAGAATATAAGTGATTGAATGCTCAGGTCTTCTTTGAGGCCATATAACAATATAACCAGTACATTTGTCTCTATTGAGTTCGTATCTGTTTTTCTTTTATGCCAAATCTGCATTCTCACTCTTTCAAATACACAATACTCATTTGTGTGTCCTTAATATAATTTCTCCTAAGTGCACTGCAGTGCTTAAAACTTGCCTGGATGTGCCAGGCTTATATTATTATCCAGGCTTTCTCCTATGATTTGGCTGTTCATTAAGGGCAAGTTGAGTAATGCTTCTGCACCACAGTTTCCTCACCTATAAAATTATCAGATTAGATCAGATAATTCTTAGACTCTACATAACTCTATTTCTCTTGTAACTCTATTAGTCTAAGGCTAACCTGTTTTATATAAATCCATTCATATTTTATGATCTTTTAAAAAAAGCTGATGTATCATGTCCCTCAAAGATATTTGTGCAGACCTAGATTTTTTCCTTTTCCTCACCCACTACTTCCTCCTGCTTCCAAGGATGCCAAATCAGTTTTCTCTAGTTGACCTTGTTCTCTTCCATATGATGTTTCCTCTGTTTCCTCCCCCTCCAATGTCTTTTCTTCCTTGTGGTTTCTCTCTTCTATGTAGGTCTGCTTAGGCTCTGGAAGGTGTTTTATGTCCCCACAGCACCCCCAGACACCATTACTGTTAGATATCACTTATTTCTCTCTACCATGACTGCTGTATCAGCCACTTTTATCAGATTCTGACACCCACATAAGCTAATGCTCTGTCGCCAGAGTCGTGGTTCTCAACCCGTTCTGCATAGCAATTGATCTGGGGAGCCTTCAAACACACCAACAACTAGGTCACTCCACCAGAGAATTAAATCAGAAATTACAAGGTGAATCCCAATTATGAGTATTTTTAAGCCCCTTAGGCATTTTGAAATGTGAAAACTACTGCCTTACAGTGTCTAACACTGAAGTATTTATGGATAGTTGTTAATAAATGAATTAATTAATTGATCTCTGATGAAAACCTCCAGTAGTGATTCCTTTTTTTTTTTTCCTTTTGGTTCATGACACTTTTTGCCGATACACTTTGAACTTATGATTTTATAAAATAAAATGTTATAATATGGTCTATTTGAAATTATTTTTACCTATCACAGGGTATCACCCTTATAGAATTTGCCTGGCAATCTTTAGTTTTATCAGTCATTTGGTATCATAATTACTAAAAATTCTTAAAAATTACAAGTGTTTTGTACCTACTGGTGTTGATAGGATATATTCATTCCACTCCCTCAAAATATGTAGTACATACTGGAACATTCTACTCCTTCAAAACATGCAGTCCATACTGGGTGCTTCTTATGTGCCATTGATTGATCCAAGGAGCAGGTATATAGCCGTTACTAAGAAAGAAAACTTTTGCTCGTAAGGAATGGCCATTCTAATGGGAAACCTGAAACTATAAACAAGTCATCAAAAACATAAGTAAAGAGCAGACATTCAGTTAACATGTGCCAAGAAAACAGTGTAGCAGGGTGATATCATGAGCATGCCTGAGAAAGCTGCATTGCTCTAGGTGGTCAGGAAACACTCTAGATAGATTACAGGATAATAGAGATAGAAATAGCATGAACAGCCATCTTCACAAATATCTGGGAAGAGAGGGAATAGTAACTACAAAGGCCTTAAGGAGGTTGGTCTGTTCCACAAACAGAAAAAAAACAAAACAAAACAGTGATTACATGGTATCCACTGGTGAGAAGGGAGTATATCAGACACTTTTGATTCTTCCAGGTCCCTGGAAGCATTGTATGCCCAAAAGAGTATTTGAAGCCAGTTGTACTATTGTCAAACTGTTTGACCTTATTTACTAGGTGTATAATCCTGGACAAAATATATGGCCTCCATGCAACTCAGGTTCCTTCTCTAAGAGAGAAATATAATTTTAGCTTGTTGGTTATTATGAAGAGTAAATGAATTTTGCATATAAATTCCCAGTCCTTAGTGGTCACTTAACAAATACTGATTTCCTCCTCTCCCTTATCTCATCCATGGTCACATACTAGGTCTCACAGTTACAGAGAAGGTAGCTTGGATTAAGATGCATAACCTGCTATCAGAACTATTTTCCCTTGACATTCCACCACCCTTCCTCCTCTTCAAAACACTCACTCCATCTTCTCTCTAAGGCACATAATTGGCAGAAGCAGACTGGGTCATGATGGTCTGGAAAGTGAACTGGCTTACTGTCATGTCACTTCCTTCCAGGGGAAACAAGAATCATGGTTTTTGAGCCCTCTTTGTTATACCTTCCATCAGTCAAGTGAAAAAAAAGTCCCCCAAAAGGAACATGTCTGAGGATGACCTGTAATCTTCTCTAAGTTGAATGCAAGAAAAGTAAGTTACAGAAATGACAATCTGGAGAAATTATAGTGGCTTGAAGGCTCTTCAGCTATCAAAATATAGAAGAATTTAGATTTGGCTTTTAAATGCTTGCATAAGTATATGCATATATATCAGGTAAACATGCATATACACACCATATACACACATTTTGCACACACACATAGAGAGAAATGTTTTCTTTCTAAAAATGCATTTATTCATTTACTTATATATTTTTTTCTTTTATCATTATTCAGTTACAGTTGTCCTGCCTTTTCCCCATGGTTCACCTTTACCTTGTCACCTCCTCCCACTCCTACAGTCAATCCTTCCCATTGTCTATGCCCATAAGTCTTCTATTGTGTTCCTTGGCTTGCCCTTTCCCTTTCTTTCTCCTGTTGTCCCCCTCCTCTCTCTCCTCTGGACACTGTCAGTTTATTATTTATTTCCAAGTCTCTGGTTCTATTTTGCTCATTTGTTTGTTTTGTTGATTAGTTCTACTTATAGTGACATCATATGGTATTTGTCTTTCACCACCTGGCTTATTTCATTTAGCATAGTGCTCTCCACATCTATTCATGTTGTTGTAAAATACAGGAGTTCCTTCTTTTTTTTCTTCTGTATAGTACTCCACTGTGGAACTGTACCAAAGTGTTTTGATCCACTGATTTACTGATGGGCACTTAGGCTGTTTACAGCATTTGGTTATTATGAATAATCCTGCTATGAACACTGGGGTGCATAGGTTCTTTTGAATTTGTGATGCAGTATACTTAGTATAGTCCTAGCAGAGGGATCGTGTGATCAAAAGGCAATTCCATCTTTAGTTTTTTGAGGAAATTCTATACTTCTTTTCCATATTGACTGCACCAGTCTGTGGCCCGACTAACAGTGTACTATCCCTTTTCTCCAAAACCATGCCAGCACTTGATGTTTGTTCACTTATTAATGATGGGCATTCTTACTGGTATGAAATGGAATCTCATTGTGCTTTTAATTTGCATCTCTCTAATGGCTAGTGATGTTGAGCATTTTTTCATGTGTCTATAGGCCCTTTATATGTCATTGAAGAAGTGTCCATTCAGGTCCTTTGCCCATTTTTCAATTGGATTGCTTGTCTTCCTGGTGGGGGAGTCGTGTGTGTTGTTTATGTATTTTGGAGATTAAACAACTGTCCAAGTTATCATTGGCAAATATGTTTTCCCATAAGGTTGTTTCCCTTTTCATTTGGCTGATGTTTTCTTTAGCTGTGCAGAGCCTTTACATTTGATGAAGTCCCATTTATTTATTCTTTCATTTACATCCCTTAGCTTAGGAGATGCAGTGGTGAAAATACTCCTGTGTGGGATGTCTGAAATTTTCCTGCCTATGTTTTCCTCAAGGATTTTTATGGTATCATGACTTATATTTAAGTCTTTTTCATCTTGAGTTTTTTTTTTGGTATATGGTGTAAGTAGGTGGTCTAGTTTCATTTTTTTTTTTTTGCATGTACTTGTTCAGATCTCCCAATACCATTTATTGAAGGGTTATTTTTACTCCATTTTATGTTCCTGCCCTCTTTGGCAAATATTAACTGACTATTTCTCAGTATAGTTGACATTCAATATTATTTCATGGAAGAAAGATATTTTAAATTAATTGTTGCATGATCATAATCTTCATTTTTATCTTATCTCAGGACTGAAAAATAATGATTTTTAAGATAAAATAATGACACTTTTGCTTTATGTATTTTAAGAAGCCATAGACCAATGGTTCTCAAAGTTGACCATGTATCGGAATTCCTTGGAGAGCTTGCTAAAATTCTCATTGCTAAGTCCTACTCCCACAGTTTCAGATTTAGTGGATGTTGGGAGGGCCTTGGAATTTGAGAACTACTCTTAGTGATTTAGTAAGCTTTGTGCTTGAGTGCAGGACAGGAGAGCCAATCAATAAGGGTTTGGAAAGGAATAGGTATTATAGAAGAAACTTTACTTCTCCAGAATACATTATCTTGCTATGAGAGTACTATTGATTAAAAAGCATGATGTGTTAAGTACTCATTGAATTAGTATACTTTATTACAGAGTGTTTAATTATTCCTTTTCATCACACTCAAGAATAACTCCTTACCCCAAACTAGACTGGATAATTTAGAATTCAATGAATTTTGTTATAACTTGAGGTTATTTTGACAAAAATTTATGGAGTGCATGCTATGTGCCATGTACTTTCATAGGTATTGGAGGTACATGTAATCAAATATCTGCCTCTGTTTAATTTATATTCTGATAAGGGGGAAATATAAGAAACAAGTTAATTCAGTAAAATATGTGGCATGTTAAATAGTGACAAAAAAATAAATGGAAAAGTGAACTGAAGAAGTTCTGAGGACAGGTGAAGTTATAGATAAGGTTGTCATAGTGGGCCTCTGCCCAGAAATACTAAAATTATTGATTGGTTTGCATCTTCCAAAAATTATATTAGAAAATAATTTTATGCATCTATAATAATTTTTATGCATCTATGCATCTCACTCACAATTGCTTCAAAAAGGATAAACATATGGAGAAATAAATTCAACAAAGGATGTGAAAGACCAGTACTCAGAAAATTATAAAACACTGAAGAAAGAAACTGAAGAAGATACAAATAAGGGGATGCATATACTGTGATCATAGATAGGAAGAATTAACATCAGTAACATGACCATACTATGAAAGGCAATCTATAGATTCAATGTAATTCTAATCAAAGTTCCAATGACTTACTTCATGGGACCAGAATAAATATTTCAGAAATTTATATGGAACCATAAAAGACCTCAAATAGCCACAGCAATCTTAAAAATAATTCTTAGAGGCATCACACTATCTGATATCAAACTCTACCAGAAGCCAGTAGTAAACAAACCAGCAGGGCAGTAGCATAAAAACAGATAGATAGATAGATAAATGGGACATAATAAAGAGCCTAGAGATAAACCCACACCTTTATAGTCAATTAATATTTGACAAAGGAATAAAAAATGTAAAAATGAGTAAAGATAATCAGTTCAATAAATGGTGTTGAAATTAACACATGCATGAAAAAAGTGAAACCAGACCACCTTCTTATACCATATACAATAATAAACTCAAAATGGATTAAAAACTTAAATGCTAGATTGGAAACCACAAAAACCCTAAAAGAAAACACAGGCAGTAAAGCTTTGGACATTTCTTGTAGCAATATTTTTTCTGACATATTGCCTCAGGCAAAGAAAATGAAAGAAACAATAAACAAATAAGATTACATCCAACTAAAAAAGTTTTTGCACACCTAGGAAACCATAAACAAAATGAAAATGGAACCCACTGAATGGGAGAAAATATTCACCAAGGATACATCTGATAAGGGTTTACTATCCAAAATTTTTAAAGAATGTATACAAATTAACACCAGGAAGATAATCCAACTTTTTAAAAAAAGGCAAAGGACCTGAATAGACACTTCTCCAAAGAGGAAGTACAGATTGACAAGAGACATATGAAAAGATGCTCAGTGTCACTAATCATCAGAGAAACACACATTAAAACCACAATGAGGCATCACTACATACCTGTAAGAAAGGTTATCATCAAAAAATGAACAAAAAAGTGCTGGGAAGGGTGTAGAAAAAAGGGAAAGTTTTTGCACTTTTGGTGGGAATGCAGCCTGGTACAGCCACTGTGAAAGACAATATGGAGTCACTTCAGAAAATTAAATATGGAGCTGCCTTAAGACCCAGTGGTTCCTCTTATGGGAATTTATCAGAAGAAAACTGAAATACTAATTTGAAAGACTATCTATATGCACCCCTATGTTCATTGCCCCATTGTTTACAATAGCCAAAATTTGGAAGCAGCCCAAATGGCCATCAGTAGTGAATGGATAGGAAAACAGTGAAACATGTACACAATGGAATACTGCTTGGCCATAAAAAAAAAAAAAAAAGAAAGAAAAAAGAAAAGAATTGTAGCCTTTGTGACAGCATGAATGGACCTGCAGAGTATTATGCTAAGTGAAATATGTGTGTCATAGAAAGACAAGTACCATACACTTTCACCTATCAATGGAATCTAATAAACAAAATAAATTAACAAAGAAAATAAACAGATTCCCAGACGGGGCACATGCCTGGGTTGCAGGCCATGACCCCCAGCAACCACACATTGCTGTTTCTCTCTCTCTCTGTCTCCCTCCCTTCCTTCTCTAAAAATAAATAAATAAAATCTTAAAAAAAAGAAAACAGACAAAGACTCATAGATAAAGAACAGGCTGAGAGCTGTCAGAGGAGTGAGGGGTTGGCAGGGCTAGTTAAAAGTGTGAAGGGATTAAAAAAAAAAAACTTATCGACACAGATAGCACGATGGCGATTACCAGAGGCAAAGGAGGGTTGTAGGAGGTATAAAAGGAAATAGGGGGGATAAATGATGATGGAAAGTGACTTGACTTGTGAGGGCAGACACCTGATACAATATACAGATGATGTATTGTAAAATTGAACACCTGAACCCTATATAATTATATTAACCAATGTAACCCCAATGAATTCAATAAAAAGGAAAAAACAAAATGCAATGGAAATAAAGTTAGGCTGAGGTGACGCTTTGAGAATTATGTTGAAACTCTTAGCTTGTCACACTGTATTTGTGAAATGAGGAAGTAGAGAGACTAATTCATGTGCTTTCTTCATGTTTTAAGGGTAATAAAATGAAAATTTTAGAAAAACATGCCAAAAGCCTGTATTTAAATTGTAATCACATTTCATTTTCTTTTTAATATATTTTTATTGTAGTTGTTATTCAAGTACAGTTTTCTGCCTTTTATTCCCATCCCAGCCCACCCATCCAGCCCTCCCCACCTCCCTCCCATTTCTATACTCCGTTGTTTTTTTGTCCATGTGCCCTTTATACTTGTTCCTGTAAACCTTTTCCCTTTTCCCCTGAAATTTCCTCCCCTCTCCCCTCTGGTCACTTGTCAGCCTGTTCTCTATTTCAGTGTCTTTGGTTATATTTTGCCTGATTGTTCATTTTGTTGATTAGGTTTCTGTTAAAGGTGAGATCATATGGTATTTGTCTTTCACTGCCTGGCTTATTTTGTTTGACATAATGTTCCCCAGTACCATCCATGCTGTTGCGAAGGGTAGGAGCTCTTTCTTTCTTTCTGCTGCATAGAATTCCATTGTATAAATGTACCATAGTTTTTGGATCCATTCATTTCCTGATGGGCACTTGGATTGCAGCACTTGGCTATTGTAAATTGTGCTGCTATGAACATTGGGTAAATATGTTCTTTTGGATTGGTGTTTCACGATTCTTAGGATATACTCCTAGCACTGCAATTGCTGGGTCTAAAGGCAGATCCATTTCTAGTTTTCTGAGAAAATTCCATACTGTTTTCCATAGTATTTGTACCAGTCTGCAATCCCACCAACAGTGCACTAGGATTCCCTTTTCTCCACAACCTCTCTAGCACTTGTTGTTTGATGCTTTGTTTAGGAAGGTCATTGTCAATGTTGAGAAGTGGTATCTTATTGTGGTTTTAATTCTCTGATAGCTAGCAATACTGAGCATCTTTTCATATGTCTCTGGACCCTCTGTATGTCCTCCTTGGAGAAGTGTCTGTTCAGATCTTTTGCCCATATTTTAATTGGGTTGTTTGTCTTCCTGGCGTGGACTCCTTTGAGTTCCTTATATATCTTGGAGATCAATCCCTTGTCTGAGGTAATATTGGCAAATATGTTTCCTCATACGGTTGGTTCTCTTTTTATTTTAATACTGTTTTCTTTAGCCATGCAGAAGCTTTTTGGGTTTTTTTGTTTTTTTGTTTTGTTTTTTTTTTTTGAAGCTTTTTGTTTTGATGAGATCCCATTTGGTTATCCTTTCTTTTATGTCCCTTGCTCTAGGGGACATATCAGTGAAAATGTTGCTGTGTGTAATATGTGAGATTTTCCTGCCTACGTTCTTCTCCTCTATGACTTTAATGGTGCCATGGCTTATATTTAAATCTTTTATCCACCTTGAATTCATTTTTGTGTATGGTGTAAGTTGGTGCTTGAGTTTCATTTTTTTTGCATGAAGCTGTCCAGTTCTCCCAGCACCATTTGTTGAAGAGGCTATTTTTACTCCATTTTATGTTGCTGCCCCCTTTGTCAAATATTAATTGACTATAGAGACTTGGATTTATTTCTGGGCTCTGTGTTCTGTTCCATTGTCTGTATGCCTGTATTTATGCCAGTACCAGGCTTTTTTGATTACAGTGGCCTTGTAATACAGTTTGGTATCATGTATTGTGATCTCCCCTACTTTGTTCTTTCTCAAAATTGCAGCAGCTATTCAGGGTAGTTTATGATTCCATATAAATTTTTGAAATATTTGTTTTGTCTGTGAAATATGCCAATGATACTTTAATAGGTATTGCATTGAATCTATAAATTGCTTTGGGTAGTATGGACATTTTGATGATGTTAATTCTTCTGACCCATGAACACAGTATATGTTTCCATTTGTTTGTGTCTTCCTTAATTTCTTTCTTCAGTGTTGTGTAGTTTTCAGCACTAGCTTGCCTTATTCAACCCTAGATTTTAGTTCAGTTATGGTAGCTCCATTGTAGGTAAGGACCAAATTTGATTATGAAACATATGTACCTCTGAAATACATGACTAAGCACTATGTAACAGATACTCTGATATATATGGAAGTTATTTTCAAATACAAAATTTCTTAATAGGAACATTCCAAAATGTCTAGGAGTTCTGGGCTACATTTAAATTTGTGTTAGGAAGGAGTCATTCATGTAGGAAGAGCCCAATCTTGAGATAATTCAAAATATGTGGTGGTCCTTTCACAGAAAGTGAGCCAGTGTGAAACCATCAACATGAAGTGAAACAACAGAGCTCAACCTCAGAGGACTGACTACACGCATAAAACTAAATAAACTATGAAAATCCAGAAGCCAGCAGAATTATTGTTACTTGCTCTTGCTGTACCAAATGAGGCAGTAGGACTCACACCTATCAGGCAAAGCCTCCTGTCCCACATTTCTAGTTTGAACACCTTGTGTACACTGCATCCCTGTACTAAATGCAGAGAGAGAACCTACAGTCTTAGCTAAGATCTGATCTGGACTTTTCCTCTGAAGTAACTGCTGCCACATTTTACTTCTCATTAGTTCTTTCTTTTTCCTTCTCTCTTTCTTTCTTTTCTTTCTTTCTTTTTTGAAATTTTTATTGTTCTTCAACTACAGCTGTCTCATTTCCCTCCCACCATCCCCCCACCCAACCCCAGCCACCCACACCTCCCATCCTGGATCCTATCCCCTTTTGGCTTTGTCCATGTGCCCTTTATACATGTTCCTTGACAATCTTTCCCCCTTCTCCTCCCATTACCCCCTCCCCTCTCCTCTCTGGTTACTGTCACTTTGTTCTTAATTTCAATGTCTCTGCTTACATTCTGCTTGCTTGTTTATTTTGTTGATTACTCTTCACTTATAGGTGAGATCATATGATATTTGTCTTTCACTGCCTGGTTTATTTCACTTAGCATAATGCTCTGCAGCTCCATCCATGCACAATTACTGCTTCAATAACAGCTGACAAAATCAAAGCAGTAATCATTAGTTCTTTCTTTACACCTAAAACAAACAAACAAAAACTCACCCTTTAAATCACCAAATACTTTTTCTTTATTGTTTTGGGTTTATGCTAATTAAGAGTAGATGGATAGAAAAAAATTATTGAGCATCTACTGAATGCCAAGCTTTGTGTTTTACCAACTAGCACATTTTAGTCTTTTCCTATTTTTCTAAGAAAGGTAATAATTTTTGGTTTTACAGATGAGGAAATTGAGGTTTAGAGAAGGTAAATAAAATGTCCAAGGTAAAAATTAGTAAATAATAGCAGGGTCATGGTAAGATCAGCCAGTCCCACTTGAGGGTCCTTGATCTTTTTCTACCCTAAGGATTGTTGGTTTCTATGCTAGTACCTCATTCTATCTTTTTTTCTAGTTCTTATATAAATAATCTTTATGCCAAAGACATTTTTCATCCAACCCACTGGATTTAAGTCTCAGATTCCTAAGTGTGGTATAATTCTGGAAATTACATGTCTTAATAGGTCTATGATTTAACACATTGTTCTATGTCCATGGGCTTAGTAAAATCTGAAACACATTATTTGCAAAATTAGTTACATGGGAGTGTTTATTTGGTAAGGATTTACTGAGCTTTATATCCAGAATTTTTTCATTTCCTTTATATTTCAATATACTTCAATGACATTAAAGTATATTAAAATAAATTTAATAACATATACCATAACTGTATTATACATACTAATAAACTGAATCTGTCAATATATAAAAATGCATAGACTCTGATTTTACATACAATGCCATAATAATACTATGGTAATCATATATGATAATCAAAATATATTTCTATTCTATTTTGTTAATATATATGAATAATTGTTTTTTAAGATGCAAAGTTGATTTTTACATTTAAAATTAACCAGTAAAATTACTTTTATTAAGAAAATAAAATAATATTGTCTTAAATGCAATAACAGCTTTTGACAGTTACATGCACACACAAAATTGCATATATTAAAATATATTCTTTATCTAATAAAGGGAATCTACAAACTTATCTAAAACATATACTATTTATTGATCACATTTTGAAATATATTATTTTGAGATCAGGAATGAACAAGGTTGTCTATTATCCTCACTTCTACAACAGTGTACTAAAAGACTTATCTATTGTCATGCAAAAGAATAATTTAAATATTAAGATTAGAAAGGAAAGTACATAACTGTCATTACTCATGAATAGTATAATTATGTACATAGAAAATATGAAAGAATTCATAGATAAATTACTAGAAATAATGAGTTTAACAAGAGTGGAGAATACAATCAAGGTCAAGTTTCTAACTTAAATTTATTCTGTATATTGGCAACAATTAGAAGATTATATTTAGAAGATTAGAAGAAAATTATAACTTCAAATTCATCATAACTTCAAAAATAGAAGATACCTAAAAAATTTAATAAAAGAAATACAGTCTTTAATGCAGAAACATTTTAAGTATTATTGAGAAAAATATTAAATAAGACACATTAATAAAGAGAGAGATCAGGTTTACTAACTCATGACCTAATTAAAAAATGTTGTAAAGATGTCAGTTATTTCTTTTTTTTTAAAGATTTTATTTATTTATTTTTAGAGAGGGAAGGGAGAGAGGGAGGGAGAGAGAGAGAGAGAGAGAGAAGAGAGAGAGAAATATGAATGTGTGGTTGCTGGGGGTTATGGCCTGCAACCCAGGAATGTACCCTGTCGGGGAATCAAACCTGGGACACTTTGGTTCCCAGCCTGTGTTCAATCCACTGAGCTACGCCAGCCAGGGCCTTGATGTCAGTTATTTCTAAACTGATCTGTTGATTCAATACAATCCTGATTAATATCCCAATGTATTTTGTTCTGGAACTTGACAAGCTGATTGTAAAATGTATGTGGAAAATTAAAACACAAAAATGCTAATGATATTATTGAATAAGGTAGGAAAATTTGTTCTCTTTATCTATCAAGAATTATTATAACTACAGTAATGAGAGCCATGTGATGTTGACCAATGGAAAAGAATAGGAAACTTAGAAACAGATCCATATATGTATAGAAACTTGATTTATAGCAAAGGTGACACTGTAAAGCAGTAGTGTTGGGGAAACTAAAAATATAAAATAAAATTTGACCTTATTTCATATCATCCACAAAACTAAATTCCAAAGGAGTGTAAATATAAATGTGAAAGGTAAAATAATAATGTTTCAACTTGGTATACTATCTTAAAAGTTCTTAAATGATATACACAATGCTATAAATAAAAAATATTGCACAATTAGATAAGTTAAATTAAGAACTTCTATTTGAATTTAATTAAGATAGTGAACAAAAATAGCATGAGAGAAGATACTCGCAATGCATAATAAACCAAGGGCTCCCATCCAGAATATAAAAAATAATTCCTACAAATAATATATTACATAACCCAATGGGAAATGGGCAAAATATATTAAGTGGCCTAATATTTAACTTACCCAGCATGAAGGTACAGAGTACGTATTCTATTTAAATTTGTTAAATAAAGTTTATTATTAACCTTTTTATTCTGAGTGAGAAATACAACAGATGTAAAAATACATAAAAGACTTCAAAACTCAAAGGTTTTTCATACATAATTCATTGCATGGATGTAATAATTTATTCTTTAATTATTGATAGTTATTTAGAGCAGTTGTAGTTTTTAGATACTGTAGATAATGATGCTAAGATCATTCTTGTATATGATTCTTAATACAACTTGTGCATGCATTTTGGTAGGATATATATCCAAGGCTGGAATTGTTAAGTCACAGTATATTAGTATGCTCATCTTGAAATTTAGACAATAGTAGCAAGCTTGTTTCCAAAGTGTCTGTATGTCTTTACATTCCCACCAGAAGCATATCAGGTCTTTGCTAACACTTGATATTATTGGTCTTGATATTATCAATGTCTTCTTTCTATTTTAAGTATTTTGTCAGTTCTGTATGAAATCTTGTTGTTTTTTAGTTTGTATTTCCAAAATTACTAATAGAAATTAATAACTATAATTACAAATAACCACTTGAAAAATTCTCAGTGGAACATAATATTGAGAAGAGAAGCCAAACACAAGCTACTAATTCTATTTATACAGTTAAAAATATATGGTGGTTACAGATGCCTGCTGTACAGATAAACTATTTAAAAAGCATTAAAATGTCTACTGCAACAGAAGAGAAGCCACCTTCTCTATCTTTAAGGACGAGGAAAAAGTGCTTAGAGAGGCCTAGTCAGCAGCTTCCAGCTGCTGGCAATGTTTATTTATTTATTCCCTTTACATGAATGGTGCCTGCACAGGTAACCACTTTGTAATATGTCATTAAGTTAAGTAGTTTTATTTTGTAAATTTATCTTTAGGAGCACAAATAATTAAATTTATAATTAAATAAAAGAAAAAAAGCCCTAATAAATGAGCTAAGTTTGATATGTGGAAGAAAAGCAAAGTCTAATAGCCCTGGGTGAACTGGAAAGTAAACAGAAGAGCCCTTAGCTGCTCTCTAGGGGTGTTGTGACAAGCTGGCTCAGCAGACATGGGTCCTTTGAGCAAGATAGGTGGTCAGAACACCTCTTAAATAAAGTTTTACAGCTTCTGATCAGAGGGAGAATAATGTTTTCTGTTTGAGATATCCATGTCCAAACAGACAGTCAACTCAAAGAAAACTTGAGGAAGGTATTAGGAGCTTGAATGGGAAATCTGTGTCTTTGAGAAGTAAAGAAAATAATGTGAAGAAATGACAGACCAAAATGAGAAGTCAGGAAGGCAATCCTGTGAGTATTAAATAAGCCAGCCAGTGGTGGAATAGATTTGTTTCTTTAGCTTGACAAGCCAGGTTTATGTGCAAAAACCTGAATGGAAGATAAATATCCTGTTAGCCTTCAAGAAGTTTAAATTTTCCTTGGAAAGGCACATTAATTACCATCATTATATTCACAGTATCACAAGTTTCCAGCAAACTCCTATAGATGGGACCATGATGTCCAGTAAGGGATAAATCACTGCATGTGTTCCCGCCCATCAGGGATATATCTTTGGGGACAAGACCAAGATGGGAAGGACCTGAACAGAGCCTCAGCAGTGGGTATGTTCAACTATGGAGTGATGAACACCCTGAGCAATCAGTCTATTGACTCAGGGTTCGGAGTTTGGAGAAATTGTGGTCAGAAATGAAAGCTATTATTTGGAAGGTAGTCCTACTCTATGATTAACATGAAGAAGGCTGGAAGAAATTTCTAGGTGTTATAGAAATTTTTATGACACGCCAATGCACGTCTGCCTAAGGCCTCGAGTTCTGAATGCTCAGTATCTCTCACCATAAATGACCTTCCGGCTTTGCTTTAGTCATTTTATAGTTTTTTCATGAGGGCTGCTTTTAGTTATCCATATTACTGAATGAGTGGCAGGTGAAGGAAAAATGTTTGATTTTTCTAGGTGATGTCAATAATCTTATGTCTCATGCAGTGGTAAATATACACTGTAATAGACTCATATTTATCAGTGTACGCTTGACTCTGAGGTCACTAGCAATATAAGATTTAGTCACAACAGGCTGAAACTGTACAAAACACCCAACCCCCATGTCACAGCCAGAAAGGAGACTCCAGTTTATCTGTAATCATAGTCAGTGCATAGAATAATGTTATTCTAAGATTTGCAGCTATGTTTTAACCTGTTTTCATAATGGACGTCCAGCACTCTCAGAAATCCAAATACACTTCAAACTCTCAATAATTCCCCTTTTTATGTTTTCTTCCTTTGCTCTCTGTGGCCTTTCCCAAATAAGTGTGTATGGAATTTGCCCAAATTTCATTTTATTTTTTGACTGTCTGCCAGCCAGATAATAGCAAGCATCAGATCAAGGGTTTAGTTAAGTGCTTCATCTAGCAGTATTTATGCTACATAAATTATTCATAGAGTACCACCCAGAACAAATCGCACTTTGATTATACATTTTTCAGTCCATTCATTTAACAGACAGAGATCACTGAAGATCAGAAGAGCCACATTTGCAAATGGATAATGCACTTGGGCTCATCACCTGCCTTGTGTCCTCAGCTCCCCTTTCTGGTGGTGAGCTCTCCATCAAGGGCCTTTGTAAAGATCAAATAAGGTAAGTGATGTGAAAGTTTTTGAATGGTAAATGTACTGAATAAATAGAGATGGTTGCCCTCTGGAGGTACACTTTTAAAGTAGAATGCTTTGAGGTCACATAGATTTGTGTTTAAATGCCAACCAGTTGTATGACCCTGAGAGAAAACCTCAGCTATCTGAGACTCAGCTTCATTGCCAAAAAATGAAGATATCAAAAGCCATCATCCCTCAGGATGGGAGGAAGAAGGAAAATAAATCATATATGTAAAATACTAGCACTATGTCTTGCCTATGGCATGTGTTCAGTAAATAGAGACTTCTCTTTTCCTGTGGCTCTTTGATGGCATTTGACAACATCCTGATTGTCATTAACATTGTTTGTTTTTTCTTTATTTTGCATATGTGCTTGGCTGCCAATTCAATTCTAAGTTCTTGAAAGACAAGTAAGTTATTTATTTTCCTGACTTCCTCTCCTCCCAGGAATATATGCATATATTTATATGTAGCATTAAAGGTGAGCTATCTATTTGGTATATTACTTGCCTTTACATGTATTCCCCAACTCCTAAACAGGAATCCCTGTGTTCATTCAAAGGAGTCAGTTTGGGCATATGAATAGATTCAATGGGAAGATGGCTTAGATAGGAACACATATGCTGTTGCTGAGGTGACATCTAAACAATCAAAACCTGGAATGAAGTTCCTCAAACAATTGGACCTGGTGAAGCAAGCAAATGACCCAAAAAAATGGTGAATCCTGTGTTCCCCACATGTTCAGTTTACTGAGTACAACCTGCAATAACCCTTTGAGCACTTATTATGATTTCATGCAAATTACACTGAAAGAGCCATTGCTAGGTTGTCTTGCACCTAAATTATCTGCAGGACTGACATGATTTTAGGAACTGAATGAACAATAAAATCTGGGTTCCTTCTTTAAGAAAGCAGAAAAAGGGTCATTAAAATTGCTAAAATGCATATGTCTTTTTTTCTCAGTGTCTTTGAGCTGCTGAGCTTTTTTTTTTTTTTAATTTAGTGTTACATTTTGTCAGGCAAGGAAATACTTGCCAAGTGAGTGCAGATTCTCACAGCTGCCCATCCACCCTTCCTGTGACTTGACAAGAGAGCCTTCTGGCTCAGCCCTCCTACCAATTGCCCTGCAGATACGCCAGGCCCAAGCTTCAGTGGGAGGTGAGTCTCCTCCTCCCACAGGCCTGTACCCTAGCACATGAAGGGTGGGCAACCCTTAAAGGATCAAAACTCTGTTCCACGGTATGTGTGGTGTCTGTATTGGGAGTAAGCAAGACACTAGCCCTTCTTACTGTGTCACCTTCTTATTGTGCCCTCATGTTACACAGTTGGAGCAGGGGCAGCTCTGTCTTGTCTGCCTGAAGGCCTGGAGATGCCATGAGGTATGTTCATCCCCAACACTGTTGTGATGTGTGTTCCCAAGTCTTTGCTGTGAGTGGAGGCTGGCAGCTCTCCTTGTGCCAGAGGGAAAACTGGAGTATCAGTATGTTGGGAAACCGGCAGCCCAAATTTCATTGTTAGCTGAAGATCTAAGCCCCATGCATGTGTTTCTTTTTCCCACTGAACATCACTTACAAAGCACACCTTCAATGATAAACTAAAAATTTTAACAGTATCCAAATAGAGACTCTCCTAAGTAGGGGACCATGTGTGATGCACGGGTCATCTATTCATGAAGCTGATCATGATTACCTCATATTTCCGTTTCCTGAGATCTCTTTGCTTGCTGCCAGGATGTAAGCTATTACATAATACTTCTCTAGAAAAATCTGATTTTGTGCTTTTAATGTGATGGTGGCTTGGTAATACTCTAGTATGCTAGAACTGCGGTAATATAAAGCGGATACAGGCCTAAGTGAGAGACTAAGGAAATCTCCTAGAAGAAACATTAATAAACTTTATGACCTCAACTTGGAAAATTTCTGATTATTTTTTGGTTCCTGAAATATATTAATGAAAGCATTATTATATCTGTATGGAAAAAATGGTTCACCACTGCAAGATTTCCACAAACTGATGTGTGACTATAAGCAGCATACTATGTCATAAATAAACTGTTCTGAATATTATCTAAAGAATTAAATTTGGGAATCATTGATTTTGAACATAAAAAAATTCATATAATTCTTATGTTCATATGACAGAGTAAATGGGCATTTTCACTTCTTCTGAGAAATGACACAAAAGCCTAAAGAGCAACAATATAAGAAATGCAAACTACATGCAAATAATTCAGAGCTGGTGTATAAGAGAAAAGTTGGGACAGCAAAGGGATTATAAAGTGGAAGAAGTTATTTTCTAGGCTTCTCATCTTTCATAGATGGTTGCTGAGCACTAACATTTAAAGTAATAAGGCAGACAACTGTACTTTAACAGTAATAAAATAATTTTAATAATAACAATAAATAAAGTAATAGAGGAATAAGTACATTTAATATCACAAGTGTAAATGGTGGGAAAGAGGACACAATACCCTGAGAACGGATGGTGACAAGTATGTACAAGTTAGAGGAAAGATGAACTTAATTACCACTCATAACCAGAGGTTACAATCAGAAGTCTTTCTTTAATTAAAGAGAGAATTAAAATATTATACATAGTTATAGCTCTAATATTAACCACTAGAATAAAAATCTTAACCTTATAAATTATTCAAAAAAGCCAAGAAAATACTATCTGGAAAAATAGTTTTATGAAGCCACAAGAAACAAAATTTAATAGAAAATATTGAATAACTATGAAAAAATTCTACAATGGAATCAAAAATATATAGCTAAACTCACCTATTAAAAGGAAGAAAGCATTCAAAGATTAGACCCCAGCTTTATTGTATATGAGAGGCACACACCTATAACAAATAACTCAGAGTTGAAAATGGATTATGAGCAAAGGTGAGCTGGATTGTACTGAGTGAATTTTGTTAAGCAGGAAACATATTTTCCAGATTTCCCTTTTCTATATGGCCCTGAGTACAAAAAGGGTCATTTGAGTCAGATTTGGGAGGTAGGCTAACTATACTCTTCTGGTAGGTCTTCATAGTCAGATTAAAAAAGAGATAGGTGGTATAGGTTCCAGTTGACCTCACTGTTCTCTGCTCCAGATCTAGCTCTTGTTCTTCACCACTGGCTCTGCTATCTCTCAGTTGTCCTAAGTCCACCACCAGAAGCTGGCTATGAACCCACAGAGGCATTCACTATACTAGAGCATCTGCTTCTGTTTCCATGAGCTCCCATCTCACAGGTCCACTTTATGAACTGAACATGCTGGCTTCTTGGAAGTATGACCATTCCCATTGTCTCATTCACTGGTGTTTCAGGGGAGCTGATAAGTGAGGACACCTTCTCCTGATACTCCTACTCCCACTTCTAGACCCTCACTTCCCTGGCTCCTCCTATATGTGGCCTAAGTGTAATTTCTACCACAATAAGATGTATAAAGGGAAAAAAAGCTATGGAAAAATACACAGAAACATTCCATGAGAAATAAAGTAGACCAAAAAAATGTGTATAGATAACCTAAGTAATGTAACTTTAAAAGTAATTGTAATAGATCTATACTAATCTCTGTAGCCTGGTAACTGGCTACAAATATTTTCTAGATGATCCATAAAACATTCTAAATAAGTAACCAATAAGAAAATATAAATAAGTTCTCAAATATAAAAGTAATGCAGACAATATTATCTGATCAAAATGGGGCAAAACTAGAATCAATATAAAAGTGAGAAAATCAATTGACTCTACTACTGGAAAATTAAGTAACAACAACAACAAAAGTCACCAATAACATGTTAAAATAACATCTGCATGAAAGTATAATTGATAAATTTGTAAAAATCCAGGAAATAGCAATGATGGGCATAAAAATATTAAAATTTATAGGATCAAGATAAAGCAAAGCTGATAGAAAATGTTAATTAAAACAAGATACCATTTTTAATTAATTAAACTTGAATAGATCAGAAAAATTAGTAAAACAATTTTCATGAGACTTTTTAGAAGTCACTCATTGCTGACTGGATTGTATATTCTAAGAACTTGTCTATTGGACAATTTGTCATTATCTCTAAAATTAACAAGTATTTATAGCTTTTGACTTAGTGATACCACTTATGGAAATTTCTTATACATGTACTCAAACATGAAGACTGTCCAGTGTGCAAAGTTAATTACAACAACATTGTTTTTAATGACAGTGGTTACTTAGCTAAAATCTAAATGTTCAAGTGTGGAAATGGATTAAAGAAATTATGATACACTTACACCAAATAATAATGTGCATTTTTAATTAAATATATTGGGGTGACATTGGTTAATAATAGCATATAGCCTACAAGTGTACATCTCAATGATACATGATCATATATTGCACTGTGTGCTCACCACCCAAATTAAAATCATATTCTTGATTTACTGGCCCTCACCCCTTTCCCTCTGGTAACCATCATACTGCTGTCTATGTCTGTGAGTTTCAATAGCATATAATTGTGTAGAAAAAGGTCACATAAAATTCCTATATAAGATGGCTTTTTGGATAACCTACTAAATTTGTTTAAAAACAGCTCTTTGTCTTTACAAAAACAATTATATCATACTAATATTATTTTCACATGGTGATAAAATCTGGACAAATAATGTGCATCTTTAGAAAGAACAAGTAAGTTTCCTACGCGTTGATCTGAAGGTATTGTTGGATTATGTTAAAATGAAAAAAGCAAGATGCAGAATAGTTCAAGATACATAATATACATGTATTTGCCAACATATGTATATTAAAAATGGAGGAAGATGTCTATATATTTTGTATACGTATAGAATATTTCTGATGATACACAGTAGATTAAAAATCAGTTGTTCTAAAGCCCTGGCTGGGGTAGCTCAGTGGATTGAGCATGGGCTGAGAACCAAAGTGTCACAGGTTTGATTCCCAGTCAGGGTACATGCCTGGGTTGCAGGCCATGACCCCTAGCAAATGCACATTGATGTTTCTCTCTCTCTTTCTCCCTCCCTTCCCTCTTTAAAAATAAATTTTAAAAAATCAGTTGTTCCAAGGAAGGACACCTGGCTTTCTAAAGGATAGTTATATCAAGAAACTATTACCTGCATATCTTTATGTACATTTCTAACTGTGTACAGTGTGATTGTATTAATTTTTTAAAAAATGAATAAATGTAAAGATAATAGTAACCCTATTCCCCCTCAGAACAAACAAAACAATCAATATGACAAGCAACTATGCTTTTTTAAATAAGAAAGTAATGGACTAGAATTAATACTGGGGGATTGTGTATAACCTCTATAGACTCTCTTATACCAACTATCAGAATTCACCCACAGAGTGTATTCTACCTGTGGTGGGGTTGGGGTGGGAAAGATTACACACACACACACACACACACACACACATATTTGAATATTCTTTGCAAATATATATATACACACAGACACACACACACACATACACATATGCATATATCCTTTCCTGAAGCTATAAGCCACTATTAATTAATTTTGTACCTCTATACACATAGAAGTATGTACACAGTATTCTTACATTGCATCAGTCCCTCTTCTACCTAAACATGATGTGGCTATTTCATGTACCTCCTGTGATACTTCAGACCAGGGGCAGCCTAGGCAACCTCTGCATCTAGACTCAGTATCAACTACATTCCATATAAATCCTTTACTCTAACTGTACAGAAATACCTATTCATTAGCAAACAAACATTTCTTCCTTGAACGCACTAATTTCCCATTCTATTGCCCATGTGTGTAGTTTTGCATTTATCTGACCTTGCCTATTTCTCCCTGTTGCTATCTCTCTTACCATATATGCTTCCCAGATTTCTATACCTGATAACTCACCTATTCCCTGAAAACTCCTGTCAGTCTCAAGTTAGAACAATTTTCAGACATTGTTGTTGGGGTCTGCCCTGCCTGGTCTCAGGAAGATGTAACCCCCTGTGACTTAGGCTGAGTGAAAGATCCAGACCAGGAGCCACTAAAGAGACAAAACTTATTTCCCTGGCATGAACACTGCCTGTTCTAATGCCTGGCTCCTTTTGCATGATCAGCAGTCAATGATGGGTAATAATTCTCTAGGAAAGAGAATGAGTCTAAGACAGATGTTACCACATGGGAATGCCCTAAGGGAAGGGACTCGGGCTGTGGAAATGAAGGGGTGATGGACATCAACCCCTGCCCCCTTGGCTTTGTCAAAGCCTGAGTCCTTGTTCTTAGATGTGAGAAATCCAAGTCTCCTGGCTGCCTTTGTCTTCTCTGTCACCTCAGGCCTGTGGAAATAGCAGGGGCAGTGCAGCCCAGACCAGAAACAGTGGACCCCTGGGGTAATCAGGCCTGGGACATAGAATATGCAAGATCCTGTGAGATCTGTTTGCTGGAAGATGTTATTAGATTAGAATTTGAAGGCACAGACAGGAAACCAAAAGTGCCATTTGAGCCCTGTTACTCCTTTCAAATATTAAAACTCCAACCTCCGCCCAGAATCACAGTGGGGGCTCCGTCTGCACCTTTGTAAGTCACCTACTTCTTTTGATCTTTTCTGCCAGACTGGCAGTCCACAAACTAAGTCTGTATTCTCAATAAAAATCTGCTTGGAAATGGAGACGAGGTGCTCCCCACTAGAGAGAGTGGCCATTCTGTTCCTATTTCCCCATGGGACTTGATTGTCTCTGTGTATGTTTTTCTCGTGTTTGGACGAGCGTCGGCAGCAGAGATGGATACTGCTGGCTGGTATCATCCACACATTGTCTTATTTATAAACATATGTCATTTTTCTTTCCAGTTTATAAATCTCTGCAAGTGGAGGACAAATTTCATTAACATTTTTATAGCAATTAATAGATTTTCCAATACAAAGTGGAGTTCTTTTTCCTCTCAGCTGTTCTTTTACTTATTTATTTTTAAATAGGTTTATTGAGGTATAGTCTATATACAAAGACTTGTAGGTATTTAATGTGAACAGCTTGATGAGTTTGAATCTATGAAATTTAATAAATTTTAACATAGTAAAAAAGTAAGTGGGTATATGTATACTTCTTTCTTTTTCATTTAAGGTTGATGATGATGGTAAGTTACAGTTATTCTATTTTAAAATAATGAAATACATATATGCTTATATTCTTTTTTAATTTTAATTTGAAAGTATGATTAATCCAGGCAATATATACATATTAAAATGGGAGAAAATATCTACATATGCTTATATACTTATAGAACATCTATATTACCTATATCTATATCTTTATTTACCTATAAAATAAATAAAAACAAGACTTTGTCATTGTGTCCCCATTGTTTCAACATCAGACAATGATATTTTAAAAATCTTATTGGGCATTAATTTGCAACTGTGCACCAAACACTGTGCTGGGCACTGTGATTATTGAAAAAAAAAGTAAAGACTTATTCCCTGAGGATGAAGCCTGGAGCCTATGGTTAGGGCCAGACAGTTACAAAGTGACAAGGATTAAACACAGTGTAGAAATATTGAGTTGGCCAAAAAGTCTGTTTGGGTTTTTTTTTTTTTTCTGTAAGATGGCTCTATTAGTCCTCAGTTGTCTTTATCTTCATTTGAAACAATTTTGTTGAATTGTATTGTGACAGGTGTCATATCAGCATGCATTAAAAAAAGTTGTCAAGATTGATAAACTTTTGTGTAGCCATTTTAATATGAAGATGGAAGAAAATAGGCAATATTAGGACACATTATACTTTATTATTTCAAAAAATGCAACCGAAACCTCCAAAAAATTTGTGCAGTATATGGAGAAGGTGCTGTGACTGATGGAACGTGTCAAAAGTGGTTTGCAAAGTTTCCTGCTGGAGATTTCTCTCTGGACAATGTTCCACAGTCAGGTAGACCAGTTGAAGTCTATAGCAATCCAAGACAAGATGTAAATTGAGACAAATCAATGTTATACCATGAGGGAGATAGCCAACCTACTGAAAATATCCAAATGAATAAAGTTATTGGTAAAAGTGAAAAATGTGTCTTTTATTTTATGGAAGAAAACAGACAGACTTTTTGGCCAACCCAATACTTCATATTCTGCTATGAGATATTCATTAGCAAGAAAATCAAGGTAGTATTTTTTTAACCCCCACTCCCCAGTGTAGTGAAAAAAAAATAATGCTGTAAGCATGTCTCAGCAATGTCATTTAATGAGGTTACTGGGATAACTAAAATAGTAATAGAAGAAATTTTATTCAGACATGTTCAATTTAGGAGCTTTTGAGAACACCCAAATGGAAATATTTGTGGGCAGTGTATGAAAGAAGATCAAGTCATCCACGTGGACATGAAGTAGAAACAATGACTATGTATGAGCCTCCCCCATGGCAATTACATAGAATTCCAAGATGTGAGCCCAGGTCCAAATGTCTGAGTTTATCAATTTTTATCAAAATAGTCACTTGTGGTTGCCAAAAGTGACTTAAAATTATGATCTGTAGAAGATAAACAAAAAGAGTTAAGTATTATGGAACCCCACTGGGGAATTAGGTAATATTAATAGTATCAATTCTCACTCAAATTATAACTCCTTATGCCAAGAATTATGTTACATGCCTTAAAATAGAACTCTGTTTTTATTTTAGAGAGTTTAAATAAAGGTTAACAACATTATGTAACTTATTCAGAGGTTAATATTAGTTTTAATTTATTTCACTGTAAAGTATGAAAGGCCTCAGAAATTAAAGTACAATTAGGACTTAAAAAAAGCCCATTGAATTTGACAATGTAAGTAATCATTAAATCATCAGAAAGAAGTAAACTAAAACTTTTAATAAAATAGGAGTTATTGAAACAGAATGGTTAAGTCACACTTGTGAGAAAAGGAGACCACATAGTACTACTACTCAGAGAATTAAGAAAGAACCACAGATCTGTTTATAACATCTACAACTGGAATGAACAAATGATTCCTCATTGAGGAGTGAATGGACATTCAAAATAAAGAGTCAAAAATCCTCTCAATGACACATACTGACATTTATGAACCAATTATATTATGCCAGTAATTTGCTCCAAAATAATGTTGAAGATGAAATGTTGGTATAGTAGGTAAAACATAAATTGGTAATAGATGAAGCTGAGTGACAACTACATGGGTTTCATTATATTTTTATTTTTTCTTAAAAAAAAGAAAAAGAAATGAAGATTGTAAATGTAACCACCTGGTCCAAAAATCTGAAAGTAGAGCAACTTTGAAAAATAAGGTAGTTTTAATAAGGGCCTGAAGTGGTTACAGTATATATATATACTGTATAGGGTATATATATAGATATAGATATATATACTGTATAGGGTGTATATATATACCTTATATATATTGTTATGATTAACTATAGTTTTATTTAGTTTGATTGAAATGTAATTGATATATATCATCGTATAAATTTACAGTGAACAGATTTACTTGACATATTATTATGAGTTGATTGCCACAATAAAGTTATGCTGAGTAAAATAAGTCAGAGAAAGACAAACACTATATGATCTCACTTATATGTGGAATCTTAAAAAATATATTAAATGTATGTTAATATGAATATTTTATAATAAATTACATATGATATACTATGTTTATATTATATGTAAATATTTAAGAAGACAGACACTTGCAAATTCTTATACACAGGGAACTAAAAGCCACAAGTAATAACAACTAACATTTATTGAATATTTTGAATGTATATGGCACTGTCATAAATGCTTTGCTTGATTTATCTCATCATTATAGCAGTCTTAGAAAGTAGGCAATATTTTTCATCCAAATTCACAGATAATTAGTCTGAACCTTGGAGAAGTTAAGTGATTTTCTCAGGTTAGATTTCCAGAGGGGCTAAGAGGCAGCTTCCAGAGCACAGATACAGAGGTCAACTTCCACCAGAAGACTCCTTTCTTGAAATGGAGAGAGGAGCTTGGTTCCTATTGAATTAATGTAATGAGACGAGAAAGAAAGATGGGATGACTAGTTTTTTCATTGTTTTCATATTCACTTCTGTGACTTACATTAGTGGCATCATTTCTCTGTAGCAAAAGAGTAACTGAACACCAAACAGATAGAGTGGTCTGCCTGAGGTGTGGTCACAAAGTCAGCAAATGGGCAGAAGACCCTGATCACTTCAATACTTGCCTGTGTTCCTTTCATGTGCAAAATCAGCCAGAGCCCAGGATATAATTGTTTCCTGGAGATGATTTCAAATGTTTAATTTTATTATTTAGCAATTTTATCTTGCAGTTTCTTCATTTGTTTCATGTAGAGATTTATTTATTTAAAAGTCGCCCAAGGGATGTGGGTATTTCTTTGCCTCTGGTATTGCTTTTTATATCTGTACAAATGATCTCAAAGGTTGATTTTTTAAAAAAAGAATGTATTTTGCTTTCTTGATATTTAATTCTGGTTTTGGTGGTATTAGAGGGGAGGGAAACCTCACTGTTTAGCTCAGTTTCTGGGGAGGTCATAACTGTTTTTAGTATCTGAAGCAGGTCTTAGAAGACTCATAAGCAAGTGTTTTGGAACCTAATAATGGCCCGACACTGATATAATGTCAGGGACTTTAACCTGTGAGAAAGGCAGTTATAAGAAAGCTATGCTTGGTATGAGATAGAACTATAAATACCAATTGGTTTTAAAAAGATGACATGTCTAATAAAATCTGCCTAATTCTCTTGGGAAAAAGATCTGAAGTAAGTAATGAAGATGAGTGGTCCTTTAAGTACTCCACATTGATAACAGTGATGTGCTGTTTTTAGTCCAAACATCAACAGTCCATGGATTTATTAGGACTCCAGTGAGTGAATCACTAAATTAAATAAGCTTAAACAAAATTTTGGGATCTATTTTTTTATTTTTATTAAAAAAATATGTTTATTGATCTTAGATATTGAGGAAGGAACAGAGAGAGAAACATGGATGTGAGAGAAACAATAAAAGGTTACCTCCCATTTGTACCACAACTGGGGACTGAACCCACAACCTACGGATGTGCCCTGATGGGAATCAAACTGACAGCCTTTGTTGTACAGGACAGCATTCCAACAAATTAAGCCTTATTGCCCAGGACTATTCTTTTTTATTTTTTAATTGAATGTATTGGGACAATATTGGCTAATATAATCGTATAGGTTTCAAGTGTACGCTTCTATAATACATCATCTGTATATTATAATGTGTGTTTGTCACCCCAAGTCAAGGCTCCTTCCATCATCATTTATCACCCTTTTCCAATTCTAGCACCCCCCGATACCCCTTTTCCTCTGGTAATCACCATATAGTTATCTCTGTCTATGAGTGTTGTTGTTTTTGCTTAATTTTTCTACCTTTCTCCCCCAGCCTCCCCAAACTACCTCTTCTCTAAGAGCTGTCAGTCTGTTCTCTGAACCTAAGAGTCAGTTTCTATTCTGTTTATTTGTTTGTTTGTTTGTTTGTTTTATTCATTAGATTCTGCATGTAAATGAGATTATATGGTATTTAACTTTCCCTGACTGCCTTATTTCACTTAGCATAATATTTTCCAGGTCCATCAATGCTGTCACAAAAGTTAAGAGTCCCTTCTTTTTATGGCCAAGTAATATTCCCTTGTGTGAAAGTACCATAACTGTTTTATTCACTCATCTACTGATAGGTACTTTGCTGCTTCCAAATCGTGGCTATGGTAAATGAACATAGGGGTGCATATATTCTTTAAAATTAGTCTTTTGGGGTTTCATTGGATATAGTCCCAGAAGGAGAATCACTAGGTCATAAGTCAGTTCCATTTTTAATTTTTTAAGTTAATTCCATACTGCTTTCCACAATGGCTGTACCAGTCTGCATTCCCACCAACATTTTGCATTTTTCCACATCCTCACCAGTAGTTATTGTTTGTTGATTTATTGACAGCCATTCTAGCAGGTGTGAGGAGATACCTCATTGTGGTTTTAATTTGCATTTCTCTGATGATTAGTGACATTGAGCATTTTTTTCATACACCTATGGGCCATCCTCTTTGGAGAAGTGTCTATTCAGGTCTTTTGCCTTTTTTATTTTTGGATTGTTTTCTTGGTGTTGAGTTGTATAAATTCTTTATAAATTCTGCATGTTAACCCATTATCAGATGTATCATCAGAAAATACGTTCTTCCATTCAGTAGATTGTCTTTTCATTTGGTTGATGGTTTCCTTTGCTGTGCAAAAACTTTTTAATTTGCAGAAGTCTTATTTATTTTTCATTTAGTCTCCCTTGTCCCAGGAGATATATTATAAAAAATATTGCTCTGAGAAATGTCTGAAATTTTACTGCCTATGATTCTGTCTAGAAATTTTATGGTTTTGAATCTAACATTTAAATCTTTAATTCATTTTGAGTTTATTCTTGTATATGGTGTGATGAGGGGATGTAGTGTGTGTTTTTTTTTGTATATAGCTATCCAATTATCACAACATCTATTGAATAGAATATTCTTACTCCATTGTATGTTTTTGTCTTTTTGTCAAATATTAATTGACTATAAAATTGTGGGTTTATTTCTGCACTTTTATTCCTTCCTATATAACTACCTGTCTGTTTTATGCCAGTACCATGCTGTTTTGATTAATATGACCTTCTGATATAATTCCTTATAGCATGATTCCTCCAATGATTCCTCTAGATTGCTGTGGCTATTCAGGGTCTTTTGTTGTTCCATATAAATTTGGGGGATATTTATTCTAGTTTTGTGAAATATGCCATTGGTATCTTGAGAGGAATTTTATTGAATCTATAAATTGCTTTAATGATGTTCATTCTTCCTCTCCACTAACACCGTATATGTTTCCACTTATTTGTAGCATCTTTAATTTTTTTTCATTGTTTTATAATATTTTGAGTACAGGAATTTTAGGTACTTGGTTAAATTCATTTCTTGGGGAAAGGAGAGAAGATGGTGGCAAGGTAGGTGGAAGCAGAGTACACTTTCCCACAGCATGGGTGAAACACCTAGCCAATCTTCTGAGGAGCAGAGTGAACAGCTAAAGATATTCCAGAATATATGAATGTTAGAGACCAAAAATTATAGAAGACATTGAAAAACCAGATGGTAAGGAGAGTGCTTAAGGACAATAGGGTCCTAGGGACCAGCATGGGGACCAGGTTGGCTGCCGCCCAAGGCCCAGTGCCCACGGGGTCTGCTGCAAGACTCTTGGGAGAGAGCCAGGCTAGGCTGTGTGAAAGACCAGGTGCTTGTTTGGACGTAAGGCATGTGTGTGTGTGTAGGGGGGGTGGGGCTTGAATAGGAGGCATTTTTCAAAAAGAAAAATAAGAAAAAAGGCACTCCTCAGCTGTTTACATAATTCTCCACAGCAGCCTTTGGCCTCCTGTGCCCCTAACCACACAGTCCTGGGTTGGTGTGCACCCAAACCAAGGCAGAAAGCGGCCCACCTGTGCCCACTGCAGAAGCACCAGGGATGGTGCACACCCAGTCTGTGGCCAGGTGGTGGCCTGGCTGAGCCCATACCCAAAGAGCCAGGGACCCTGTGTACCCAGTCCATGGTCCGGCAACTTCCTGTCCATGCTTACACCTGAAGCACCAGAGACTGACCACCTCCCACCTGGCTTCTACACCCAGAGGCCTGTAGGGACAATTGGAGGAAGGCTGAGGAAGGCAGAAAAGCCCTGCAGAGGGGAGCTACAGTCCCAGAAAGACTTGACTCACTAAGGGGCTAAACTACCCTGAAGGGGTGCTGAGAGTCCCTAGCTTCTAAGACAGCAAAGAGCAAGAAGGTGGTGCATAAGTTGTCCAGAATTGTTGCACCTTAAGGACAACACAACTGGTGAACTAAAGACTTAGTCTGGGCACATAAGGGCACAGAGGAACTAGACAACAGCAAAAGGTGCAGCTCAGGAAGGGAAAAAAGTGAAACCAATCGCTTCTCAGCCCCATGCAGCCAGAAGACCAGCAGAACTGGCCTGACCAGTTTAAAGACAACAGAAAGCTTTTTTTTTTAATTCCTTCTTCCTTCTGTCCTTCCTTCTTTTTTTAATCCCTCTTCTTTCCTTTTCTTTTTTATTCCTTTTTCCTTATTTCTTTTTTACTTTTTATTTTTTTATTTTTGTTCTTTTAATTCCTTCTTTTCTTTCCTTCTATCTTTTTTATTCCTTCTGCCTTCCTTCCTTCCTTTCCATTTTTATTCCTTCTTCCTTCCTTCTTTTTTAAAATTCCTTCTTCCTTTCCTTCTCTCTTTTTTCTTTTCTCCTTCTTCTTTCCTTCCTCCCTACATTCCTTCCTTCCTTCCTTCCTTTCCACTTTTATTCCTTCTCCCTTCCTTCTCCCTTTATTCCCCCTTCTTTTCCCACAGGTAGACAATAATACCTAGAGCAGGGGAAATAACAGAGTAAGACCCAAACAGGGTCATGTCAACAACAAATACAGTGAGACAAATTTCACTTTGCTACTCCAGAGAAGTTGCAAGGAGGGAGCAGTGAACACCAGTGCACCTTCTGGAAGAAGAAACCCAACAACAGAGGAACCACCAACAAATGAAGGAGAAGGAGGGATTGGATGCCAAACTAACCTCAATACAAGAACGATCTGGAAATACAACTAAAAGGTTGAGAAATTACCCATAACAAACATCTGAACAAGAGCAAGAGAGAAGCCTCAAAACCTTGTACACAGATGAATCAGCTTCGACACAACCTGCCCACACCTGCACAACAGAATACAAGACATGGTAGATGGAGTGATCTTCAGTTAACAAGCTGAAGGGAAAGACTCAACAAAGAAAGACCCAGCAACAATAAAAACCCAAAGATATACAGAAAGCCAACATAAATGACAGCCCAAGACCAGTGAGCTCAGGAGATTAAGGAGATTGCACCACTGAATATCACAGGTATTCTAACATAGAAGTTCATACCATAAACCCAGGGAGAAAGAACAGGTCAATTTAAAGAGTGGAGGCTAACAAGAAGAGTCTCACAAATTATGAGAAGACAAAGAAACAATCCCCAAATGAAAGGAAAGGAGGAAGCTTCAGAAAGCATACTAAATGAAACAGAGGCAAGTCAACTATCAGGTATTCAGTTCAAAGCAATGGTTATGAGAAAGCTCAATGAGATCACAGAGAATTACCAGAAACTACAGGGAAACTACAATGAACTCACTGCGAACTATATCAACATAAAAAGGGAAAGACAAACTATCAACAAGAGCAAAGAGGAAATGAAGAATACAATTTCTGAACTAAAGAACACAGTAGAAGGAATCAAAAGCAGGCTCAATGAAGCAGAGGATGAAATCAGCAAGCTGGGGGATAAGGTACAAAAAAACCCAAAACACCCAGAAAGAGCAAAGAAAGGAAAGGAGGCTCAGAAAGAATGAAGAGGGATTAAGGGAAATGCAGGACAACATGGAACATAATAATATTCATATAATAGGGATACAAGAAAGAGAAGAGCAAGGGATAGAAAACCTGTTTGAAAATAATAGTAACAGAAAACTTCCCTAATTTGATGAGAGAAAAGTCATACAAATCCAGGAAACACAGAGGGTCCCAATCAAGAGGAACCCAAAGAGGCCCACCTCAAGACACATCATAAGTAAAATTACAAAATTCCAAGACAAAGACAGAATTTTAAGGGCAGCAAGGGAGAAACAGGAAGTAACATACAAGGGAGCCCTGAAAAGACTGTCAGCTGACTTCTCAATAGAAATGCTCCAAGCCAGAAGAGAATAGCAAGAAATATTCCAAGCAATGAAAACCAGAAGCCTACAACCAATACTACTTTACGCAGCAACGCTCTCAATCAAGACAGAAATCCAAATAAGGACCTTCCCATACAAAAGAAGTCTAAAAGAATACACCTCCACCAAACCAGTTCTGCAAGAGATACTAAAGGGACTCCTTTAAGAGAAGGAAGGAAAAAGAGAGAGAGAGGAACACAGCTACAAAAAATGGCAGTGAATAGGTACCCATCAATAAAAACCTTAAACGTAAATGGATTAAATGCTATAATCAAAAGACATAAAATAGCTAAATGGATAAAAAAGCATTATCCACACATATGCTGCTATAAGACACCCACTATAAGGACAAAAGACCTACACAGACTGAAAGTGAAGGGCTGGATACAAATTTTTCAAGCAAACAGACAGGGGAAAAAAGCTGGGGTACCGATACTCATATCAAAATAAGTAGGCTTCAAAAAAGGGCCAAAAAGTGAGACCAAGAAGGTCATTTCATAATACTCAAGAAAAGAATCCAGCAAGAAGACATAAATATTGTAAACATATATGCACCAAACATAGGAGTACCGAATACATACAGAAAATCTTGGAGGACTTCAAGAAAAATATTGACAGCAACAAATTATAGTAGGAGATTTTAACACCCCACTGTTAATGGAGCAAAAAATAGCCTCTTCAACAAATGGTGTTGGGAAATCTGGAGAGCTACATGCAAAAAAATAAAACTTGACCACCAGCTTACACCATACACAAAAATAAATTCAAGGTGGATAAAAGACTTAAATGTAAGTTGTAACACCATAAACATCCTAGAGGAGAACATTGGCAGAAAAATCTCACACATTCAATGCAGCAAAATCTTCATGGATATGTCCCCTAAAGCAAGGGACATAAAGGAAAGAATAAACAAATGGGAACTCGTCAAATTAAAAAGCTTCTGCATGGCTAAAGAAAACAGAATTAACATGAAAAGAGAGGCAACTGTGTGGGAAAAGATATTTGCTAATGACACCTCAGACAAGGGTTTGATCTCCAAAATATATAAAGAACTCCCACAACCCCACTCCAGGAAAACAAAAAAACTCAATTGAAAAATGGGCAAAAGACTTCAACACACACTTCTCCAAGGAGGACATACAGAGGGCCCAGAAACACATGAAAACATGTTCAGCTTCACTAGCCATCAGAGAGATGCAAATTAAAACCACAGTGAGATACTACCTCATACAAGTCAGAATGCCCAACATAAATAAATCAAAAAACAAGTGTTGGAGAGAATGCAGAGAAAAGGGAACCCTAGTGTATTATTTGTGGGAATGCAGACTGGTGCAGCCACTGTGGAAAACAGTGTGGAATTACCTCATAAAACTAAAAATGAAACTGCCTTTTGACCCAGCAATTCTGCTGCTGGGATTATACCCTAAGAGCCCAGAAACACCAGTCCAAAAGAACTTATGCATCCCAATGTTCATGGCAGCACAACTTACAATAGCCAAGTTCTGGAAGCAACCTAAGTGCCCATTAGCAAATGAGTGGACCAAAAAACTATGGTATATTTACACAATGAAATTCTATGCAGCCAAAAGAAAGAAGGAGCTTATACCCTTTGTGATACCATGGATGAGTCACAAGGTGAGACTCATAAAGGTGAGATCATATTGACAGGCAGTGTGACCTATGCCTGTCCCACTCCTGCTCTGGTCTTAAGGCTTTGTGAGCCAGACCTGGCCAATCCAGCTTCTAAGGGGAGAAAGAAGGATGATAAAGCATGGGCTATGCAGAGGCTTTCCACACTGAAAGAGCTTTTCAATGATAGAGGAATCTCTACCATTCATTCCTTCAACTGAAATTACCCAGGGCTCTGCACACAATAGGTACACAAAGCTATTAGACCTCTTGTCCACTCTGTGTAGTTCCTCCCCTTTCCCAATGTGGCTGAAGGTTTCCACCTTTTCCAAGCAAACTGTATTGAAGTTTTCACTTATGTCTGGTTGGTGGTTCATCATCTGGATGACTGATAAGATGATGGCTACTTTTTATGTTGACTAGGCTCAAGATGCAAAACAAGAAATATCTAATCCTTCTTCCTGGATCCAGTCTGACATACACAAGTTTTCCTCCAATGTCCCTGGCCTGGTTCCTGATATGGACGTGACTCATGGGGTCTGCCACAGTGTGGATGAGGCGTGAGAAATTTACAAAGACTACCGAGCCGGTGGAGGAAAAGGGACAGCATGGCTTTTCTCTTAAGGGGGGCAAAGGCCTCGGCCTCTGTCATGACAGGTCTTTATTTCTTTTCTGGGCATGTTACATGATGGTCTTCACATATTATGCACGGGTTGGCTTTAAGTGGTTACCTTTTACAGAAAACAAAGGAGCCAATGCTGCTAATCACATTACAGAAGAAGGATATTTGCAAATGAAAAGGGAAAAGTAGTTGAACCAGTTACACTTGCCCTTGAAAGGTTTAGTATAGATTTTAGGAAGTTACTTTGCAGTAAACGTTTCTGTCTCAATTCAGGGTGAGGGAGTTTTAGCAAAAGCAAGTCTCAAAGTGGCCTAAGTACATTGCAGGCCTGATTCCTCACTGAAGAACCTATCCATGGGCATGAGTCCTGTGCATCTCCTGGAGCTGGGCCCATGCCATGCAGAACTGTCTCCTACAGGTTCCTGCTTAGGGGAGATTAATTTGCCCACTACTTTGTTCTGCTCTCTCAAGCAAGGTACATGCAAGCACTGGTTGATGCCTTTTCTTAACCCATGGAAGTAATCACTTAGAGCCTGTCTGCCCTCTATGTCCTCATTTTCCAGGAACCATCTTGTCATTCCAGCTGCTCTTCTCAGAACCATAGTCTTGATTTTGTTTTCTCCTTCTGAATACCTTGCAACTTTTTCTAAGAGCTAAATTCAAGTTATGCTGTGTAAATAGGTTGGGGTTGGAGACAGGAACAGTCACTACACATTTGGAGCTCTGGTAATAAAGTGGCACATGAGACAATTAGTGGTCCTCTTCTAATTGCAGAACACACTATTACTGAAGAATTTTCAAGCCTGTATGTTTAATTAGCCAACATATCAAAGAGTGAAATAATGAGAATATAATTTCCACTTGTTATCTCAACAACCTGCACTCACATCTTTGGGTAGTTAGTATTCCTATGTTCCCACTAAACACCTAAACTCCCAATAGTTTTTCATTACATTGCTGGCATATTGGCAATATAACTTTATTTCTACTGAAAAGCATCATCTCTTGTCATAATCTTAGTTAACAAATGGGAATAAGATTAGGAAAGGTTGGATTTAGACACTAATCTATTTTATGAAATGGTTTTATTTTACAAGATCTTCATTTTGTTCATGTTTTTTTCTGTCATAACTATTATTATATAACCTGTGGAACTAGGTGAACTTCTGCTGAAATCTTATCCTGTTATATTCTTGCTATGTGCTTTTTGCAAATACATTGGCCTTTCTCCTCCTTCATGTCCTTACCTGAAAAATGAGAAATAAGGATAGCTTACCTGAGGACTGGTGATCCAGAATACTAAATACATTTGAAGCTCCTAGTTGAGGCTAGCATGTAATCAATGTTCAATAAATGGTACCTATTATAATAACTCATTGTAGGTTTTTGACTTGCATTTTGAAGGTGTGATAATTATTTAAACATCAGCAACTCATTACTAATTTAATATCACATGAATGCTGGTTGATTAATGATAAATGCTTGACTATAAATTATTTGACACTAGGTGTTTCTGGTTAGTGTAGGAGATAGTGATATTATCTCCTTTTTAGAGGAATGTGCAACCCCTAGTTATATTAACATCTAAAATGTTTGACATTGTAAAGGTTAAGTGCAACAAATTCACAGTTGATACTTCATCTTGTAAATCTTTAGTCTGAATTTATTTTCACAGTCTCTTTAATTTCTATACTCTGGCAAAAGATAAGGAAACCATCTAATGGAACATGGACCACAATGATAACATTGCATTTGCATACTAGCTTGATAGAATGAAAGTATTTTTTTTTTATTTCAACTCAGTATTATCTTGCATGATTTGTATTACTGATATCACAACCTCTGTGTTCAAGAGCAAGCTTCAAAATTTTCAGACAGTACTAAATTATGGGGACAACAAATAATGAGGTGCAATGCCTTCTGATGGAGGATAAATTTGCTCATTTGGGCATCTCAGGCTAATAGAGAGCCTATGGATAGTAAATATATTTGGGTGTAGATGAATGTTCAATCATGACTTTTGGAATACAGACTACAGAGAAGGAACGTCTAATGAATTGGAAATGCTTTAGTACAATGAATAAGAGAAGGCTGGTGAGTTATTAGATGAGATAATTAAAGTGTTAAAACTCAAGTTATTTCTCCTTTGCAGAGAGAGGCCGATGTGTCCAGAAGAAGAAACTAACGTTTTGGATAATCAGCATTTCAGACAATGGAAAGAGCAGGAAATTTAGAGTCAAGCCTACATGAGTTAAATGTGTTGTCTGTCATTTTCTAAAGTAATATGACTGGAACAATTCTATTTATCTAGGAGAGACCTATCCCCTTTGCCTGAAAATATGGATAATGATATATGCCAACGCTACTGATATGGTGTTGTCTTCTGTAATTCTTTGCTGAGCAGACATGGACCACATCCAAGACATAATTTATTACAACAATGGTCTTAAAGATAGCCCCCAATCTTTTTTTGTTTGTTTGTTTAAACACACATATTGCAAGTCATTTCCAATACATGGATGCAAAATATGTTGAGAAGGGATGCTTTTTCCCTAAATTGTCAAAGATGCCATAGGAACTCATGGTGGCATCCAAAATGACCTGGCTCCTGTGCTTAGGACACAGGAGGTACACTGTGAAGGGCCTGTTAGGGGGTGATGGTGGCTTCACCAAGGATCTGTGTGAGGCTATGAAATATTACAGGATAAATTAGTTCATCAGGGTCTACAGTGTAGATCCTGCCTTTCTCTTCCTACAGAATCCTGACTTTAAAATGCCGCACCGTAATTGTCCATTTACCTATCTGACTCTTTCTTTGGAAGTCTGAGTTCCTTGCACTCCCTGCCAGGATGAAAGCAAACCTAAATATCCCTGTTTCCACAGGAAATGTTCTGAAGATACGTACATTGCTTCTGTATGAGTCTCGAAGGAATTTCTGTTCTGCTGTCTTCCATTAAGGACAATGTCATTTTCTGGGAATAGCTCTTTTAACTTGTCATTTCTTCCCATTTTCCCCCCAAATTTCTCAAATTTTCCCCATTATTTATATTTAGTTTTTCTCATTCAACATTTATTGAATATATAATGTGTGGCAATCCATTGTGCTAAACTTTTCAGTCTTCATTTTATTTAATCTTTAAAACAACCTTATGAGATAAATACTATCAGTCACATTCTCCAGATTAAAAAAAGCTGAGACTTATCAAAGAAAAAGAAGATGGTCAAAACTATGAACAATAAAATGACAACAAACTCACAACTATCAACAACTGAACCTAAAAACAAAAACAAAAACAAAGTAAACAACTATAAGAGGAACAGAATCACAGAAATGGAGATCACATGGATGGTTATCAGTTGGGAGGGGGAGGTGGGAGAATAGGGGAAAAGGTACAGGGAATAAGAAGCATAATTTATAGGTACAAAATAGACAGTGAAAGGTTAAGAATAATATAGAAAATGGAGAAGCTAAAGAATTTATATGTATGACCCAAGGACATGAACTAAGTATGAGGGGGCTACTGGAGAGAGGGGATTGCAGGGTAGAGGGGAATAAAAGGGAGAAAAACATGGGAGAACTGTAATATCATAATAAATAAAATATACTTAAACAAAAAAAAAAAGAAACTGAGACTCAGATAGGAAAGCAGCACTTTTCAAGGCTGCACATTAGCAGATACTAGCATGAAAATGAAAGCTAAATCTATCTGTGTCAAAACTGCTCTTGCCCTGGCCAGCGTGGCTTAATTGGTTGCAGTGACATCCCATGCAAAGACTGGGGGTTCAATCCCTGGTTAGGATGCATACCTAGATTGAGTTTTCGATCCTTGTTCAGGGCATAAATGAGAGGCAACCAATGTTTCTCTCTGTCTCTGTCTCTCTCTCTCCCCCCTTCTCCATCCTCCCTCCCTTCCACATTGACATCTGGTAAGAACATAGAAAAACCATGCTTTTTAAAATGCTGGTCTATTTGAACAACAATAAATAAATCTCAAAAAAAAAATGCAATGCTTGTCAAATTGTGAGAATTCTCCACTTCTGAATCCTGAGAAAAAACTAGGGCACCTGAGAATCTGAGTGACACCTAGATTCTTGTCATCATATCTAACTTGGGTCACTGGATTTGTGACTAACTACAAATCTATCTCACACTGGGAACTTACAAGTCCAAGGAAAACTTTATTATTTATTACTAATGTTTTTCTTGGCATTATTATTTACTATTTTATCATGTGTATCAACTGGCTGCACTATTTATTTAGTTAATGTGGGGTTTTGTACATTTGTGCATGACCTCAAACAATCTGTGGACTAAGGTAATGCATAATTGTATAAAAAAGTGAGTGATGAGAATAGGCAGAAAGGCGAAGAGACAAGGCCTGGTGCTCCAATCACCAGGGGCATTCAAATGACCCTAACTGGACTTCAAATAGGTAAATAACTGCTTCCACTTCCACAAGTGGCAAGTGTTAAAGATATTAAATTATGGTGATGAAGAAAATGTGAGTGACGAATTCTTAGGTTTCTAGCTAGGTGCCACCTGAAATCTCACTAGACCTGTTTATCTATTTGTCACCTCACATATAAAATTAAAGGACTGAACTACTTTGGAGTTAGCAAACTATGGTTTTGGGGACAAATTTTGCTGGTGATCTGTTTGTACAGCTTTAAGCTAAGGGTGATTTATAGTTTTTTTTAACTACATTAAATAATATAAAGGAGACAGAGAAGGGTAGTCAACAGAGATGTTAATACATCCTACAAAACCTAAAATATTTGTTATCTTGTGCTTTACAAAGTTTGCCAATCCTAAGACTAGTTGTGGCTAGAGATCAGTCTCTCTAAACCCTGTTTCCTCAATAGCTGCGTAACTCTGGCTTTTCTCTAATAGGCTCTAATTTGGGGCTGTGGACCCAAATAAATTCCTTTACCTTCCTGTGTCTTAGTTTGTACCCTTATATAATAGGTATTATAAGATCTAATGTTGTAATAGGACAAATTATAAAGCCCAGAAAAAGATTGTGGGATTATTTTTTTCTCAGAAGGCATATTATAATAAAAATGTAAGAGGACATCAGATGTGATATAGAGAACATTACCCTTCTAAATTCAAAAGGACATTGACACAGATTGGCACAAAGGTGACACACAAGTGAAGCAGAAGGTTCCACATTCCCCAGGAATTTCAGGTAGCATACTTGGCTAACTTAGGGTTTTAAACACAAGCCAATTGTAGTATCACAGGCACAGACAGCTCTGTGTTGTTTTTACCTAAGACTTTTAGGGCACAGAAACTGTTATCCTACCTCATGAATTGGAGACTCCTGATCTTCCTTAGGGTCCAGGCCAATTGTCTTCTTCCAAATGCTTGCGGGATATCAATATAACATACACCATAGCTTCTAAGTCAAACATATCTATCTTTCTACTTCTCAGTACTTTCTTCTCCCTTAGAAAGGCATTGGCATTCATCCAAGGGAATAAACTCACAATTGTTGGGAGACTATTATGGGCCAGGTGCTTTACATATTTTACATGTTTTTAACTTTTAATAATGTATTTTATTGAACATAAATTTCCATCACTTAGTAAGCTAAGATCCCCAATACCTGGACTGGAATTGTCAAGAAAATAAGAATGGGCTTCCTTTGCACTCTCTGTAATACAGTCTGTTTTATTTCATTTTTTATATTTTTATTGTATTTTTCCATTGTCATTTAGTCCCCTTATATCACCATCCCCCCTTGCAATCACCACACTGTTGTCCATGACAATGAGTCATTTTTCTTTTTGCTCAATCTCTCCACCCGCTAACCTCCCATTCCCCTTAATTGTCATCATCTTCTCTGTCTATGAGTCTGTCTCTATTTTGCTTGTTAGTTCAGTTTATTGATTAGATTCAACATATGAGTAAAATTGTATGGTATTTGTCTTTCTCTGACTCACTTATTTCACTTAGGATAATGTCCTCCAGGTCCATTCATGCCGTTGTAAAGGGTGATTTTTTCTTTTATATGGCCAAGTAGTATTCCATTATGTAAATGTCTCATAGGTGTGTATCCACTCATCTGATGATGGACACATGGGCTGCTTTCAAATCTATGCTATTGTAAATTATATTGCATCTTACCCTAGGTTCTGGCAGAAGGAGGGCAGAGTGTACTACGGACACATGAAGAAAATCTGGAGCTGATAGCTCTGAGGAGAGAACTAAAGGAAAAGCCACCAGGATCCCTGTGCTGAATCATTTCCCATGCTGCAGAAGCCATCTTGCTCAGGCAGAGCAGTCCCCTCCAAATGGCATCAACCTGAAGGAAATCAATAGACCCACCCACAGGAATTACTATGTGTCATCCTGTGGAGCTTAAGCTAGGCTGCTGTGTACAATTTGAGGCTATATCAGTGATTAAGTTTAACTAAGGTGGATCTTTGAGAGTGCTGAGATTTTAGCTGACTCTCCCCTAGGCCTGGCACTGGTAAAACTTGGCCTTGGTATGCAGCCTCATTCTTTTTGCACACAAACAGCCTCAGCAGAGGAAGCCATACATAGCGGATTGCTGGTAGCTCCAAACAAGTTACCCAGGGCCAGTCATAAGCAGCATCTGACAAAGGGCTGCGCCAGAGTCTTTGCAGACCTATCTAATCTCCATGCATTTGTTACAATAATTGAGAAGGGGTTTTGTTAAACTTCTTTGCAAAGGTGTTGCTACTCTGAAAATACTGAAGAACACTGAAGAAGGGCACAAGCATAGCAGGAGAGGCATGGGCAGGGAAGTTAACCCCATGAGGAACCAATATTTGTTTTTCATATTTGTCTCATAGGGCGAGTTTCTTAAACTTTCTGAAACCTAAGTATTATGCTTCATACATAAACTTGGTAAAACATTAGAAGAGCAGCGAAAAGATTAATGAGATCATACAAGTTGAATGTCTGGTGCATAATAATGCAACACAATGTTTGTTTTGTCCTCTTGTACATAAAAAAAGATTGGAGTCTTCAACTTCTAGAAAAAATACTAAGGACAGATTTTCCCTATTCCTTCCATTATGTACAATGGAAAATTAGGGACATTATTAAAACAAGCATAAGAAGACTCCGAAATTTGTAGGGAAAAAAGCAGACTGGCTAGAAAACTTAGGACCTGAGAAATGACACAGTGATGAGTGCCCTCAGTTTTTTTCTGCCTCATATGTCAACATAGACCTGATGAAACTTCAACTGGCAAACACTAATGAGGGAAGACAAATAATATCCCAATAGATGCCTGTTCTCTCTAGGCAAAGGAACAGAAAAAGAAAAACCCGGTAAATCAGAAAACTCATAGCCAAGATTGATTTGCTCCAAGCAACACCACCCCAAAAAATGTTACCCCCACCTCTACTGTGAAAAGGCTGAGTGAGGAACCTACATGTCCCCATTCATGAGTCAGTGATTGAGGAACTGGGAGATATCAAAGAAAGCCAGACAGGAAGCCAGGACTTTCACTCCACTAACAGTAAACAGACCCTACCTCTAGTTTCAGTGAGGAGCATGTGGGGAGCCAGAATTCTTCTTTTGTAAAGATTTTATTTATTTATTTTTAGAGAGAGGGGGAGAGAGAGGCAGAGAAACATCAATGTGCAGTTGCCTTTCACACACCCACTAGTGGGGACCAAGTCCACAACCTAGGCATGTGCCCTGCCTGGGAATTGAACTGGCGACCCTTTGGTTTGTAGGCTGGCACTCAACCCGCTGAGACACAGAAGCCAGGGCAGAGCCAAAATTCTTAACCTGCCCAGCAAAAATGGGAGCCCACCAGTCACGTGACAATGGAAAGTGAAGAACTTTGATTTCTGCATCTACATGGCACTCCTGAGGTTAGGCTCCTCTTTCTGATTCCATCACTGTATCCAAAAATACCAGTTAAATGGGATTTAGTTAAGATCCAGATTCTCACAACAAAATATGAAAACATCCAAGTTTGAAATGGAAATTAGTTATCATACCAACAACTAAGATGCTTTTAAACTAAATGAAAAAATAATCAATAGTTGCCAGCACCAAGATGACATATATGGCAGTTATCTGACAAAAATTTAAAAACAAGGATGAAAATAATTTCAATAATATGTATGAACATACAAGACAAATGTAGCATTAAAAATCTAAGCAAAAATAACATTATCTGCAAATTAAGACATAAAAACAAAAGCAATATTAAAATGAAAAAATACAATAACTGAAATATGAACATTTATGTGGATAGGCTCAATAACAAACAGAGACAGAAGAAAAGATCAGAAAACTGGAAGATAGAAAAATAAAAATTGTCCAATCTGAAAAACAGAGCTTCAGTGACTTAGTCTACGAAAAGAAAACTTTTAACATTTGTGTCATCAGAGCCCAGAAAAAAAAAAAAAGTGAGTGAAGCTGAAAAAGAACTTAAAGAAATAATCAATAAAAACTTCCCAAATTTAACAAGGTATATCTATATATCTAGATATTTATATATATCTTGATATACATATAAAGGAAACTGAGTAAACCCCAAAGAAATCCATACTAAGACATATCATAATTAAACATTTAAAAACTAAAAACAGAAAAATTATTTCCTTTTTTTATCTACTTATTGTATATTTATTAAGCATTCATTGTATGCCAGATTTTTTTTTTCTAAACACAGGGGCTTTTCAAAGCTCAAAAGCAATGAAAGATAAATTGGCCTCATAAAAGTTTCAGAAATTTTGCACATTAAATAAATAGAAACAATTAATATATTTAAGAAACTGGGAAAAGTGCCCAAAATAAGAGAGACAAATAATTAATATTTTTATTGCATATGCTATTGTAGTTTTTCTTTTTCTCTCTTTTTCCTTCCTCCACCCAGCCTCACTCTCTCCCCTCCTTCAGTTAATCCCCATATTTTTGTCCATGTCTATGGGTCATGCATAAATGTTCTTTGGTTAATCTATTCAACATCTTTCATCCACTAACCCCTTTCCCCTGTAGCAGCTATCAGACTGTTTCATGTATCTATACTTCTGTTTTTATTTTGTCGGTTAGTTTATTATGCTCATTAGCTTCCACATATAAGTGAGATCATGTTGTATTTGCCTTTTACCAACTGGCTTATTGTACTTAGTATAACATTCTCCAGGTCCATCCATGCTGTCACAAAACATGAGAGTTTCTTCTTTTTTACTGCTGCTTAGTATTCTATTGTGTAAATGTATCTTACCTTTATTACCCACTCATCCATAAATGTACTGTATGTCATTTGATCTCAGAAGCTAAGCAGTTTTAAGCCTGGTTAGTGCTTGAATGGAAGAGAAAAATTCTTAAAAAGAGCCAGAGAAAAATAGCATGTTACCCACAAAAGAAAAATCAATTTGAATGACAGAAATTATCTCTTCAAACACTATGGATGCCAGAAAATAAGTGACATATATTTTCACACACTTAAGAAAATTACTGTCAACCACAATCTCAGCAACAATATCTTTTAAGAATGAAGAGAAAACAGAATGAAGGGGAATAAAAAATTTAAAAAGAACACTTTTCATCACCAGACCTACCCTAAAAGAAGGGGTAAAACACCTCATTTAAACACAAAATAAAATTAACAAAGAAGGAAACTTGAAACATCAGGAAAGAAAAGAGAACACAGTAAACAAGCACATAGGTTGATTAACTTAGCTTTTCTTATTATTATCAGCCTTCTAATTTATGTATGACAACTGTAACAAGAGTAGTAACACTGGCTAATGTGGTTCTAAATTTAGGTACAGGAAATATTTAAGACAATAGTAATGGGTGAGGGTACTATACTAAACTTAAACTGCTAAAATGATGACACCAGTAGACTCTGATAAATAACATATATAACCTAATACATAGACCAACCACTACTAGAACTATATATAGAAATACACTCAAAAGCCCTACAGATAAATTAAAGTGGAATTTTCAATATTGTTTAAGTAATTCACAAGAAGACAAAAAATAAAATAGAGGAGTGAAAACAGAAATAGCATACAGAAAATGAAATATTAAATGTTGAACCCTAATATAGCAATATTAAACTTGAATATAAAAAGTCTAGATATACCAATTAAATTAAAAAAAAAAACAGGTTAGAAGGATGGATTATAAACCATGGCCAAAGGAATGCTGTTTATAAAAAGCTTATCTTAGCTCTAACAGTATAAGCAGGATGAATGCAAGAAAAGGTAAAAGGATATATCATGAAAACAATAATCAAAGGGAAACAGAAGTGACTATATCAATATCAGATAAAATACTTAAGAACAGACAAAATCACAACTAGGGAAGAATAGTATAACAATAAAAGATATCATGCACCTAGAAGACATAGCTTCATAAATGCTTATCACCAAACTACAGAGCTGCTAAATATGTGAAGCAAATGCTATTAGAACTGAAAACTAAAAGACATATTCATTATTATAGTTGGGAATTTTAACATCATTCCCTTAAATTATTGATTAAAAAAAGCAAGACAGAATATCAAATCAGCAATGTTACAGAAAAACTCAACATTATCAACCAATAATAATGAAATATACATTAACTTAAACTTCCACCAATATAGACCACATAAGGGCTATAAAACAGACTTCAGGAGATTTTTAGAAATTGAAATCAAATAGAATGTTTTCTCTGACTACAATGGAATAAAACTGGTTGCCAGTAAAAAAAGATAAAGGAAAATCCTCAAATGCTTGGAAACTAAACAACACACTTCTCAGCAACCCACTGAGTCAAGAGAAAGTTTAATAAAAAATAGTTTGAATCAAATGAAAATGGAAATACAACATATAAAAATCTTTACCATGTGGCTAAAGAAGTAAGTGCTAAGAGGGAAATTAACAGGACTAATAACATGCATTAGGTAAGAGTTAAAACAATAATATAAGCTCCAACCTCAAGGAAGAGCAAAGCTATTCAAACACCATTTTCTTCACTCCATTTTCTGCTTCTGCCCCCTTTGTCAAATATTAATTGACCATAGATACATGTGTTTATTTCTGGACTCTCTATTCTGATCCATTGACCTATGTGTCTGTTTTTATGCCAGTACCAGACTGTTTTGATTGTTGAGGCCTTGTAGTATAGTTTGATATCAGGTATTATGACCTCTACTACTTCATTCTTCTTTCTCAAAATTGCTGTGGCTATTAAGGGTCATTTACAGTTTCATATAAATTTTTGAAAAATTTCTTCTAAATTCATGAACTATGTCATTAATATTTGAATAGGGACTGTGCTGAATCTATAAATTCCTTTGGGTAATATGGATATTTTGATAATGTTAGTTCTTCCAAGCCATGATCATGGTATATGCTTCCATTTGTTTGTGTCTTCCTTAATTTCATTCCTCAGTGTTGTGTAGTTTTCTGAGTACAGCCCTTTTACCTCTTTGGTAAGGTTTATTTCTAGGTACTTTCTTTTTCTTGTTGCTGTATCAAATGAAAATTTTTCCCTAATTTCTATTTCTGATATTTTATTGTTGGTGTACAAAAATGTTTTTAATTTCTGAATCTTAACTTTGTATCCTACTATGTTGTCATATTTCTTTATTAGGTTAAGTACTTTTTGGTAGAGTCTGTAGGATTTTCTATGTACACTACTGTCATCTGCAAACAAGTGCTGGCAGTGTTGTGGAAAAAAGGGAACCCTAGTACACTGTTGGTATGAATGAAAACTAGTGCAGCCACTATGGAAAACAGTATGGAATTTCATCAGCAAACTAAAAATGGAACTGCTTTTTGACCCTAGAATTCCATTGCTGGGATTATACCCTAGGAATCTTGAAACACCAATCCAAAAGAACCTATGCACCCCAATGTTCATAGCAGCACAATTTACAATAGCCAAGTGTTGGAAGAAATCTAAGTGCCTATCAGAAAATGAATGGATCAAAAAACATTTACACAATGGAATACTATGCAGCAGAAATAAAGAAGAAGCTCTTACTCTTTGCAATAAGATGGTTGGAACTGGGGAGCATTATGCTAAGTGAAATAAGCCAGGTGGTAAAAGACAAATACTATATGATATCACCTATAAGTAGAACCTAATCAACAAAATAAACAAGCAGTCAATATGTTCAGAGACATTGAAATTAAGAGCAAACTCACAGATATTTAAGATGGTGTCAAGATAGGTGGGAGTGGAGTCCAAATTTCCCTGCACATAGGTGAAACACATAGCAGATCTGAGGAACAGAGTGAACAGCCAACAATATCCCAACATATATGAAGGTTGAAAGCCAAAAATTTTAGAGAACATTAAAAAAATCAGATGGTAAGGTGATTTCTTTGGAAAGATAAGGTACCTGGGACAAGTGCGAGGACTAGGGCAGCTACAGCACCAGGCCCAGCACCGCCCAGGCCTGCCGCAAGATTCTTGGAACAGATCCAGGTCAATGGCTCCCTCCTTTGCCAAACAAGGAGGTTTGAGCAGCACCAGGATAGACCTGGATGCTTGAAGTCCCTGGGGAGAATAAAGATGAAGTGACAAACACACAGGGGCAGTATCCACCTGCTTAGGTGGTGGAAACTGGCTTGGTCATTAACAGAGAAATTGGGGAGCCAGGTGATGCCTAGAGAAGGGAGAAGAGTTGGGTCATGATGGACTCTGACCCAGATATAGGGGACCTCCCTGCCTGGTCTCAGGAAGATGTAACCTCCCATGACTTAGGCTGAGTGAAAGACCTCCAGGCCAGGAGCCACTAAAGAGACAAAACGTATTTCCCTGGCATGAACACTGCCTGTTGTAATGCCTGGATCCTTTTGCATGATCAGCAGTCAATGACTGGTAACAATTCTCTAGGAAAGAGAAGGAATCTAAGACAGATGCGACCACATGGGAATGCCCTAAGGGAAGGGACTCGGGGCTGTGGAAATGAAGGGGTGATGGACATCAACCCCTGCCCCCTTGGCTTTGTCAAAGCCTGAGTCCTTGTTCTTAGATGTGAGAAATCCAAGTCTCCTGGCTGCCTTTGTCTTCTCTGTCACCTCAGGCCTGTGGAAATAGCAGGGGCAGTGCAGCCCAGACCAGAAATGGTGGACCCCCAGGGTAATCAGGCCTGGGACATAGAATATGCAAGATCCTGTGAGATCTGTTTGCTGGAAGATGTTATTAGATTAGAATTTGAAGGCACAGACAGGAAACCAAAAGTGCCATTTGAGCCCTGTTACTCCTTTCAAATATTAAAACTCCAACCTCCGCCCAGAATCACAGCGGGGGCTCCGTCTGCACCTTTGTAAGTCACCTACTTCTTTTGATCTTTTCTGCCAGACTGTGAGTCCACAAACTAAGTCTGTATTCTCAGTAAAAATCTGTTTGGGAATGGAGACGAGGTGCTCCCCACTAGATAGAGTGGCCATTCCGTTTTTACTTCCCCATAGAAACTGCTTGTCTCTGTGTATGTCTTTCTCGTGTTTTGGCAAGCCATCCGCAGCGTTCCGCGCTCACTGCAGGCCGGCCAGTGAGCGCAAGTCACCTGAATAATCTCCATTCTGGTTGGAGAGCTGGGCTGTGAGAGAGGCCAGGTTTTCGTTTTGGAGTAGCAGGCTTGAACAGAACAAATTTGTCTTAAAAAAAAGGAGTTTGTCTGTGGCTGTTTAGGGAGTTCTCCTGTGGTGCCCACCCCCACCTCCCTGGCTATGCCCTGACAGTCACCACAGCCTCAGCCAGTGGCCCACCCCTACCTCCCCTGCAGTCACAGCAACAGAGGACACCAGCCAGTGTCTGCTGCCTCAGCTGTATGTACCTGATACTACAGCCCCATGGCTGTGCCCCCAATGGCACAGCAGAGGAGGCAGAGCACCCATGCCTGCAGTCCCAGAGGCTTACACTCTACCCAGCCTTCCTGGAGACAATGCCAAACTGCCTGCCTCTATGGCAGCCAAGATGGCCAACCACACCCACCACACCCCTCACCCCAGCAGTCTGCCCAAGACCCCTGCCATAAAACCAGTGCCTGCACTCCCCTCAGCAGCTATGGCAACTCTCTTGCCCTGCAGGGCAGAACTAGCTCACTGAGAGGAAGGAGAAGGCACCCCCCCACACACACACACACATGCAGAAGAGCAGCAGGCTCAGGGAGGTACAATGCTCAGAAAGATTAACTCAGTGGGAGAGCTGAACTACCCTGAAGAGACTCTGAGAGTCCTTAGCACCTAGGAGAGCAAAGATCTAGAAGGTGATGTGTGAGTTGCCCCTAACTGGTGCACCTCAAGGACAGTACAACTGGTGGAGTGAAGATATAGGCCTGGCACAGAAGGGCACTGGGGGCTGGCAACAAACTGAGAAACTGGGTGGGAGCCTAGGCAAATGTGAAGAGTGCTTTCCTGATCTGACCCCCACCTCCCAAAACCACAAGTAGGAAGAAAAGGGAAACCCAACCCCCTTCAGCCTGCTGCAACCAGTAAGATCAGCAGAGCTCACCTGGCCAGTTTAAAGCCAGCAGAAGGATTTTTTTTTCTTTTCTTTTTTTCCCCACAACTAGAAAATAAGACCTGGAGCTCTGAAAGGACCAGAGTCAGACCCAAAGAGGGATCATCACAACAACTGAGAAACTGAGACAAATTTCATCTTGTTATTCCACAGAACTTGCAAGTAATTGTTTATTTTTATTTTTTCATTATTTTTACCTCTTTTATTAGTATTTATTTCTATTCTTTGTGTTTAGTTTGTTTTGTTTGTTTAATTGCATTGTTTGGCTTTCCTTGTTCTCTCTTTCATAGTGTATTTTTAATTTTCCTTCTTTCACTTTATTTCTCTTCTAATAGTGCTTTACTCTAGGTCATGTACTTCCTATTCTTGTTATTCAGGTCATATAGATTCTGTCATATGATTGTTGTTCCATTATTATTGTGAATAATTATTGTTCCATACAACTGTAAATACTACACAGCACCCAGATCTTAGCCCATTTTATTGTCTTCCAAAACTTTGTTACTATTGTGGTTAACACTACTCTCTTGCACATGACACCTCTTTTCTACCTTTCCTCTCACTATATCTCATAATCTGACTTCTGACAAACTCACTGTTTTCTGGAACCAACTAACAATCCTTCCTCCCTTTAACAACAGTCTTATCTTTTTTCAATACTTTCTAAAATGTGGTTAGTTGGGTGAAATACCATGGTTAATGGCATACATAGCCAAAGGATCTCATATCTCTTATCTACAAGTTGGTACCTTAAATCTCATAGAATATACTCCTGCCACCTCAATACATTTTGTCTTTCCCCTTCAACTGATCACATAAAAAAGTAGATGGGAGCTGTGAACACCCATATACCTTCTGGAAGAGAGAACCCACCACCAAAGAAACCACCAACAGACAATAATGGAAGAAGGTGAAGGGGGAGTGAAAGCCACAGTTACTTCTACCAGGACCAATTTGGAATTACAACTAAATAGAGGAGAAATTACCCAAAACAAACAACTGAATGATAGTGACAGAGAAACCTCAGAACACTGGACAGAAGAAGAACCAGCTTCAACACAACTTGTCCACGCACAAAAAAAACCACACAAGACGTCGTGGGCAGGTTGACCCTCAGGTAATAAGCTGGAGGGAAGGGACTATCAAAGAAAGAACCAACAACAAACAAAATCCCAAAACATACAGAGAGACAACATAAATGACAGCCCGAGAACAGCAAGTTCAGGAGATCAAGGAGACTGCACCACAGACCTTCACAGGTTTCGTACCATAGAAGTACACACCAAAAACCCAGGGAATCAGAACAGATCAATTTAAGAAGCAGCAGGTAACAAGAAGAGCCTCACAAACAATGGGAAGAAAAAGAAACAAACCTCAAATGAAAGGAAGAGAAGCCTCAGAGAGAATGCTAAATGAAATAGAGGCGAGTCAGCTATCAGATATTGAGTTCAAAGCAATGGGCATGAGGAAGCTCAATGAGCTCACAGAGAATTACTGAAAACTACAGGAAAATTACAATGAACTCATTGCAAATTATATCAACATGAAAAGGGAAATAGAAAGTATCAAAAAGGGACAAGAGGAAATGAAGGATACAATTTCTGACTAAAGAACACAGTAGAAGAAATCAAAAGCAGACTAGACGAAGCAGAGGATTGAATCAGTGAACAATCAGAGGACAAGGTAGAAACCCCCAGAAAGAACAAGAAAAGGAAAAAAAATACTCAAAAAGAATGAAGAGAGGAAAAGGAAACAGCAGGAAACATAACACCATCCCTATAATGAGGATATCAGAAGAAGAAGAGGAGCAAGATATAAAAAGACTGTGTGAAAAAATAATGATGGAAACTTTCCATGACTGGATGAGACAAAAGCCACACAAATCCTGGAAACACAGAGTCACAATCAAGAAAAAAACAAAGAGGCCAACGTCAAGACACATCATAATTAAAATGGCAAAATTCCCAAACAAAAAGAAAAAAAAGAATCTTAAAGGCAGCAAGGGAGAAACAGGAAGTAACACATAAAGGTTCCTTAATAAGACTAACAGCTAATTTCTCAATGGAAATGAATCAAGGTAGAAGGAAATGGTGATCAATGTTCCAAGTAATGAAAAACAAAAGCCTGAAACTCAGACTACTTTAACCAGCAAGGATCTCAATTAAAATGGAAGGCCAAATAAGGAGTTTCCAAGACAAAACAAGCCTCAAAGAATACACCTCTTCCAAGCCAGCTTTGTAAGAAATGATAAAGGGTCTCCTTAAAAAGATAAAAGGAAGAAAGAAAAGAAAAAGAAAAGAAAAGAAGGAAACAAAAGGAAATCAAATTAAAGAGTGAGACAGGAACACAAGTACAAAAAAAATGGCAATGAATAAGTACCTATCAATAATAACGTTAAATGTAAATGGATTAAATGGTGCATCTAAATACACAGACTAGATAAATGGATAAGAAATCATGACCCATAAATATGCTGCCTACAAGGGACCCACCTCAGAACAAAAGACCTATCAGACTGAAAGTGAAGGACTGGAAACAAACATTCCAAGCAAATGAACAGGGGAAAAAAAGGTAGGAATACTCATAACAGACAAAATAGACTTCAAAAAAAAGGGGGCCATTACAAGGAACCCAGAAGGTCACTTCATAATACTTAAGGAAAGAATCCATCAAGGAGACATAAACATTGTCAATATAAATGAACCCAACATAGGAGCACCCAAATACACAAGGAAAATCTGGGAGAACTTCAAGAAAGATATTGATAGCAACACAATTATAGTAGGGGGTTTCTGAATCCAAACAAAATATCAACAAAGATACTGTGGCATTGAACAATGCCCTAGATGAAGTGGACTTAACTAATATATAGAGAGAGAGCCCTTCATCCCCAAAGAAGCAAAATCCACATTCTTTTCAAATGCACATGGAGCATTTTCAAAGATAGATCACAAGATAGGACACAACACAAGCATTAACAATTTCAAGAAAACTGGAATCATATCAATAATTTTCTCTGACCACAAGGGACTGAAATTAGAAACCAACCTCTCGGAAAAAAAAAAAAAAACTCAAAAATACTCAAACTCATGGAGATTGAATAGCATGCTACTAAACAAAGAATGGGTCAAGAATGAGACCAAGGAAGACATCAAGAAGATTCTGGAAAAAATGAAAATAAACTCACAATAATCCAAAATTTATGGGACATGGCAAAGGAAGTCCTGAGAGGGAAGTTCATAGAGATACAGGCTTAACTAAAAAAGATAGAAACATTTCAAATAAACAGCCTAACCCTACACCTACAAGAACTTGAGGAACAACAACAAAGAAGCACAGAGCAAGTAGAAGGAAGTAAATAACCAGGATCAGAGCAGAATTAAACAACATGGACAATCAAAGCACAATTCTAAGGGTCAATAAATCCAGGAGCTGGTTCTTTGAAATGATAAACAAAATGGACAAGCCTTTAAGCAGGCTCATCAAGAAAAAAAGAGGAGGCCCTAAGTAAAAACAATCAGAAATGAAAGGGGAGAGACTACAATGGATGCCACAAAAACGCAAAGGATAGTAAGAAATTACTGTGAAGAACTATATGCCAAGAAATTTGAAAACCTAGGTGAAATGGACAAATTTCTATAAAAATATAACCTTCCAAAACTGAATAAAGAAGAAGGAGAAAGCCTGAACAGACCAATAACTTGATGAAATTGAAGCAGTAATAAAAATACTCCTGACACACAAAAGCCCTGTACCAGAAGGTTTCACAGGAGAATTTTACAAAGCATTTAAGGAAGAGTTAACTCCTATCCTTCACAGACTATTCAAAAAAATCCAACAAGAGAGAAGACTCCCAAACTTATTTTATGAGGCCATCATCATCCTAATCCCCAAACCAGATAAATATACAACATAGAAAGAAAACTTCCCGCTAATATCGCTGATGAGCATAGATTCTAAAATCCTCAAAAAATATTGGTAAACCACATCCAGCAATACATTAAAAAGATCATTTACCGTTATCAAATGGGATTCATCCCAGTGATGTAAGCATGGTATAATATTCACAAATCCATAAATGCAATATATCACATAAACAAAAGCAAAGATAAAATCATACAATCATATCAATAGATGTGGAAAAGGTATTTGATAAGGTACAGCAGCACCCATTTATGATAAAAAACACTCAGCAAAGTGGGAATAGAGGGAGCATTCAACAGCATATTAAAGCCATATACGAGAGACCTACAGCCAACATCATACTCAGAGGGCAAAACCTAAAAGCTTTCCCACTAAGATAAAGAACAAGACAAGGTTGTCCACTTTCGCCCCTTCTAATAAACATAGTATTGGAAGTCCTATCCATAGCTATAAGACAAGAAAAAGAAAGAAAAGCCACCCAAATTGGAAAGGAGGAACTAAAACTGTCACTGTTTGCAGATAACATGATAGTGCACATAGAAAATACTATAGACTCCACCAAAAAACTACTCAATCTAATAAGTGAATTTTGGAAAACAGCGGTATACAAAGTTAATATTCAGAAATCAAAGACATTTTTGTATACCAACAATGAAACATAGGGAACAGAAATCAGGAAAAACATCACATTTGCTATAGCAACAAGAAAAATAATATACCTAAGAATAAACCTAACCAAGAGTTAAAAGACCTGGTAGTCAGAAAACTACACAACACTGAAGTAGGAAATTAAGGAAAAGACAAATAAATGGAAGCATATACCGTGGTCATGGATTGGAAGGGGTGACACCATCAAAATGTCCATACTAATCAAAGCAATTTATGGATTCAATGCAACCCCTATTGAAGTACCAATGACATACTTCAAATATATAGAACAAACACTTCAAAAATTCAAAAAATTATATGGAACCATAAATGAATCCAAATGCCTGCAGCAATTTTGAGAAAGAAAAAAAAAGTAGGTAGGATTACCATACCTGACATCAAACTATATTACAAGGCTACAATATTCAAAACAGTCTGGTACTGGCATAAGAAGAGACACACAGGTCAATGGAACAGAACAGGGGGCACAGAAATAAACCCAAGTGTCTAAGATCAATTACAATTCAATAAAAGGAGCAGAAACATAAAATGGAATCAAAATAGCCTTTTCAACAAATGGTGTTGGGAGATCTGGGAATCTACATGCAAAAAGATGAAACTCAACCACCAACTGAGTCCATATACAAAAATAAATTTAAGGTGGATAAAAGACTCAAATGTAAGTTGTGACATCATGAAAGTCCTGGAGAAGAAGATAGGCATTAAAATCTCAGATATTCCATGTAGCAATATTTTCAATATATTCCTTAGAGCAACACACATAAAGGGAAAAAATAAGAAATAGGACTTCATCAAAATAAAAAGCTTCTGCATGGATAAAGAAAATATTAGCAAAATGAAAATGGAGCCAACTCTATCATAAAATATATTTGCCAATGACATCGCTGACAAGTGTTTGATCTCCAAAATATATAAAGAACTCACATGACTCTACACCAGGAAGACAATCAATATAATTTTAAAAATGGGAAAAAGGCCTGAACAGACACTTCTCCAAGGAGGCCATATAGATGGCTCAGAGACACATGGAAAGATGCACAGCATCACTAGCCATCAGAGAGACTGCAAATTAAAACCACAATGATATACCACTTCTCACAGGTCAGAATGGCCATCATAAACAAGTCCACAAACAACAAGTGCTAGTGGGGATGTGGAGAAAGGGAACCCTAGTACACTGTTGGTGGGAAATGCCACTGGTGCACCCTTTGTGGAAACAGTATGGAGTTTCCTCAAGAAAGTAAAAATGGAATTGCTTTTTGGGCAATTCCACTGCTTGGGTTATATGCTAAATATCCTGAAACAACATTTCCAAAGAACCTATGCACCCCAGTGTTTATAGCAGCACAATTCATAATAGCCAATTGCTGGAAATGGCCTAGGTGCCCATCAGTGAATAAGTGGATCAATAAACTATGGTGCATTTACACAATGGAATACTATGCAGCGAAAGAAAGAAGGAGCTCCTACTCTTTGCAACAGCATGGATGGAACTGGAAGGTATTACGCTAGGTGAAATAAGCCAGGTAGTGAAAGACAAATACCATATGATCTCACCTATAAGTGGAACCTAATTAACAACAACAACAAAAAAAACCTGGCAAGTAAAATATAGCTAGAGACTTTGAAATCAACAAAAACCTGATGGTAACCAGGGGGAGGGGAGAGGGAAATACACTAGAAAGAAGAGAATGGGTCATAAACGAACATGAATGAGAGACCCATGGATAAAATCAAGGGGGGTTAGGATTGAGGGTGGGAGGTGGGTATGGGTATGGTAGTGGAAAGTGGTGGTGGAAAAATGGAGACAACTATATTTGAGCATCAATTAAAAAGCTTGAAAAGTAAAAAAAAAAAAGAAAAATAAAGAAGAAAAACTTAGCAGGGAGCACAATACCTGGTATCAAACGATACTACAATCCACTGTGATCAAAACAGTCTGGTACTGGTATAAGAACAGACATACAGGTTAGTGGAACAGAATAGAGAGCCCAGAAATAAACTCAAGTCTCTATGGTCAATTACTATTGGACAAATGGGACAGAAACATGAAATGGACTAAAAATTGCCTTTTCAACAAACGGTGTTGGGAGATCTGGAAAGCTACATGCAAAAAATGAAACTCGATCACCAACACACACTTTACACAAAAATAAATTCAAGGTGGGTAAAAGAATTAAATATAAGTTGTGACATCATAAAAGTCTCAGAGGAATACATAGGCAGGAAAATCTCACACATTCCACGCAGAAATATTTTCACTGATGTGCGCCTCAGAGCAAGGGACATAAAGGAAAGGATAAACAAATGGGATCTTGTCAAAATAAAAAGCTTCTGTACAGCTAAAGAAAACAGCATTAAAATGAAAAGAGAACCAACTCCATGGGAAAACATTTGCCAATGATACCTCAGATAACAGTTTGACCTCCAAAATATATAAAGAACTCACACAACTCCACTCCAGGGAGACAAACAACACAATTAAAAAAAAAATGGGCAAAGGACTTGAACAGACACTTTTCCAAGGAGGACATACAGAGGTCCCAGCACATATGAAAAGATGCTCAGCTTTACTAGCCATCAGTGAGATTCAAATTAAAACCATAATGAGATATCAATTGACACTAGTCATAATGGCCATCATAAACAAATCAATAAGCAATAAGTGTTGGAAAGGATGTGGAGGAAAGGGAACACTAGTGTACTATTGGTGGGAATGCAGACTCATGCAGCCACTGTGGAAAACAGTGTGGAATTACCTCAAAAAACTAACAATGGAACTGCTTTTTGACCCAGAAATTTCACTGCTGGAATTATATCCTAAGAACCCTGAAACACCTATCCAAAAGAGCCTATAGACCCCAGTATTCATAGCAGCACAATTTATAGTAGCCAAGTGCTGGAAGCAACCTAAGTGCTGATCAGTAAATGAATGGATCAAGAATTGATGGTACATTTACACAATGGAATACTATGCAGCAGAAAAAATGAAGGAGCTCCTACCTTAGCGACAGCATGAATGGAACTGGAGAGCATTATGCTAAGAGAAATAAGCCAGGCAGTCAGGGACAAATACCATATGATCTCACCTTTCAGTGGAAGCTAATCAATAAAACAAACAAGCAAGCAAAATATAACCACAGATATTGAAGTTAAGAACAATCTCACAGTAACCAGAGGGGAGTGGAAGGGGATAATGGGGAAGAAGGGGTAGAAGAGTTTTCAGGAACAACTATGAGAGACACATGGACCAGACCAAAGTGGAGTGGAAGCAGGGTGGGGATGGCTGGGATTGGGGGTAAATGCAGACAACTGTATTTGAACAATAAAATAATTATTTTTAAAAGTGTTAAAACATAAAAAAAGGAACAAATTGACAGCAGCCAGTGGGAAGGTGGGAGGGGATAATGGGGGAAAAAGGGGGAGGGGTTTTCAGGAACATCTATAAAGGACACATGGAGAAAATCAAAGTGGGGTAGGATCAAGGATGGGAAGTGGGGACAATCAGAGAAGGGGGAAATGTTGGTGGCAAAATGAAGACAACTGTATTTACAATAATAAAAAAAAGTGAAAGAAAAAAAAGAATAAGAGAAAAGGCCTTGATGTTTGACCCTGGGTGACAAAAGATCAGGTTTCCAGAAGTGAATATTGTTAGGGGCCAGAGATTATGTCAACATAACCATGGCTATGTGCTCAGTTCATGACACATTGTCGTGTGGTCAAAAGTACAAAGGAATTTTCAAGCAAGATCTCCTAATAATTTATGGTAACACAAATGTCAGGAAACTAGAGCTGGAGTGTAAATTTGGAAGCTTTGACATGCAGTTAAGTTTAGGAGGTCAATATATGTCAATGACCTCTTCCCAAATAAAATTTACAACTGGTTTTAATTCTCTGACTGTGTTTGTTACATTAAACTTATTGTATTGAGAGACATTTGGAAGCATGCTACCTAAGATGTAGATAATAAATTGACTTGTGGCCTTTCTCACAAAAGTAATTAGAACACAGATATCAGAGGGTACTGCAAAAGATTTCTACATTAATAAATAAGTGAATGAAAAAACACTTTGGGTAAAATTTTACATGTCACTGTGCCCGTCTCTTCCAAGTACCAAAAATAAAGCTTGACTTTGGATTGCTCCCTATATGTGCCAGCCATTTTCCATGAACAATCTTTAAATCCTTATTGATACTAATAATGAGAGTTTGAGTTTTTCTTTATTTTGTAAAGAGGTCATGGGGGTTCTGAAATGTTCAGTCTTTTCCTAAATTACAAAAATGGTATGTGAGTGATGGAGCTGGACTTCACAGGCAAGTCTATCTGTTTCATACCTAGGACTGTTTCTTTTACAGTAATATGGTGGCTTCAACTCTAGTACCACCATTTTGGAAAAACTAATAATTTCTTTCTAAACCTTACCCTTTAAATTTGTTATTCCTTCTAGAAAATAATAATGCAAGCAAAGAAGACAGTGGTCCAGTATTTTATAAAAAGGATTGATGCTTGCTATGTGGACAGAAGAGGTAGTTTCATCCCCTTCAGTTTTGTCAACAATTGTGCATTAATTTGATACTTCTAACACCAAAAATAATTAGGCTAATTTTATCTCTTAGTTAGAATGAGTTTCTGACAGTCTCCTGAAAATGAAAAAAAATGAAAAAAGCTAAGGAACTACCTGGGAGGGAATGAGAATTATTGATTAGCTTACACTTATAGGTGAGATCATATGGTATTTGTCTTTCACTGCCTAGCTTACTTCACTTAGCACAATGTTCTCTGGTTCTATCCATGCTGTTGTGAAGGGTAGGAGTTCCTTCTTTCTTTCTGCTACATAGTATGAGTGGAACCTAGTCAACAAAGCAAACAAGGGAGCAAAATAGAACCAGAGACATGGAAATAAGGAACAAACTGACAGTTACCAGAGGGGAAGGGAGAGGGGATAATGGGGGGAAGGAAGAGGAAGGGCCATCAAGGAACATGTATAAAGGACCCATGGACTAAGACAATGTGGTGGATAAGATTGAATGTGGGAGGTGGGTGTGGGTAGGGTGGTGGAGAGTAATGGGAGGATAATGGAGACAACTGCAATAAAACAACAATAAAAAAAGAAAAAAAGAAAAAAAATTCATATAGTCCTCTTATGCTGACAGAAAGGAGTGAGGGAAAATTTCAAATGCATCAAGAAGGTGTTTCTAAGGAACACACCAAGGCACATCATAATCACATTGGCTAAGTTTAAAATGAAAGAGAGAATCCTAGAAGCAGCAAGAGATAAGGAGGCAGTTACCTACAAAGGAGTTCCCATCAGACACTGTCAGCTGATTTCTCAAAAAAGACCTTACACGTGAGAAGGGGCTGGAAAGAAGCATTCCAAATCATGAAAGGCAAGGACCTACATCCCAGATTGCTCTATCCAGCAAAGCTTTCATTTAGAATGCAAGGGCAGACAAAGTGCTTCTCAGATAAGGTCAAGCTAAAGGAGTTCATCATCACCAAGCCCTTATTATATGAAATGTTAAAGGGACTTATCTAAGAAAAAAAAGATAAAAAACATCTACAGTAAAATGACAGCAAACTCACAGTTATTAACAACCACACCTAAAACAAAAACAAAAATGAACTAAGCAAACAACTAGAACAGGAACAAAACCACAGAAATGGAGAGTACATGGAGGATTAGCAACAGGGGAGTGGGAGGAGAGAGTGGGAAAAGGTACAGAGAATAAGTAGTATAGATGATAGGTAGAAAATAGATGGGGGAGGGTAAGAATAGTGTGGGAAATGTAGAAGCTAAGGAACGTATAAGTATGACACCTGGACATGAACTAAAGGTGGGGAATGTGGGTAGGAGGGGGTGTGTCGGTGGAGGGGAGTGATGGGGGGGGAATGGGACAACTGTAATAGCATAATCGATAAAATATATTTAAAAAGAAGGTGTTTCTAGGAAAAAAATACAAGAGCAGGAGGGCTGTTAAGAGAGGGTCCAATATACCCCATTGAGGAGGAAAACAAAGGACAAGCTTAGAATTTTCAACCAAGTGGACATAATCAAGGGATTGAGAACACTAGCAATGGGAACATAGCAAACATCAAATGTGAACACTGTCATATGTGTTCTATAGTTCCTCCAAAGCCTTCTCCATAGCCTAGAAAATTAAGAAGCTGGAGGCTCTGCTGTTTGCAGAGGATAGGTTCCTTTCTGGACTAGAGATACTGCAGAATCAGCAATCTGCTATCCTCGCTAAGTAGAGCTGCCTGAGACCAGTGATCAGAGTCTATCTCACTGTTGGGAGGGATGTGTGTATAAGATCCAAGCAGAAACCAAAAAATATGAAGGTTAAGCTCTGTTATGCAGAATGTGCCTGAATTTTAATTCTGGGTTCACCGACTAATACTTTGAGTAAACTGTTTAATATTTCTTATCAATTTTCTTTTCTATAAAATGGGAAAAAATATAGTCCCTATTTCATGACACAAGTAGTCCTCACTTGGCACATTTCTGACACACACGTTTTACTTACCACAGTATAGTTAAATAACAAAGTTCTTCAATGACATGATTCAAATATAGATTATCATGGTACATTACTTGTGAGTAATGCATAAAGCATAAACTTGGCTGGGAGCTCTTTAGTCCACAAGCAATCACATAAATAATAGTGAACATCATGGCCAGTGGCCAATCACATCACTTCTCTCAAGTGACTGGTCACTTTGCATCTGTTATACAGTTCATGAACAAACAGCAAAGTGTGTAGTCCTATTGACTGTCTTGTTCCTAGTGATACAAATGTGGCATTTTACAAAAGTGGACAATTGACAAAGGGACTTGGACAACAACAAAGAATGCGCAATAAGGAAATTAAAAGTGTTAACACTGAAAATAAAATTAAAGTTTAATGAAATGGCAGTACAGAAGTGATAGCTGATCCTGACAGTGTTGACCCATCTGCCCTTCAAGTGACTAGATATGGCCCAGATTAATTTAGTGAAGGCAAGCTTATCAACATAAATGACACAATTGGTTGTGACAAATAAATGAAGGTGTTTCAGAGGATGTGACAAAACAGACAACTCTGCATTCAAGATACACTCAGAGATAGTACACAACAGTGAAAGCACAAAAGCTAAAATATTAGAACATGATTTAAAATGAGGAAGAAGTATGATAATTCACAGAGGCTGAGATGGGTTGATTGATTACTCCATAGGGTAAGCCATACAATTAAAAGAAAGCAAGCAGTGCTCAAACTATTCTTGGTAAGTATTTTGGAAAAGAAATAAAAAGCTTATATTTACTTTCATTTATAAATAAATTGGTAGGTATATCCAAATAGTCCTATGACAAGAGAGAGAAATAAGTTACAAACAAATGCACCAAGTATTCCTATTATTTCTAATTAATGTGAAATTTGTTTTACATTTTTCTTATTTCTATACATTTAAGGCAACCAATAGAAAGATTATAATATTTGAAACTGATCTTTTTTAAAAGTCACAGAACAATTGTACTTTTTGCCACTGATTATTGAGTCTGCTTTGCACAGTTACAAATTTCACAAGGGAGAACTGCCTGCATTACTCTGAAGATTAAATAACATAAACTATGTAAAATAGATACCACCATGCTTTTCCCATAGTAAATGAACATTAGGAATAATATCAGGGATACTAAAATGATAGTAATATTAAAACATATATAAATAATAATAAATGATGACATTCTTTATTATTACTAATAGATCTGATGCCAAAGTAATTTTTGAGGGCACATGACATCAGATAATGAAACTTACAGGCCATGCTTTTACCTATTTGCCCTACATTTCATTTTCTACTCAGATTATCAAGTACAGCTAGTAAGTCCTGAATTTATGAAAAAGCAAGGGAAGTAAAAGCAAAAATAAATGAATGGGACTACATCAAAGTAAACAGCTTCTGTACAGTAAGGTTAAAAAAAGAAGTCAATAAAACACAAAGGCAACTGACAAAATGGGAGAAAATATTTACAAACAATACCTCTAAATACCATCTGATCGCACCTTTAACAGGAACCTGATCAACAGAAGAAAAGAGCAAGCAAAACGTAACCAGAGACATTGAAATTAAGAACAATCTGACAGTAACCAGAGGGGAGGAGGGAAGGAGTAATGGGGGGAAGGGTTTTCAGGAACAACTATAAAGGACACACGGACAAAACCAAGAGAGGGGTGTGGAAGCATGAGAGGGAAGTGGGTTTGGCTGGGGTGAGGAAGAGTGGTGGGGAGTAAATGCAGACAACTGTAAATGAACAACAATAAAATAATTTAAAATTTAAAAAAGAAGTTTTCCAAAATATATAAAGAAACCATACTAATCAACAAAAAAATAAATAATTTAATTAAAAAATGGACAGAGGACCTGACTAGACATTTCTCTGAAAACATAGAAATGGCCAAGAGATATACAAAAAGATGCTCAACTTCCATAGCTAAGAGGGAAATGCAAATCAGAACTATAATGAGTTACCTCCTCACACCTGTTGTAATGACTATTATCAACAAGATAAATAATAACAAGTTTTGGAGAAAAAGTAACCCTCCTTCACTGCTGATGAGAATGTAAACTAGTATAGTCACTACAAAAAAACAGTATGGAATTTCCTCAAAAAATTAAGAATAAAGTTACCATATTATCCAGCAATCCCTCTTCTAGGTATCTTCCCAATACATTTAAAAGCATGTGTTTGTAGACATACAATATATGTACCCCTGTGTTCACTGTAGCATTACTCCTGGTGTCCAGGACATAGAAACAACTGAAGTGTCCTTTGATAGAGGATTAGATAAAGAAGATGTGACACACACACACACACACACCCTCCACATTATATATATACCACATTATATATATATATATATATATATATATATACCACATTATATCACATTATATATATGTGTATGTATATATATGTATATATCCACCATAAGAATACCATCCACCATAAGAAAAGATGAAATACTGCCATTTGTGACAACTTGAATGGACTTGGAGAATATCATGCTAAGTGATAAGTCAGTCAGAAAAAGCTAAAAACCATATAACTTCACTCATGTGTGGGGTATAAAACTGAAAGTAACCTATGAACAAACAAGACAAGCAGACAAACAAAAATTCATAGATACAGACAGCAGTATTTTGGTTACCAGAGGAAAGGGAGTTGGGGGGAGTAGTGTAGGGTAAAGGAGGCCAAATACATGATAAAGAAAAGAGATTTCCTGGCTGGCGTAGCTCAGTGGATTGAGCATGGGCTGCGAACCAAAGCATTGCAGGTTCGATTCCCAGTCAGGGCACATGCCTGGCTTTGCAGGCCACGGCCCCCAGCAACCGCACATTGATGTTTCTCTCTCTCTCTCTCTCTCTCTCTCTCTCTCTCTCTCTTTCTCCCTCCCTTCCCTCTCTAAAAATAAATAAATAAAATCTTTCAAAAAACTTATTCCTGTTTAAAAAAAAGAAAAGAGACTTAATTTGGAGTAGTAAACACACTATGCAATGTACAGATAATGCATTATAGAATTATACACTTGAAGCCTGTATAATTTTATCAACCAATGTCAACCCAGTAAATTTAATTAAACAACAACAAAAAAAAGACCCAGAAATCCCAGGCTAAAAGAAAAGGGGACAAGCCCTGGCTGGTGTAGCTCAGTGGATTGAGCATGGGCTGCGAACCAAAGTGTTGCAGGTTTGATTCCCAGTCAGGGTACATCACTGGGTTGCAGGCCATGACCCCCAGCAACCACACATTGATGTTTCTCTCTCTCTCTTTCTCCCTCCATTACCTCTCTAAAAAATAAATAAATAAAATCTTAAAAAAAAAGAAAAGGGGACAGAACAACAGAATAAAAGGTTCTTTTGGCACCATCCTGTCTGCACTCTTCTCTCAATGTAGTAAATCTCTCTTCAACTTCCTTCTCCTTACCCTCACTTGATTTTTTTATTTGGTTTTGTTACTTATTTCTCTCATTTTCTCCAGGTAGTTCTCTCTAACTACCATAGACTTGATAGTTAACTTTTCTACTGGTCAACTTGGTTTGGCTATACCCACCAAGTTTATTTATAAATAAAAGTAAATGTAAGGTTTTTGAAACAAAAATGTTTTTGTTTCAAATGATGATACTGAATAATATAGAGTCACTGGACCTTTTAAATCAATAGAAACTAATGGCCCTCATTTCACCAAACATCAAATCTTTTCAATAAAAGGGTATTTTGAACAATAGTATCAAATCCTCCTATACACTCTCCTCACTCAATAAGTTTTTCAGAAAAACACAACCTAAGATTAAAAACTGTAGCTGAATTTATGTGCTACATAAATTCAGTGGTTATGTAGTGGTTAGTCAAAAATCATCCCCTCTTCAAAAGAAGAAAGATATTTATGCCCTAATCTGCAGCTTATAGTTTCCTTATATGACAAAAACAAAACAAACAAACAAATAAGCAACAACAACAAAACCAGTATCTTGCCCTGGCTAATATGGTTCAGTGGATTGAGTGACAGTCTGTAAACTGAAAGGCTGCTGATTCGATTCGCAGTCAGGATACATGCCTGGATTGTAGCCTGGTCCTCTGTATCTTAGGGTGGTCAAGAGGCAACTGGTCGATGTATCTCTTGCACATTGATGTTTCTCCCTTTCTTCATCCCTCCCTTCCTCTCTCACTAATAATAAATAAATAAAATCTTTTTAAAAACATGCAACAAGAAACCAGTATCTTTATGGGCGTGACTAAGTTAATGATATTGAAAGAAAGAAATTATCTTGGATTATCTGTATGGGAGCTAAACACAAGCACATTTATCCTTTTAAGAGCTAGGCACAGTTTTTTGATCCACTCATTTACTGATGGGCACCTAGGCTGCTTCCAACACTTGGCCATTGTAAATTGTGCTGCTATGAACATTGGGGTGCATAGGTTCTTTTGGATTGGTGTTTCAGGGTTCTTAGGATATAATCCTAGCATTGGAATTGCTGGGTCAAAAAACATATCCATTTTTAATTTTTTGAGAAAATTCCATACTCTTTCCCATAGTGGTTGTACCAGTCTGCGTTCCCACCAACAGTGCATTATGGTCCCTTTTTTTCCACAACCTCTCCAACACTTGTTGTTTGTTGCTTTGTTTATGATGGTCATTCTGACTGGTGTGAAATGGTATCTCATTGTGGTTTTCCGCAATGGAATTCTATGCAGCAGAAAGAAAGAAGGAGCTCCTACCCTTTGCAACAGCATGGATGGAACTGGAGAGTATTATGCTAAGTGAAATAAGCCAGTTGGAGAAAGACAAATACTATATGATCTCACAAATATGTAAAACCTAATCAACAAAACAAAGAAACAAGCAAAATATAATCAAAGACACTGAAATAGAAAACAGACTGACAGCGTTCAGAGGGGAGAGGAGAGGGAATTTCAGGGGAATTTCAGGGGAAAAGAGGAAGGGTTTACAGGAACAAGTATGAAGGACACATGGCTAAAAAAAAAACTAGCGGCGGGTGGAAATGGGAGGGAGGAGGGGAGGCCTGGGTTGGTGAGCTGGGATGGGAGTATAAGATAGAAAATTGTACTGCAATAACAATTAAAATAAAATTTAAAAAATTCTAGCCAAAAAAAAATAAACAAATAAGAAAGAAACAGATACCAAGGATCAAAAAAATAAATAAATAATATAATCAACTACATAAATAAATGTGATGGTTGGTCAAAGACAAAAACAAAAAAAAAGCTAGGCACAGAGAAATTTTACACACAGGAGAGAGTGAGGCAAGCAGCCGCAGGAAACTAATAGGTTATCTTCCTAGACTTTGCATATTATCTCAAGTATTTTTTTGTTTATAGAGTTAATTCAAATCCACAAACACATTTCATGAGTACCTACCAAGTAAAAGGCATCTGTAATTCAGATTTGATTAAAACAGAGCTCCTGTCGCCCTGGCTGGTGTAGCTCAGTGGTTTGAGTGCAGGCTGGGAACCAAAGTGTCCCAGGTTCGATTCCCAGCCAGGGTACATTCTTGGGTTGCAGGCCATAACCCCCAGCAACCGCACATTGATGTCTCTCTCTCTCTCTCTCGCTCTCTCGCTCTCTCGCTCTCTCTCCCTTCTTCCCTCCCTTCCCTCTCTAAAAATAAATAAATAAAATCTTAAAAAAAAAAAAACAGAGCTCCTGTCTTATTGATATGTTTCTAGTCTAAACAAACAGGTGAATCGGTGTATAAATTGCAATATAGAGTAATCATGCAAATTCTGAAACTTGGTTAAAAACAGTAACATATTTGCATAGCAGAATACTATTTGGTCATTTAAAATGAGGTTGTAAACAAATGTATTGATATAGAAATATGTTCACATGTATTGATATATTAAAAAGACCATACCATTAAATCATTTTGACAGTGCATTGAAAATGTTCAGGAAGCATATGGTCCAAGGCATGGTTCATAATTTTCTATGGTTGGTGGGCTTATCGTGATGAGTTTCTCTTTCTTTTGGTTTTCTGTTTTCCAATGCCCTGATTTTTAATAATGAGAAAACAATACAAGTATTTTTTGCATTGAATTTTTTCTGAGTTTAGTGCGACTTAGAAGCACTATCAGAATAATAGCATAACATACAAGAGGGATCTTGGAACACTGACCAGGTAGCATATCTCTCCATCAAAGGTTCCAAGCACAATAATGGAATTATATCTTCTCCTAGTGACAGGGGGCTTGGCCACCTAAAGGAGTATATTCCATATTTTTTTCAATGCTCAGAAGACATAAACCATTGATTTATTAACAGTTTTCAAAGAGAAAAATACTCATCACTAGATTAAATATGCATATCCTAATCTCCAATATTACAATGAAATAAAGTCTGTCTTAGATTTTAGGATATATAGTAATTTCAAAATGTAACCTGGGCTTATTCTGTGCTCTAGTGTAAAGTGAAATCATTTGGATTAAACAGAAGCATTCCAGAGGTTTACTGTGGGTGTCCATTGCCCATAACCCTCCACAAAGAATGTGGGGGGAGGATTGCCACACTTCTCCCACCAAGCATCCTGTCCCCACCAACCCTATCCTCACTGCCCTCTCTCATCCTTTTGTTTCCACTACTGCTTCACAAACACTGTCACAACAATACCCATGGTAGCTGAATAGAGATTTTGGACTCTCAGCATTGAGGCAGTTACAGACACACATTCCTATGACTTTAGCAAAGGCTGCTTTGAAATTCTACCTTGAGAGCATAGCCACTTACTGTCAATGGCTTCAGAAAGCATTTCTCAATTTGAAACCAAAATCACACTGTGAACACATCATCTTTTTTTAGCTTTATGAAGCAGATGGACTTTAAACTGATAAACCTTCAGGTGGAGACTAACATTAGTATCAACACTCTGAACTAAACTGGATTTTTTCCACTTTTGACTATGAATCATCTAGTTTGTGAATTATAGCTTAGCCATGTTAAACTGAGAACACCAACCATGAGAATAAGTGGCTGTTACTCAGCACTTGAATTCCTATTTCTATTGTTCATTACTACTATTCTTCTCGTGTTCTAAATTAGGACCTTTTGTGTTATTATGACAAGTTCCATTTCCCTGAGCATACAGCTGTTTTTATGTATGCAAAGGCTACATTTATACAATTCTTTAAAGAATTAATAAGTTCCAGCTTCAAGATGTGGAAACAGGTACTCAGGTGATTTAAAGACTAGATCAAAGTAAAGAGGTTTGAAATCAGTCCAGCTGACTTCTAACCCCAGCTCTTGATGAGGCATTGATGTCTATACTGACACTCCAGCTCACCTGTGGCTATGGACAGATCTCCTGTTCTTTGTACCCACATAATTAAATTGAATAATTACCTCAACAGCACATAGGGATCAGGTAGGACAAATTGGAATGGTATTGGCTAGGAGGAATGACATGGCTCAAGGTCTGAATCAAGAACCCCCACCAGTGTTATATGCATATTCCTTTTAATGCTAGTCATTTGTTTGATCTTAGGAGAGAGCAATGAGTAATTAATCACTATTGTTTTGCAAGAACTGTAACCAACTTTATCTAACATCAGTGTCTGTGCCTGTCCTGGACTATCCACAACCTCAAATGATCCATTGTTTTGGTTAAGTAAGGAGTGACCACTCTAGGCAGGCACTAGAGATTATAATAGTAAACAAGACAGTCTAGAACATGCAAGAATAAAATGAATAAGCAATTATTCTAGAATGAGAAAATTTTAGTACAGAAGAACTGTTGAAGCAGCCTAGCAGAAGGGAGCAATCTAAACAAGGAGCAGAAGAGAACTGTCACAAGGGTGACATTTAAGTCAAAACCTGGAGGGTGATAGAAGTCAGACTGTCATGAAAGAATAGCACTCCAAGCAAAGTGAAAAACATATATGAGGACCAAATGGCATACAAGCATTTGAATTCATTAATAGGATTTCAAAGAGATTCAAAATGGCTGAGGCCAAGTCTGGTCAAGAGAGATTAGATAATTGGTGAATAATGATGTGGGATAGGTAGACAGAGTCTTGATTATTGAAATGTTTATAAGCTATTTCTTCACAAAGCAATGACTTACTGTTGAAAGTATATATTTCTTAAGCTAGAAAATGGCATTATAAAATTTGTATGGCACAGAATAAAATAGAAGAGTAAAAAAATGAATGGATGTAGGTGACCAGTGAGAACCCTGCAGTAGTGACCACTATGCAAATATGGCAGTGTGAACTAGGTTGATGTCATTAGAAATGAAACAAAGTATGCAGGGTATGAAGGTCATAAGATTGACAAGATTTGTGATTGATTAAACACATTGAATGAGGGAAAAGAAGGCTTATTGCCTAGATTGTTCTTTTGCCTGAAAAAACAACTTTGAATAGAGAGCAAGGTCAAGATGAAGATTCTGTCATGCAGAAAAACAAATGCCTGAAAAACAAATTATCATATCCTTACAACTATTTACCGCCATCAGATTGTGATCTTAATTCTTGGTCTCTAACACAGATTTGATACTCATACATGGTGTGTTATAGTCATTTTGCCATAAGTAGTAAAAACCCCAAATCAGATACGCTTAGTAAAGAAGAGTTTTGTCTTAGGTATGAAAAAGTCCAAAGGGATAAGTTTTACAGCTAATAGATTTAGCTATTCCATTACATCATCTGGTGTGTTCTTTCTTTCCATATATACTTCTCTTCTTTCTATGAATATCAGCTTCATTTTAAGTATGATTTTTTTAGTGTTCACAAGATAGTTTTCTGCAGCAGTGGAAGCAACATGTTTTCTCATTTCCAGGGGGAAAAAAAAGCCCAACTTCTCTTTCCCAGGAAATATAGCAGATTTTCATGTTCATCTCATTGGCTCAAATGCACATAGGTCCACACATCTCTGAACAAATCTCTCTAGCACTTTACATAGACATCTTTCCCCAGACTTATTCTACTTCTAGGACAGCAGTACTTCTATTTGGGGATCTTCATTTCCATGTCCATTATCAGTCTTAAGCATAAAGAATTCCCAACACCTTCTCAGTCTACACCTCTCTGGTTCCTTTAATAGTCTGATTATTTCTTGGAGCAGAATCTTCATCTTGACCTTACTCTCTATTCAAATAGTTTTCATAATAACAAAAGTTCTCATCCCTTGGCTAGATAACTTTTGTAGCACCTTAACTGGATCGCCATCCTCAGACCCACTTCTCTGCACATCTACTTTTTTTAAAGATTTTATTTATTTATCTTTAGAGAGGTAAGGGAGGGAGAAAGAGAGAGAGAGAGAAACATCAATGTACAGTTGCTGGGGGTCATGGCCTGCAACCCAGTCATGTACCCTGACTGGGAATCGAACCTGCGACACTTTGGTTCGCAGCCCATGCTCAATCCACTGAGCTACACCAGCCAGGGCTTTGCACATCTACTTCTTACTGTAATTGGCCAGTAAATCCTGCCAGGCCTGCCTGCTACTTTAATCATATGAACTCCAAGCTAAGACCATTTGTGTAAGAGTCAAATAATTGACTCTCCAGTCCTCTAATAGATTTCAATTACATTTCACCAGGGCACATGGCTAGAGTTTGCTTCCTTACAGCTATAAATGAGTGTAAGACTAAGTTTCTGCCAATGAAAGAAAAGCATAAGTTGATTATATATATATATAGATATATATTTTATATATCTATATATATATTTTCATCTTGACAAGAAGCTCCATCTCACAGGATGCAACAGAAACAATCTTGAAATCCTACACCTTCATAATCTTGTTATGTGTTATACTGGTTTGAATGGTATATATTTAAATGGATTAAATTGGAATTATTAATTAATTGAATAAATGGCTATTAGTCTTGCTAGACTCTAGGAAAAGACTTTGGTTTATTTTCCCCTTATATTCCAGGCATGACATATAAATAGACTCAAAAAGTTTTGTTGAGTTTAAGATGTGCTGAGTACTATATATCTGTCTAAGTGCTTTTATAATTCTCATTTTTGTTATACTTTAAAATTATTTTTGCAAACTATATCTTAGTAAGAACAGGGACCAGACCTTTTTATTTTGTGGCTTGTTTTGTTAAGAATAAAGGTTTAAGTATATACTTTTGGAATAATTTAAATTGAAATTATAGAATTTAGAATCATAAAATATAAAAGTTATAAGGAATCTAGGAAATTATCTAAATATTTTATTTTATAAAAAGGAAAGTTATACTTGGAAGTGTATACTAAATAACCTAAGATAACATGACTGGATATTGCAGATCTTAGAAATATAATTGATCTTCCAAGTCCAAACTCAGTGTTAAATGAACTTTGCTATGTGTTGTGGATTTCTACCAGTTTATAATCTAGCATTTCTGAGCTCATAATTTGTCTGTATCATATTTTAGGCCATATAGGGATTTTTAAAAAGAAAAAACAAAAATATCATTGATCTCCAGTTTCTCTTGATTTTTTTGCTAAAATAAGACAGCCACCAAAAGAAAATCATTATAACCCAGAAAAAGAAACAAAAGTGTAACAAGATACCCAATAATAACATGCATCTGTTATCACTAAGGTTAGAATACTTTCCAATCATTAAAATTAATCACAAGTGAATAACTATGATATATTTTCCCCAGAGACTTTTCTGCCGATGTGGAAATAGAAATGTGAATACTGGCTTCCTCATGGACAAATACCAGAAGAACCCAATTTGTCTTTCTTACAGACAAAACAAAAACCTTCACAAAAGAAAGGGATTCCATGTTTTAGTGCCCTACTTGACTTGGCCATGGTTAAGCAGTAAGGATTTCTCACACAGACAATACAGAAATTTCTCTACCTCTATCTCTAAATCTGTGGCCACAGCTCTGTCTTTAGTCATGTTACATTCCATGAAAAGTCTTTCAATTGTATCTAAAAAGTTTTTGTTAAGCATCTACTATGTGCAGAATACTGTAATAAGTACTCCAGTGTGTGTGGGGTGGGGGGGCAGGGCATAGATTAAAACATGGTTCTAGCTTGCAGTGAGAGAATGGTTAAATAAGGACCCACATAAAAGGCTAGTCACTTCCATACTCTATATACACAGTTCCAGGGAATCACAGAGAAGAAGCATAGAGTTTGTCCTAAGATCACAGACCAGGATAGTTTCCTGCAATAGAAAACTTCTGAACCTAATTTTAGGAGGTAGAAAAACTGGAATTAGTTAGGCAAAGGTGAAGGGTGGAATTCCAAGCTAAGGGAAATAGCAGAACAAAGGCACAGAGAAGTAGATTTGGGGGTGAGGAAGAAGAGGGAGGAATGTATAAGAAGGATGGTTACAATAAAAGTAGGAGAGTAGGTATGAGCCAAATCATGAAGAAACCTGTGTGCCAGAATTAGGGGCTTGAGATATAACCTGTATGAGTTGAATGTAATTAGAGGTGTTAACCAAATAAACAACAATCAAATACTCCGTTAAAAAAATGCAGTGGGCAACACAATCCCTAGAATTAGATGATGGCATAAAGGTAACCCTGAAGGAAATAATTCCTCTAGAAAACTGTGGAAATAGCCAAAATAAGGGATGAAAAAGCTCTGGACTAGGTAGAAGTATGTAGAGCAGAAGATGTCAAAAATATTTAGGTGGTAGAATCAATCAGAATCATACTAACTACATGTGAGGATGGTGTAGAGGGCAGAGAAAAGTATGACTCTGAACTATTACATTTTCTTGATCTAGGAAAATGGTGCTAATCATTAAGATAAAAACTCAGGAAGAGAAACAGTAGGTTTTGAAGAGCAGATATTAAATTTGGACATACAGTAGAGACTGGAATTAGGGATTCAACACTAAATCCAAGTCTGATATTTAGTTGGGTGGCCTCGAGTTAGCTATTGAGATTTTAGTTTTATCTTTCTTCTTTGTCAAATGGTGTGTTTATGTCTTAGATTTAAAACCTAATGTCAATTGTTTAGCTATTCAATTTTTTACTTTTCTAGTTATTTTATTATAACCTGGAAGAGGACAATATCTAGTAGAATGCCTTCCTCTATGGTCTTATTGCATAAAGTGATCAGAGATATGCCCTACAGATATGGGGATTAACAAGCTTTTCGAAAGCCTGCAACTTTCTTATTTTTCTTTACTCATATATTTAGGGTCAGAGTAACTTCTAGCAGAAAAAGTAAAATGCTGAATATCAGTAGAGAGATCAAACATAAGCTAAAAGGATTACCAACCATTGCACAAATCAAAATCAAATTTTAAATAATTTATGTAGGCAAAAAATGTGTATTTTGATGAATTAAAGATACCAGTTAAGATTCTCTGCTTTAGAATACATTTTTTTTATCTTTCTAAGGGAAATACAATAATGTAACAAATACTAAAGCTTTGTTCAATAGGGCACAGTCAGTAGAATTTTAGGATGAATCACAGTGGATACATCCACTCCAGTATTCTCTGGCCTTCGAGAATATGCATTTCTAGTGGAGAGAGCACCTAATATCTAAGCAAAAAACTGAAGAGAAAATGCACACAAACCTGTGGAAAAAAGGCAAGACAAGAATGGTACTGCAACCCAAAAACACTTGTGGGACCCCTCAGACAGACTTGAACTGACATGGCCGAGCCCATCCACTGTCAAGTCGCCACCATTGGCATGATTTTCCTGGAATTGGATCCTACAAAATACACTGAAAAATTTAACTCAGTCATTAATCTACTTTGACTGATGTCAAAGTCTTCATTCAGGTGAGAAATCATAGCTCCTGAGTCCCTTAAGAGAGTTTGATTGGAAAGTCCTACTTTATATTGTATATTTTTGAAACTCCAGGTATGGAATTTTTCTTCTGTAAGAAATGCCTATTTTGCTTACAATGCAAATATGTTTGGAAGTGTTCAGGGTTGGTCTCCATCATCACATATTCCAGAAAGACAATGCTATTACTTTGGGGGTAGGTCACTTAGCTAACAACGTTTTTTTTATGTATTCATTTCTCTCTTCATCCGTTTATGCATTCATTCATGTGGACACTCATCCATGCAGCTGTATTTAAGAGAAAACCTGCATTGGTTGGAAGTCAGGTATGAAACTGTATAAATTACTTAACCTCACTGTGTCTCTCTTTTCTTTTAATACCAAACAGGAGTAATACTGTTACCTGTGTCATGAAATTGTTGTGAGGATTATGAGTTAATAAATATAGTGTGCTTATACAGTGACTAGAAAATAAAAACCACTCAACAGACCTCAGTGATTATTGTTCACAGTATAAGTATCTGTGTTATGTTTCATCTCACTTCATTCTGACTGACTGCCCTCTGTCTTAGAGATTGTAGGATGAACTGTGCTGTATTTTTGCTTATAATACAGTCAGAACATAATTAAAAAATAAAATCACAGTGATAATAAAAGAGTATACATTAAGTACTTATTCACTATGTACTATGATGAGCCTTTTACATGTAATATATCATTTAATTGTTTGATCCAATATGTTATACAGTTCCTGTAATAGAAAATGACACACCCAAATTTCCCATTACCTATTCTGCACAGCTTGTTGGTATATTGAGTTACAGAACAAAGGCAAATTGAAGTTGCCAATGGATTCAGGTGCCTAATCAGGTAACCTTGAGATAGATTTTTCTGAGTTATCTGGATGAACCTATCTAATCATAAGGGTCCTTATAAATGGAAGAAGATGGCAGAAGAGGAAGCATCAAAGCAATGGCAGCAAGAGGGCTCAATCAGATGTTGCTGGCCTTGATGTAAGGGAAAACAGCCAGTGGCAAAGGAAGTCGGTCAGTGTCTAAGAGGTAGGAGAGGCAAGAACACAGATTTTCTTCTAGATCTTTCTGAGAGAGATGAAGTTAGTTACAGTGACACCTTACCTTGATTTTAGCCCATGTGAGACTCATTTCAGACTCCCTGGAAAAGAGAACTGAATGAAAATTTATTTGTATTGTTTTAAGCCATCAAGTCTGGTAATTGTTACAGCAGCAATAGAACCCTAATACACTGTGTTGTGTTCATTGATTATGACTAAACAGAAGTTGCTATTGTACCAAATATACTCCTGGACAACAGAATCGCTTAAGAAATGTGTTTTGTGGTTGAGGAGATGAGAAAGGAGCATGGATAGTAATCTCTGAGAAGAAAATGAGCCAAGGGAATGAGAAGTCTGGGAAATGATGTTTGTAAGGTATGCTTAGGGTACCTGTGGGTTTCTGGAATAACTGTGAGGTTCTGGAGTAGGTGTGGAATTCTGGAGTAATGGTGGCGTTCTGAAGGAGCTATGGAGTTCTAAATTAACTATAGGGTTTCAACTGCAGGTAAAGAAGAAGGTGAGCATTTTCAGAATCTCTCCTTTGTCATTAATATGGAGAATATTTTTATGAGAGGAAGGGTATAAACTTAATTTTTAAAATTATTTTAAAAGGCAAAATTAAAATTCACTGATCATGGAGGAAAAAAATTCCTAGTGAGGTAAAAGTCAGCATTATTTCTTTTTTTCAGGTCAGTACATTTCCTGTTTTATTTATTTTTATTAATTGAATTTATTGGGGTGACATTGGCTCACAGAACCATACAAGTTTCAACTGTACAGCTCAATAAAACATCATCTGTACATTGCATCATGCACCTATTGCCCTAAGCAAAGCTAAGTCTCTTTCCATTCCCAATTTCCTTTCCTATGCTCATCTCCACCTATCCCTGCCTCCCTTTCCTTCTGACCATCATCACCCTATTGTCTCTGTCTGTTTTATTCATACATGTGCTTTAGCTAAAATCCCTTCACCTTCTTTCATCCAGGCCTCCCAAACCCCCCTCCCCTGAGACAGCTGTCAATCTGTTCTATGTATCTATACCTCTGTTTCTATTTTCTTTGTCAGTTTATTTTGTTCATTAGATTGCACATGTGAGATCACATGATCTTTGCCTTTCTCTGACGGGCTTATTTTCCTTAGCAAAATAATATCTATGCTGTCACAGAAGGTAAGATTTCCTTCTTCTCTACTGCTGCATGGTATTCCATTGTGTAAATGTACCATAGCTGTTTTATCTACTCATCTACTGATGGTCACCAGGGCTGTTTCCAGATCTTGGCTACTGTAAATAATTCTGCAGTGAACATAGGATGCATATATTCTTTTAAAATCTCAGCATTCTTAGCAGTAGAGTTACTTGTCAGGGTCATCTGTTGAGATGCTCAAGCAATGTGCCATCAGTGGTCACAGACAGACCAAGGTATTGATACTGATTTTTCTTGAGGAGAAAAGCAGAACCTGCCTAAATCAAGCTTTAGCCAACTGCTTATAAACAAGATCTGCCTCTGCCTTTGAACTGGGGTGCTGGGCTGATATTTTCATGCTCTAAGATGCAAAATATTGCATGAAGCTCTAGTGTAGAACATTCTTTTTTATGTACATTGAATAAATGCTCTCCAAAGTCCAGCTTATTTTACCTCTATGTGAAGAGTTAAAGAAGTGGAAGAAAATTATCAGAAACCATATTTATTGAGTTAATCTTAGTCTCATTTATTACCTCACTTAATCTTCACCACAGTTCCACTGTCAGACATTATGTCTTTTCAATGTATTTGGAGAGGTATAGCACAGATCATAAATCAATTATGAAACAAAGCAATCAGTTAAGAACATGTGAAATGGCATGGGCTAGCTAAGCCAGGATTGCAAAAGAGAAGACGGAGGTCTATATTTGCTGCCATGGCTTTAGAGGGCTGTTCTCTAGAGGAACTAAGAGTCTAATTGTGGCTCTCAGAAAGGGAGAATGTTCTGTTTCAGGGATGGGAGAAGGAGGTGATTCTGGGCAAAGGAAGAGCATGGACAAAGTCTTGACACTGGGAACATGATAGCAAATCACAGATAAGGACACTAGGATGGCTAAAGAAAGCTCAGCAAAGAGGGTCAACAAAGGAGGAGAGAGTCAAATATAAAAGACCTTAAATCCAAAAAGGAAAATTTGGACCTTAAACCACTAAAATTTGGAAACATCTGTGACAAAAATATCAGAAAAGTAACAGACTGTAAAAGGATAAAAAACACGATCTATGAGTTTCCAGATAAGGACCTATTGTTGCAATCTCTTAGGAATATTATCCTCAGCTATAATTTTTATTTTGTAAAGTAAGTAAACGATCTGGTATCTCTCCTGGTCACTTCTATAAACAGTTTTACTTTGCATAATTTAATGAATATTTATTGTGTTGGGCCCTCTTCTAGGCAATGGAGTTTAAAGATGATGAGGTTTTTTTTTTTTATTTTCTTAATGAAGTCATAATCTGGATTGCTACAGAGCAGCACATAACATACACACCAACAAGACTTCTAGTGAGACAGAGATAATTTCATTACCACCACTGCCCTGGATGATGAACACCTCTGGATTTGAGGCTCATTTTCGGAGTAACACACAGAGAATCCTCTAAATTACTAATGTGTCCCAAATTCTTCTATTATCAGACTTTCCTTTCTCTTATGTCAAGCTTTATGGAGCCCCCTAGCTGTCTGTATACCTATTCACAGAAACACAATTCCTGACACATAGTAGGTACCCCCACAATGTTTATCTGAATTTATGTTTACAATGATATAATATGCCATCTCCCCCTAAGGGAAGTACTGCATTTTAACAAGGAACTTCCTTGTTTTAACCATAGAAACAAAATGACCATGGTAAAAATTTCTGGCTCTTTGTAAGATTGTGGGGGAGATAATTTTATAGAGAGATTTTAAATGTTTATTAAATCATATTATCTAGTTACTTAGAAACAGGAGGAGGTAGGGTGATGACTTTTCAGCAACTACACCTGAAAGAACTTGGCCTAATTTAATCCTGACAATAACTCTGCAAAGTATATCTTGTTTCTCTCTTACAGGTGTAGATACCAAAATTACGTGACTTGCAGAAGCTCACATAGACAGGAAGTGGCAGAACCAGGATTCAGACTAAAGTCTGCCAGATGCCAAATTTCAGGTTCTTGTTCCACACAGTGGCAGACAGTTCCAAACTCATGTGGGCCCATAAAGCAGGCATGCACACAGGTGTCTCCTAAATAAGCTACCTGAGTTTATGCTTCAGACTATCTATTGTTGCAATTTATGACAGGACTTTAATTGTTTCTCAGATGTAAGTATAAGTTCTCCTGTTGATTACAAAAGGAGCTTCTCATGAGCATTTGAATAGTCACAGGTTCCCCAATATGATTTTCCTTGGTAAACTGTCACCTCCTTCCACTTCACAAATTAATGTGATCAAAGCAGGCCTTTGCAGTAAAACAAACTCACTGAGGTATTTTTTCTTTGAGAACTGCTTAGCCTGATTAATCACTACAGATTTCTTTATCTTGCTGGGTTTCTGGTACAAGTGGATGCAGGCATCTCTTAACTTTGAATTGCACTGTGTGCTCAGACCCAGAAAGGTATAGGGTACAGTAAAATATAATTCTTGTTAAGCTTCTCATATGTGTGAAGACTTAAATGTGTGGAAATAAATCAACCACAGAAAAAGCCTTAACAAAAATAGACTATTAGTTTCATAAAAAATTTAAAACATTTTTAACTTCTAATTTTAAGGAATCCATGCTTGCAGAAAGAGGAATTACCACAAGTACAATATTGCTTCTCTCATGTAATTTTATTCCTGCATTTTGTATAGCATCCATTAGATTTTTTATTTATTGAGCATACACTGTGTTGGCATTCATAGGCTGTTGTCTATGAAGAACTTGCAGCCTTTTTGAAAGACCAGTGTCAAACATGTATCGAATAATTTTCTGGTGATGCCAGACAGAAGATTGTCAAAGCTGACAAAAACAATGCCAGAGAAATGAGAATAATGGTTAGTCAACTTCTCCTTAATGGCTCTATGAAAAGCCAATCTGCTTCATACCATGATAGAAAACATATAAAATCACAGGAAATAGATTTACTGAGTGACTGATATGGGCCAGGTAACCCAATAAGCACTCCTGCTTAGTTTTCTCTACCACCATGGCCCTACAAAGTTTCCATCATTATCTCCAATTTATAAAAGGGAACCCTGGGTCAGGGATGATTCCCTAGGCATGGTTACATTGTTAACAGCTCACAAAGCCAGAACCCAACCCTATTAGTCCGATCTGAAAAGCTGTGCCCATTCCAATACAGGACATGGTTTCCCTTTGGGGAAAAAGAGAAAAAGCACAATTTTCTGAAGAAATTTGTTATGATTAGAGTCCTTTAGTTATTTACTAGTTGCTGACAGTTATGTGATATATATGTGTCATTTCAACACACAGTGAATCCATTTTATAGTTAAAGCTTTAGAATACAAACAAACAAATCTAATGAGTCCATTATTTTTAATAACACTACTAAGGAAAACTTTACTGCTTAAGAGGAAAGAATAAATACAGTAAGTAAAAAGTGCACTAGTATTATTGAAAATACACTATTTGTATTATTTACAAACAAGGAGCAATAAATATATTAGTAACTAAAATTTCAATAAGATTTTGGCAATAATATTATTCATAATAATTTTACTTCTATAACTTTAAAAAACTCTGCAAAATAAGCAATAATTCTATCACCAGAGTAGGTGGGACAATAATTTACCTTGAAGAATACCAGGAATACAGACATGGACCAATTAAATATTCTTGACAGATTGGATCATCAGGAAGCAGTTTGCAAAAGCACTTACTTAGAACATCAGGATTGGACAGGAGGACAAAAACTTTCCATATAAGAGTAATATCTGAATTTCAGAAAGTCATTGATAAATAAGGTTTAGCCTATTGGACTGATAACATACAACTGGCAGATATAATGACTTAAAGAGAGATAATTGTTTAATTAACACATGATTTTTAGCACCTAATACATGCTGTTAATCGCATTTAAGTGTTAGGAAGCTTCTAGGTTGGTGAGGAAGACTGACCAATAAACAGACACTTAAATATTGTAAGATGTACAATACTTTTAACTCTCAGACCATACAGGAAGATGAGGGATTGTGACTTACTGATGCTCTTGGATTTATGGAAGTATGAAATGTGGGCATTTGTTTTAAATGGGTGGTAAGCTAAGAGCCTTTGGGAAGCCCTAATAAGAGAGAGATGATTGATGTGAGCTAGACTATGAAGGACGAAGAAGTGTTGTAGGTGAATCAGGAGTAGAAGGAATTTGACATTATGCAAAGGCATAATGGTATGAAGAATTAAACCATGTGGCAGACATGTAAGGCCTATGGTAGAATGGTTGACAATGAGGTTAGTTAGGCAGTCAAAAGAAGATCAGGCAAAGCTTTATATACAATTCTATGGAATTAGGTCTTTTTCTGGAGTTAGATCCAAACATTAGTGTGCATAAGCATCAAGCAGCCACAAGATTCTGATTCAAGAAGTCTGCATTAAGTCTAGGAATTAACATGCTAAATAATCTTTACAGTCTGTTTTACTTCTGGTGTTTCTGGAATCTCTGGTACTTATAGGGTTGCAATTCTAAAAGACACTTTTGTGCAATAACTACTAAATTGTTTTAACTGGGAGAGTTGGCCATAATTTGTCCATTTGTAGATTGAATTAGAAATTCAAAAAATGAAGAGAGATTAAGAAGGCAATATGCAGGAATTGAGACTGTTTGTTAATTGATTACAGGTAGTGGACAAGGAGGAGAAACAAATCAAAGATGACTCCTGAAAACAGGTGCTGCTATGCAGTAAGTAAGAGAATGTACGTGCTTGACTGAAGAAAGAGATGAGTTCAAAATGGGCATTCTTATTGCCTGTGTCCCTTCCAAATTATGATGTCAGTTCATGTAACAGAGCTCATGAAGTCAGCATTGGACATAAAGATTTAGTAATTTGTAAGCTATTAGTATTATCTAAGTCAAAATCTGGGTGAGTAAAGAACACAATAGCATCAAAGAAAGCAAAGATGATTTAGAATTTTGGAGAACATAGCATTTGGTAGAAGATAAAAATTCGTAGGAAAGGAGACAAAGAAAGAAATAAAGAAAAGAAAAAAGAAAGAAAGAATGGAAGGAAGGAAAGAAGGAAGGACGGAAGGAAAGAAGAAAGAAAGAAAGAAAGAAAGAAAGAAAGAAAGAAAGAAAGAAAGAAAGAAAGAAAGAAAGAAAGAAAGAAAGAAAGAAAGAAGAAAAGAAGAAAATGAGAAGGGATAACCAGAAATAGACAGGAAAAAAAAAACTAGAAGAGAGAGAGGTATCACTGAAGGAAAAGTAAAGTGAATTCTGAGAGGAAGAGAGAGAGGGAGAGAGAGAGAGAGACTTGTCTATTGTAAGAAAGTCCTGTTGTGATGCCCAATTTATGTTCCCAATGTGCTGAAAGTCCCACTTGATGTGTATTGTCATTTTGTGTTAGCACTCTATGTGGCAGGGAAAGTTATTCTAACATTACAAAAGATGTTGAGACAGAAAATATTTAAAGTGTTCAAGTTTACATGGGTTGTATTAGGAAAAGCTCCGTTTCAGCCCCACTTCTGCCAAGCCTGAGAGCCTATGGCTTTTCCTCAGTCACATGCTGAGTCCTGGAAAGTTGGATGAAATGAGTTTCAGGAACCTCATATCTAGTAGATAGAGGAGTGAATGACAGATGGCACATTAGAGGTATTTCATGTCAATGATTTTTTCTAAAACTTTATTTCTGAAAACAAAAGAAAAGTAACATGAGATGAAGAGATGCTAAATTAAGGAGGTAAAGCTAAGGCAGGTTTTAATTCAAAGGGGAAAAAGCAGAGAGAGAGAAGATGAAGACACAGGAGAGAAAAGCATAGAGGTGCTGTTTTTATAGTTACAGGGAAGCCATATTTATAACAATAGCAGTGGATATTGGAATGGTTAAGGAAAGTGAACTAAGTACAGAAATAACCATGTTGTTAGATGTCAAAAGAAAGAATTCAGCCATATCTTACCAAATAGATGGTTTCTATTTTTCTAAGTTCTTGATGACTTAGGAGATATTAACTAAAAATATTGTTGTCTCGTGGTAAAAAAATTGTGTTGTGTGTGTGTGTGTGTGTGTGTGTGTGGACTTAAATAAAGTGAAGCAAAAATTGGAATAACACCTTAGGGCACATGGATGACCAAGGACATGTATAAATGCGGGCAGGCAGTTTAAGTGGTTCAGCTCAGGATGCGGACAAATGGCCTGAAATGGACTGTGATTGTCATGTAACTCTAAGAAACTTGTGGAAAAACCAGATGTCCACTTTAGATTACTCCTGTGTTCCACCAGAATGTCACATACAATTGGTTAGGAATAGCTGCATCAGAATGTTCTGGGGACAGTCATGAATAATGTGATATTTGAGGTGGACTTTGAAAGTTGAACAGAATATACACTGATGGAGAGGAGTGAGAAAGAATAATTCAAGAGGCATTAGCAACCAGAAATATAGAATAAAACATTATCTGAAGGCTAGAAATTAACACGGAAGTGTTGAAGGGAAGAGGAGGAGAGGGATATTATTGAGAAAAGTTAGAAAGTGGAGTTAGGTGTGTTTCAGTTTCTGGAAAGATCCAAAAAGTTGAACATCACCCTTTGTCAAGGATTTTCATGTAGGAGAATGTTCTGCATGGCATGGGCCCAGCTCCCACTCGGAGATGCACAGGACCCATGCCCATGGATAGGTTCTCCCATGGGGAATCAGGCCTGCAATGTGCCTAGACTGCTTTGAGTCTTGCTCTTGCTAAAAAACTCCCTCACCCTGAATTGAGGACATTTACTGCAAAGTAACTTCCTAAAACCCATGCTAAACCTTCCAAGGGTGAGTGTAACCAGTTCAATCACTTTTCCCTTTTCATTTGCAAATATCCCTCTTCTGTAATGTGATTAGTGGCATTGGCTCCTTTGTTTTCTGTAAAAGGTAACCACCTAATGTGAACCTGTGCATAGTAAATGAGGACCATCCTGTAATGTGCTGAGAAACCCAATAAAGGCTGGTCAAGGCAAGGGCCGAGGCTTTTTCTCCTCTTGAGAGAAAAGCCATGCTGTCCCTTTTCCTCCACCAGACTCAGTAGTCCCTGTGAATGTCTCACTTCATCCATAATAATGTGGACACTGTGGGCCAGTGTCTGCATCATTTTCAAAGCAGAACCTCACCACTGGCATCACTAAGCATCATATTTTTGACTTTACAGATGATCATATTCAGCTATCTGATGATGTCAGGATAAGGAAACAAAATTTGCTTTGCTCTTTCTCTGTGTTAAAGAGACTTTACATACAATATATCTAACGTTCACATTGATAGAGCTCATGCTCATTTTGGCCAAGGTCACACAGATAAGAAGCACAGGGTGCCAGGTTCATGTTTCCACCTATTCAACTCTGTTCATAAACTCTGGTACATACATAATTAGTGGAAACATATTAACATGCATTTAAGGAGAGCCCTTCTGTGTACAACAAGTCAGACTCTCTCCTTGTCCTGATTTAAGAAATAATTTTTGGAAGTCAAGGAATAAGTTCAGAGGCTGTTGCAAAGAGAAAAATGTAAAAGTCAAGTATTGTTTTGGAGGCAATTTTGCTCAGGAACTAATGGAAAGTGCTTGAGTGTTGTGTGTTGTATTTTCCATAGCTCAGGAAGCTATGAGAACAGTAGCTACCATGATGTCTGTGGCCATATTCTGCTGCAGTAAATCTAACATTTGAGCAGCAATGACCCCAAGGAATTTAAATTTCTATCTTACATCCCACCTTCTTCATGCTTTCTGAACTCTTATTTTTTGTAAGTCTTATTTCCAGCAACTTTTAGCCAGGTTACTTAAGGTGGGTGATAGCATTGCCAGCTGTTCAAAGTGGACAGGTAACCTTGACTGTTGCTCCTTTTTAAGCATGATTTTGGTTCACCTTTGTCAGGGGCAGGAGCACAGGTGCCTAGGAGCCAGAGCCCTAATGCATTACTTACAATATGTTCTTTAATATTTTTTAAACTGTCCAATATTTCCCTATCACATTCTTGGGAAAACCAAAAGCATTTTCCCATGCCCAAATGTCCATACCATTTCTCCTCCAGATTAAAAATAAATGAGTACAAACATCTGGACCAAAAGCCAAGAGCACAGATTTTCTCAAAAGATGGTAAAGTGCACACATCTATTTTTATGCTCAAATGGAATCATTTCTTTAGCCCCCTTCTTTTCTTCTTTAGTGGTCCTTTGGACTGGTTGAAATATCTATATCTGTATCTGTAAACACAGTAAGTATTTGTATCTGTATCTGTATTTGTTTCCATGTCATCTAACCTACTCTGGTCTTTAACGCCAACATGAAGTTATTTTCATTAAGTAAATTATTCTGCCATTTCCCCTGGCATCATGTTATTTCATTCCAACTCTTTAGCATGGGCTCCACAATTTGGAAAAATTCATGTTTTCCAACATCTTCATAATACAGGAAAGACTAAGAAACAGCTCCTTATATCAGATATTATTATAATTTCTTAAGAAGGTTTTAAGATGAGTAAACACATGCTGTGATGTGCCTTCAATTTATTCCCCCCAAAATTTATTTCCTAGTAATGCAATGTTAGGTTGTGAGAAATTACACAGCAGAGTTACATAAAGCAAGCTTTTAAACAGAATAAAAATAGCTGCCTCAAATCAAAACAGCCATCATTTTTTTGTGTCTGACATTGTACCAGGTATTCATGTAAAGCACGCTATATAATCCTCAAACTAAGCCTATGATATAGGTTATTACCGTGCTTTTTCAGTTGAGGAAACAGACACTCAGAAAGTTCAAACACTTCTTGAATTTGTAAGTAGCAAGGCCAAAATTTCAGTCAAAACCCAGTGTTCTTTCCATTTTTCTAGACCAAGTCTCATGTTCTTTGCTACCCGGAAGTGAAGACTTTGTCCTGATAGCTGATGGTAATTGATTGATTAGACTTGACTTTTATGTATACATATTTAGTTTACATCAAAATAGAAACAGAGTGCAGAGAAAGAGGGGGAGGGCCATGTATATAGATTGCCTTGATCACATAGTTCTTATTTAATTAGTGGGTAAATTTGAGGATCTTTGGTACTGCTTTGTCTTAGCCACATTTGTATAATAAATTTTGTTTTTTTGGCTTATCAGTATGTAGCTCTATTCTTGAGTGCCTCTCAATATGGCCATGACAGCTACATCAATTATAGGCATATCTTAAACATTTCTTGGGCATTTGCTGATGAATAAGAAATAAAGACAAACAGATGGTTTCAGAATAATGTGGTTGTTTCAGTAATCAAGGTATGCAGAGGAAAGTGCTGGCACAGAGGGGAGGGATAATCTAGCCCAGACGGGGTTGGGGGGAGTCAGGAAAGACTTTATAGAGGACATCTGAAGTAAAACTTTAAGGAGAATTGTAGGAGACCATTCTGCATGGCGTGGGCCCAGTTCCTACTCAGAGATGGACAGGACCCACGCCCATGGATAGGTTCTCCCATGGGGAATCAGGCCTGCAATGCGCCTAGGCTTCTTTGAGACTTGCTTTTGGTAAAACTCCCTCACCCTGAATTGAGACAGCAAGTGCTTATTGTAACTTCCTAAAATCCAAGTATGGATTTAAAACTCCCCAATATGTAGTGTAACTGGTTCAACCACTTTTCTGTTTTCATTTGCAAATATCCCTCTTCTGTGATGTGATTAATGGCATTGGCTCCTTTGTTCTCTGTAAAAGGTAACCACCTAAGCGAACCTGTGCATAGTAAATGAGGACCATCCTGTAATGTGCTGAGAAACCCAATAAAGGCTGGTCACAGCAAGGGCCTCAGCTTTTGCTCCTCTTGAGAGAAAAGCCATGCTGTCCCTTTTCCTCCACAGGACTCGGTAGCTCATATGAATGTTTCATGTCTCATCCACAATGTGGTGGACCCCATGAGCCGGAGTCTGCATCAGAGAATTAGAAGTCAGCCAGACAAGGAGGGGTTTATGTTGGGCCAAGCAGAGGAAACTGAAGGAACAAAAGAAGGCACAAATAAATGAAAAGGCAAGGTGTAAGCAGGGAACTTGCAAGAGTTCAGGACAATTAGAACATTAAATGCAAGGCTAATTGCAGGGCTAAGAAGGAGAGCTGAGTTCTAAAAGTCAAACAGAACCAGGACAATAAAAGTCTTGCAGTGGCATGAAGGTACTAACAGAGACAGTTGTGCATTTTATAGAGTTCTTTCTGAACTAAAGTATAAGATGTAGCTGAAAGAGATAGAAAGTGGAAGATCACACCACAATGGCAGTGATATCCATCAAAATGATTATTAATAAGAACATATGCACCCTAATGTTCATAGCAGCACAATTTACAATAGCCAAGTGCTGGAAACAACCTAGGTATCCACCAGTAAATGAGTGGATCGAAAAACTATGGTACTTTTATCCAATGGAACTCTATGCAGCAGAAAGAAAGAAGAAGCTCCTATACTTTGTGACAGCATGGATGGAACTGGAAAGCATCATGCTAAGTGAAATAAGCCAGACAGTGAAAGGTAAATACCAAATGATCTCACCTGTGACAGGAACTTAGAAACAAATGAACCAAGAAAACTTTAACTGAGCACTTACTAGGTACAGAGAAAAAAGAAAGGGCAATCATTAAACAGTATGTGAATATTGTGTATGGAAAAAAATATATATATATATTCTAATGAAATACTGAATTGAGGCATTATAATGTCTTATAATATGCTTTATTTTAAAACAAATCTGGAAACCAAAATAAAAAACAAACTTGGAAACAATGTAGAAAAAATGAGGGGAAAAAGGAATTCTCATTTTACTGATAGGGAAAAGCTGGTTAAGAGGTTTCTCCAGGTTCCATTTCCAAGGTAGAGCTAGGATTGGATCCCAGTTCTGCATGACTCTGTAAAGCCTTTACTACACATGCCACTGGTTTAATGAGGATACATTACTACTACTACAGAGATGGGTAGGAAATGGCTCTCACTTAAAGGAACAATCTATTGCAGGAAAAGATTAGAGATCTATATAAGAAGACTAGTAATACAGAAATAAGGATGCATTAGTCACCCAGAAAAACAGCATAGGTTTGGGAAGGGTAGTAACTGAAATAAGCAAAGGAGAAATTGTTTGCTCAAGCATGCAAAAGGCAGGAACAGGGGATATTATGAGAACAGTAACAGCCCCAGAAACTATGCTTCATGGGCCTCTGATCCTGGCCTTTCAATGTTAAAGGAGGACATGAATTGCCACCCTAAAATATGCCTCTTTGGCCTAGTGGTTGTCTTGAGTTGGCTAATTTTAAGAAATGGAATGCATATGAGAAGCCCTGAAAACAAAGAAGTTACCCTCTTCTAAGGAATATTTATACTGATCAGGGACATCTCCATTTGTAGGAGTGTCTCCCTCTGTCTCCCTTTCTGTACCTGGAAGAAGAGGGAATCTCTAGAAACTTATCAATGGAGAATGCAAAGACTTAAATCTGCATAACAATGTTACCCCCTTGCTGTGCGTTTCCTGCTACCCTCCCATAATTGGTTACCCCTCATGCTGACATTTATTCTGTGTCTTTAAATGAAGAAAGTAGGTAAGGTGAAGGCTTGGGCTATTTTGGGGAATTACTAATTTTTACTAGGTATCTCCCATGCATACAAGAGGTATACATGTTATTAACTTGTTACTTTTTTCTCTTGTCATTCTATATTTTATTATAGAGGTGTTTCATCCAAGAACCTAGAAAGGTACATGCAGTGTCATAAGGTAAAAACTGGCTCTTCACCACTACTGCATACCAGATGTACAGAATAAGCACTTGACAAGTGCTTACTGAGTGCATGGGATGATATGACTGAAAAAGGAGACACGTTGGCTTATGAAAGGCTTCACATTTCTGAGGGAGGAACCTCTATAACTTATACCTTTAGTAACTGAGTCATTGACTGCACATGAACGTATCAGACACACAGGAGAAAACTAGATAACAGGGAGGCCCAGGGCAATGGCATGAGGCAAGGAGTGTGCCAGAGTGATAGGATTAATAAAATGAAATTGAGCATTGCCCTTTCTATTAACTGGGTGCAGGTACCAGAGTTAGGGACCATTATCCCTTAGAGAGCTGAATTCCAATGTAATGATATGCAAGACACAGATTTATGAAGAGAGGTTGTATAAGAAAAGACATGTTCAGTCATACAGACCTCAGTCAAAGTCAAGCTCTGTGTGTAGCTGTGACAAACCTTATGTACATTTTTCTTCACCTGACCTAATCACATTTTCTCCTTTGTCAAATGAGGGTATGATGTCAACCTCTGATTGAGGGTCCTGAAGTCAGGATGCCTGAGTTGACATTTTCACTTTTCATCTCTGTGGCCTTTGGTAAGTGACTACACCTCTATGCCTCTGTTTACTCATCGGTAAACAAGGGTTCAACATACAATAACGATGCAGGGTTATTATGAAAATTATATTTACTAATAGGAGTATATTACAGAATTGTTTCACTCTGTAATGTGTTCCATAAATGTTAGGTCTTTCTTATAATTTGTTTTGTTTTTTTCTCTTTTTAAATTGTAAGAGTTTATTTAGATAGTCACAGCAGTAGAACAAATGAGCTGTAGAAGAAATGGGCTCAGGATACAAGTTTTAGCAAAATAAGGGCCCTTGGAGTTGAGAGAGAGAGAGAAGGGGAGGAGAGGGGAAAGGAAAGAAGAGGAGAGGAGAGGAGATAAATGGCCTTTAGAGAGGAAGAGGGAGAGGAGGTTCAGAATGCTGGTGGTGGGGGGAATCATAGTGAAAGAAGGGGGTGGTAAATGTGAGTGGGTGTGTTCCATAGAGTTGACAGTTGTCCTGTTCTCATTATTGTCACATGATAAGCTCAATTCTCAGGTTATTGTAGATATGCAGTAAAGCTGATTTGAACAAGCTGCACTCTCAAGCACAGTCCTAGGAATTTTTAAGATTTCAGTATAAAAAATATCTTATATTGGAGATTATAAAGGCCATCTTACTATTAATCTAATAAAAAAAATATGTGCCCAAGGTGAGAGTTCCCTCTCCAGCCCAACCTCACCCTCATTTCCCAGCTTCCACTACATAGGCATATGATTATTCAGGGGATCTCATGGCCCTTCTGTGCAGCCTTTGTCTATCATGAAATGTTTTTTCACCTCTCTGTAGGAAGTCTCCTTGTATAAAATATACCTTGTCTGGTAACCTGACCTAGCTGAAGTGGGATTAGTTTATTCCTGTGGGCACCTGACATTTGAAGAAAAAAGTGGATACTTCAGCTGCCATCTTTCTTCTGATATTATAAAAATGATTAAAGTTTAGTGGTTCCTCAGTGGGGGCGGTAACCATTGTTGGGTGGATATTCAGAAACTTGCAAATTCTAGATATTAAGCAGTAGTGATCCCTCTTTTTCTCCTTTGTGAAGGTATGCCAGAGAATACCTTACAAAGAACAAAGAGATAGGTTCTGAATATTTATTTTGAATCTCTGTTCTTTTTAATAAAGATGTTCATCCATATTAATTTCAGGCTGTTTGTGATGTGCATATTTGGCCACTGGCAAAACTGTGAAATCTTAAGTTTTCTTCTGTCACTGTCTTTTACAGTCTATGAAATTTTTCCCTCTTGAGGGGCTCTTTCTTGTACTCCTTAGACCCCCAGAGCTCACACCTATCCAATCCAGTGAGGAGCTGGAAACGAACATTCCATTCCTGCACACTTAGGCAAAAAATCACTATCACTGCATTTAGAGTAGGGTTGCTCCCTCCTTTCCTGAGGACATGCAGGGTAATGATACTCTCAATGTTATTTCTTCTTCATTTCTTTCTGGGTCATGGATGTGTTTTGTAAATCAAGTAAAATATAAGACCTTTATTCAAGTAAAATGCACAGGTGCACATACATACGTAGTGACTTTGTGCAGTTTAAGGGATTTTGCAGCAACTCTTACACACAAAATTAAAATCTTTAAGAATCCTATACAGAGTCCACTGAGGACTTTCTGTGAGAAAGCTGGGACAGGTTGGCATCTGTCAATATCACTGCATTCCACATTCCCAACACAGAAAGCCAGCAGTAAAGGTATGTTTAAAAGTGGTATTAGAATAAGAAAGTGTTATTATCATCACTGTCTACATAGTGCCTTTTTAGCAGAAGGCACCATGAGATAAGACACACACACACAACTATAATATTTTGTATTGTAACACAATCTAGAAACTATATCTTTTTTAAAAATGACATGAAAAAAACACATTTTAAACTGAAGACCAAGCTAAAAATCTTCACATAAACACATAGATATTGATCCAGAATATGTTTTGCAAAGGTTTTCCTGAGAAGTCTCTAAGTCAGAGAAGAGTTAATCTACTAAGCTTGAACCTATAGGTATATATTTTTAGGCCAGAGACATGTCTGAAATTTCATGGTTTACTTGAAAATTATGTAAGATTTTATATTCTACTCTATAACATATATACAGTTTCTATAAAAACAATAAAAAAGATAGAAGATACTAAGAGATAATTCTATGAACAGATAAATAAAATTAACAAACCTCTTGCAAGACGCACCAAGATAATAAGAGAGAGAACCTAGATAAAGAAAATCAGAAATGAAAGGGGAGAGGTTACAACCAACACCACTGAAATGCAAAGGATCATTAAAGAATACTATGAACACTAGTATGCCAAATAAATTGGCAAATCTAGAAAAAATAAATAAGTTTCTAGAAACATAAGACCATCTACAATAAACCAATGTCCTGGCTAGTGTAGCTCAGTGGCCTGAGTGTCGGCCCATGAACCAAAGGGCAGACAGTTTGATTCCCAGTCAGGGCACATGCCTCAGATGTGGGCCAGGCTCCCAGTGGGGGTGTGAGAGAGGGAACCACACATTGATGTTTGTCTCCCTCTTTTTCTCCCTCCTTTCCCCTCTCTCTAAAAATTAATTAAAAAATATTTACCAAAAAATAACACAAACCAGGAAGAAACAGGAAATCCAAAAAGACTGATTACTAACAGTGAAACTGAAACAGTAATCAAAACAACACAAAAAAGCCCAGAACCAAATGACTACACAGAGAAATTCTATCAACTATTTAAAAAATAATTAATACCTACTCTTCTAAAATTATTCCAAAAAAATTGAAGAGGAAGAAGCACTTCTCATGTCATTGTATGAGACCAAAATTACCCTGATACCAAAAACAAAGACAATACAAGAGAGAAAGAGAGAGAGAGAGAATATATTACAGGCCAAAATTCCTAATGAATATAGATGCAACAAAATACTGGCAAACCAAATTCATCAATACATTGAAAGGACTATATACCATGAACAAGTGGTATTTATACCAGGAATGCAAGGGTGATTCAAAATCCACAAAATAATTAATGTGATCCAATACATCAACAAAATCACAGGTAAATCATATGATCATCTGGATTGGTACAGAAAAAGAATTTGACACAATTTAACATCCACAATGAAAACTTCCTGCAAAATGGGTATAGAAGGAACATACCTCAACATAAATCGTACTCAGGGGCGAAAAACTGTATGTCATTCCTCTAAGATCACCAACATAACAAAGATAGTACTGAAGATCCTAGCCATACCAGTCAAACAAGAAAAAGAAATAAAAGCTATTCAAATTGGAAAGGAAGAAGTAAAACTGTCACTATTTGCAAGTGGCATGAAACTATATATAAACAACTCTAAAGAATCCACCAAAATTAATATGATTAATAAGTGAATTCAATAAAATAGCAGGATAGAAAATGAATATACAGAAATCAGTTGTGTGTGTTCTTTAATATTAAAATAATATGCATTTCTTAGGCCTTGAAGGATATTGATGCTCCACAAAGATGGGCTCTCCTTTTGATGCATCTTGCCTGTGTATGCACAAGTCTGCCTATGTGTGTGTTTCCTCATTATTATTGCTTCCTTCTGTGGTGGATGGTGCTACAGCTACAATTGAGAAGCATGGGTTCACAGATAATGTTACCATGAGTGATACGCATCCTGAACATGCTATGACCATTTCACAGCATCTACATTATGACTGTTGAGGAGATAAGAACAACTATAGGACTTTTTGAAAAGTGTAAGCAAGCATAAAAGCAGAGATGGGGACTACTGACTAGGAACCAATACAAATCATCATGTCCATAAAATGGGACCTCAGGCAGATGGGACTCTGCCTTCTACTATGTAAGTATTCACAGTTCATATTGAGAAGTTGAATGTGTTTCTTCACAAAAACTTAAAATTAGCTCCTAGTTTGAAACTTGTACTTAAAAACTATTTGTGAAGTGCATATGGTTTCCTCCAATGACATAGAATATTAGGAACTCGGCTCCTAACCAGGGTCTAAAATCTTTTCTTGGGTGGAAAGAGCATAATGCTTTGGAACCAGAGACCAGGGTTGGATCTGAGATAAACTGCATAATAATTGAAAAATTATTTAGCTTCTTTCAACTAAAGTCTCTTAGAAAACATTAACTGCACAAGGTTGTGGAGCAGACTAATAGCAATGGGTATTAATGACAAGGTATGGCACATAGCAAGCAGTCAATAATAGTAGCTACTATTACTACAAACAGAGACTATATAACATGTTATTCCACACATTGTAGTGTAATTGGACAAATTCTGAATGAAAAGAAAAATGGAAACTGATAAAAGGCAGTATTAAGATCCTAAAGATATAATGTATATTGTATAGGTTTTCAGAGTTTACAGGATAGCAAAATTAAGATTGGAGAATTGAAAACTAGAATGGTTCATGGGTAAGATCTATGCAGAGAGAAGTAAGATGAGAGTTTACAGTTCACTAAGTTTAGGAGAATCCATCAAGATAACATCCTGCAAGATATTCTTGAACAGAGCAGAACCATATATATCATTTGAGGGCTAATTAAATAAAAATAGTAAGTGAGACAAAGGAGAGACAACAGCAGCCTGTGGATAATGAGGCTCTTGGGACTTTCCAATCTGACTTATTTTAGAGTTGAAGGTTTATGTCATTGTAAAAACTATCTGACTCTCCTCTGCAACCCTGGTTTCCTAATGGCCATCACCCTGCGACCACAGCCACACTAATCTAGACTGAAGGAACAATTGTGATTTATTCTGAATATTATATTTTGAAAAGAACATTGACACAAAAGAATATGTATAAAACAAGGGAATCTTTTATCAGAAGTCCAAAAAGGAAGACTCATTTGCTCAGTCTATGTCTCAGGAAAAATTGAAGAAAGAGAAGAGGTAAGAAGATCAAGAGAAACAGCGCTGTTATCCTTAGGTATTTGCAGAATAGTCATAGTAAAAAGGGAGAAGCTGTGGTTGGAGATGTTCCAGTGAGCAGAGGTCAGGGGAATGGATTGGTTCTATTTGTATACGGATTAAGGTACAGTGGAAGGAAGGACAGACACCCTGGTAATTACAGTTTTTGAAGATTAGTAACATGAGCTGTCCTGTGAAGTCATTGTCTGTGTGTGTGTATTTTTATGAGAAAGAAATAAGATGAAGCAGCCACTGGTCTTGAATGCTTTGAGGGGATATGGACATCTACATAGGTTATGTAGATCATGACTAGACTACAATAACTTTAAATGTCTGCATTTCCCAACTCTTCAGTCTCTGACTTTTGTAACCTGCTTTTGCAAAAAAGTGGAGTTCAATAGAGACCTAGGCAAAAGCCAACCACCACATTTCCATTGAAAAGACAAATCAAAGACTGTGTGTCTACTTCAGTTGATTTCTGAAATTAAAGATTAGATTAGAGCAGATAAGAGATCAAAACTACTATTCTTATCTAATTATTGAGCTACTAAACAAGGTAGACAATGTCATCTGAATTAATTGATGTATGGCCTTTCCTGACCCATGTCTCTATGTCGCTTCAGAAGTACTTGCATAGGCCACTTTGGCACCTTTAGTTTCATCCCAAAACTTCTCAAATATATATATATATATGCCAGAGGGGGCCTATAAGAAGAAAAAAGTGACAAAGAGTTAGGAAATTCTCTATTATAAAATGAACTTTAGCTAATGCATGGCATTGTGCCAAAGGTGACCTGACCAGATGGTTTTCAAGATGAGACTGAACATTAAATCAAAAAGGCACCTAGAAAAATTACAAAATGGTATGAAATTTACCTTTGTAGTTCCCAGCTAGCACATGTCCCCCTGACTCCTATCGCATTGTGCCCACATTACCCCTGTTATCACTTGTTTGTTAAAAACTGTGGGGATAGTACAGCCAAGAGATTACTTCTCCAAATAATAAAAATTAAAATGAATATCAATATATCAAAATATGTGTGTACAGCTTCTCCAAAGATACTCCTATCTCATGTGTTATTCACAGTCATAGATAATCTGGGTAGATATCATCATCCTTATTTGGGGAAAATGTGTAATCATTCACACAAAGTCACACAGCCAATAAGGGACCAAATCAAAACCAAGATTTACTTCCTCTCAAAAGTATCTTTGTACAGGACTACATGTCAGAAGAAGGAATTTTGGGGGGGGGGGTGTTTTTTTTTCCCAATTAACATGTGATGATTCATGAATGACTAACAGACCTAAACAGAGTTTCTTAAACTTTGTCTTTCTTGACATTTGAGGCTAGATAATTATAGGTTGTGGGGCATGTGCCTGTGCATTGTTTGATGATTACTAACATCCCTGGCCTCTACCCACTAGATTCCAGTAGCTAGCTCCCAGTTGTGACAACCAAAAATATCTCCAGATATTATCAAATACCCCAGGGGCAGCATTGCTTCTAAATGATAAGTACTGATCTAATACAACCAGGTTCAGTTCCCAAATGGGATGAAAGTTAGGTGGTATGTAACTAATATGAGACTTTCATTGGCCAAGTGAGGTATTTTTATTTCACCATTTACAAAGTGATATTATTTCCTAAAAGCAGTTGCAAAATACTTAGCTATAGAAACCCAATAAGTCAAACAGAATTTTCCAACAAAAACATATATTTATGCAGAAAACATACAGATCTTTACTCCAAACAATGTATCAACAAGGGTGAGAACATTAATAGAGTTCTACATTCTTCCCTTGAATTGATTTTGTTTCACTTGGTCAGATGTTCCTTGGATTAACTTGACTAATGAATCTCCAAAATGGTTTATTCCCTTGACTACTAAGCCACAGTCTGTGCTTAATTGTGGCATCTTTCCTAAGTACAGGTCTTTTATCAGATCATTAACAGCTGAAAAAAATTTGCTGATATGACATCTAAACAAAACCAATTTTTATAAAGGGAATAACCAGGAAGGCAAAGTGTGTGAATACCTGAATAGCAAAACATATACGCATTCTATGTATATATAACAGCACACAGAACCTGTCACAATTATACTAGTCTAGAAATGCCTTACCAGTTCACTTTAAGCCAAATGATTACTCAGTGTATATATGTATATACATAGTACTCAAAATTGATAAAACAGTGATGATAAGAACATGAAATATTTTATTATAGACTCATAATTTTAGAAAAATAGATAAACCTGGCTTGATATATTAAAAGATGCCTAGACCTTGGCCAGCTAGCTCACTTGTTTGGAGTGTTGTCCTGATACCCCAAAGTTGTAGGTATGATCCCTGGTCAGGTCACATATAAGAAACAACCAATGAATGAATAAGTGGAACAACAAATCAATGTCTCTGTCTCTCTCTCTCCTGCCCCCCTCCTTCTTTCTCCTTTCTTCTTTCTGTCTAAGTCAATAATTAAAAAAAAAATCCTAAACATGTGGTACTAACTTTCATTAATAAAGAAGTAAGCACCATTAAAAATATACACACATGCACAGGCACACATACATATCATGTCTCCAAAGCACATGACATAACCTAAGGTTATTTCAAAATAACAAATCAATAATTCAAAACCTAAGACACGACTTTGTAATTTTGTGTATCTTTCTGTATTCTTTTATAATTTGATTATTGTAGAAGGAGCTTTAATCTCATGTACACTTATTATCCACATGCTTGAGTATCATTACCTCCTGATTATGTTACTAAAATGTCAAGCTAAACATATTGGAAAGTTTTGCATTCTGTCCACTACATAAAAGAACCATGTGAAAAAAACCACAGTAACATTTACAAGATGCAGCAGAAAGAAAAAAGGATATCCTATCCTTCACGACAGCATGGATAGAGCTGGAGAATATTATGCTAAGTGAAATAAGTTAGGCAGCGAAAGACAAATACCACATGATTTCACCTATAAGTGGAACATAATCAACAAAACCAATAAAAGAGCAAAATAGAACCAGAGGCATGGAAACAAGGAACAGACTGGCAAGGATTGGAGGAGAGAGAGGACGCGGATAAGGGAGAAAATAAGGGGAAGGGCCTAGTTAAAGAACAAGTATAAATGACCCATGGACATAGATAAGAGGATGGGGATTGACTGTGCAAGCAGGGTAGGGGGTTGGGAAGGCAGAGGAGAACAATGGAGGAAAATTGGAACAATTGATATAGAACAATAAAAAAACCACAATAAATCTAAATGCACAAGCCACTTACTGAATGCCATCCTAAACAGAGCAGTGGTGTAGAACATGTCTGCACACCTCCCAGTGGCATTTATCCATCTCTTTGGCAAAACTTATTTAATTTCAGAAAATAAATAAATATTAATTTTTATCCATATGCCTATTTCAATTTATTATCTATACAGGTAAAAAATTCACAAAGGTGATACCCAAGCAATATTGACCTTGAGGAATAATAAATTTTAACATTTACCAAAGTAACCAGTTTACAAAGAACATATACCAGTGTAAAATTCTACCTGGTATATTAACCATGAAAGCAAGCTAAAGTAACTCAGATGTGTGTGTGTGTGTGTGTGTGTGTGTGTGTGTGTGTATAATCTATAATGTGTGTGTGTGTATGTATAATCTTACATTATATATTATATTAAATTCTATTAAGAATGAGAAGCAAAAATGTTTGGGATTTGCTGGGGATATTATTTTTGTAAGTGAGTGCTGTCTACATAAAATGTGATTTCCTAATGGATGTGTAGGAGGGTGCAGCCAGGGGACCCCAAAAAGATTTGTAATGGGGTCCAGAACTCAAGGTGTCCAGGAAATATTAGAAAGATACATAGGATGTCCTCACCCTCCACCACAGGTGTGAATTAGGGGAAGGGACACATGGAGCAGGGCCACTGAGAGCTGTTTTGCATAGCAACTAACCTTTGCAGCTAACCCCTGGTGTGGTCATTTAACACATCTATAACCTTTAACTGGTTGCATAGATATGTTAAATAGCTGTGGCCATGCTCTGAGCCAGGGGAATGGAAGGAACCTCCCCTCAAGATGTAACTAGGAGACAACTCCCCCTAGTTACAGTGCCTGTGTGAGAGCTTGGAGGTGATTGGCTCCACGACATGGGGTTACCCCTGCCCAGACTCATGATAGCAGCCCAGTAAAGCTGGAAGGATGTGGGAGTGCTGCCAAGTGTAGCCAGTTGTGGGAGGAGTCAGACATGGGGCTTCAGAGGAAGATTGGCTCAGGGATTTAAACCCAGACTCGGCAGCCACTGAAGAGAGGACCATGCAGCTGTGGCAGTGAGGAGAACCACACACTTTTGGCAGAGTGGGGACCCCCCCCGCAGCCATGAGAAGAATCACCATGTGGCTTTAGCAAAGAATCACCACACAGCTTCAGCAGAGAACCAACATCTAGCTTTAGCAGGAGATCCCAGCAACACAGCTGACGGTCTGGGGACCAAGAGAGGCCTGCCAACTGAGCACAGATTACTGGAAAGAACTGGGGGCTGCCTGAGCCACAGACTTCTATTTCTTTTCCTGAGATATGATACCCCAGACTGGGCAAAGGGGGGAAGGAAGGACTGTGTGTGTTTGTGGGTGTTTTAAGGGACTTTGGGATTTTGGTGAAGACGTTAACTCATCACTCTTAAGTCTGTATAACTTGAATAAATAATTCCTTTCCTTTTCACCAATCTCTAACATGGAGAGCTATAATTCTCTGGCAAAGGGAAAGGTAAACCTAAGAACCTTCCCTCAGAAGAAAGGGGGGTCAATTCAGTAGCATTGTGGGACCCTCTTTCTGGTGGTCAATCAGGGGAAATCATGGGAGACCACATGTTCAGTAGCTTTAAAGTAATATAATTACTTGTACATGTTCAGTAAAAGCCCACCAAAACTATCCAGGAAGGATCCGCCCTATAAGAATAGAGTCCCTCCAGCCCATGAGGTCAATCTCTGCTTGGAGTTGGCCTGCTCCCATGTTCTCTGCTATAAACTCTGGGTGTTCAGTTCAATTGTTTGTCCTGATCACCAAGAACCTGGTTACCTGTGCCCACCTGTGACAGATATATTCTAAGCATACACTCAAGCATATGATTACAATTAACTGCCCAATCAAAATCAGAAACCAGGACTAAATCCAGGCATTCAACAATTTAATTTGTAATCTTTCACCACTTCTAGTCACATTAATTATCATTAGGGATCTTTGAGAGGGTCTTAGTGATGGAGGCTAAGTTCTATTTCTCTCACTAAAGTTAGAAGTCAAAGGCATGAGATTATTAAGCAAACATTGACCTGTGTGCCAATATTCAGGGGCTTGCCCCAATATTGCCCCTAATTCAAGCTTGCTTTCTCTACTTGGGTTTAATCTAACTTGCCTATGTTTTAATTCAAATTATCAAGTTTTGTTTAAGATTTTATTTATTTATTTTTAGAGAGGGAAGGGAGGGAGAAAGGAAGAGAGAGAGAAACCTCAATGTGTGGCTGCTGGGGGCCATGGCCTGCAACCCAGGCATGTGCCCAGACTGGGAATCGAACCTGTAATACTTTGGTTCACAGCCAACACTCAATCCACTGAGCTATAGCCAGGGAATTCAAGTTTTGTTTTTTTTTTTCCACTCACTGGATAGATAACATGAAATCCTTTCTTTTCAGGAGGTTTCAAGGGGATATCTGGGATGGGAGTGGATAATTCAAGGCCCTTCACAAGATAACTTTTCTTTAAAAATAAATACAGTTGTCGACATTAACTAATAAAGGAGATCAAAATAAGATGTTTATTTGACAAGCTGCTATCTTTTAAAAAAAAACTTATGTAAGTCTCAGGGCACAATTCTCTTGCCCTAAAATTTACATACAATAGCAACAACAAAAAACAGATTTCTAAAGAGCTAAAAACAGGCACCTGGGAAGAGGTAATATTTAAAATATTAATAGCCTTAAAAGACTGATTCAACAAAGTGCCCCAGGGTGCACTTGTTGCAGCCCACCAGTCAAGCATTGGTGGCCTTTAATGGTGCCTGTCCACCTTTCCTCAAAACCTCAATATGCCTAATCACTGTTGGAAGAAATTATGCACTTAGAGATTCTTGTACTTAAGAATAAGGTAGGTATCCTCACAGGGTACTTCTGTGAATATTAGAGTGTAGTAGACCATCCTGTGTGGTGTGGGTGAAGCCCCCAGTGGCAAACATTTACTACAAAATAACTCCCTAAAAACCAGATTAAACCTTCCAAGGACCACTGTAACAGGTTCAATCACTTTTGCCTTTTCATTTGCAAATATCCCTCTTCTATGATGTTATTACCAGCATCCTCTCCTTTGTTTTCTGTATAAGGTAACCACCTAAAGTGAGCCTGTGCATAGTTAATGAGGACCTTCTTGTAATTTGCCCAGTAAGACAATAAAAGCTCATTGATGCAAGGGCTGAGGCTTTTGTTCCCCTTGAGAGAGAAGCTGCTCACCCTTTTTTTCCCACGGGATTTGGTAGTCCCTGTGAATTTCTTTTGTTTCAGCTACAATGCCATAGACCCCATGAGTGGGGGTCTGCTACATCAGAGTGAAGAGAATGCTGAGTGGTGGGATTCTGTATCTCCTTATCTCTTCTTCCCCAAAGCAAAAATCTTTGTAATTTACATACTAAAATTTTGAACAAGACTTCATTTTGGAAACCAAAACTTCTGCTCCTAAAATAACTTTAAATACTAAGGCCTTAGTATTTTGAAATTAATTTCTTTCTTGAAATTAATTATTTTGGAGAGATGGAACCCAGCATTTATCCATTGCCTCAGTGTGAACGGTTTCAGGGTTCCCTATGTCCTTTCCTGATAGTGGCAATGATAGAGGCAGAGTCAAGACTCAGAATACTGCGCAGTGAACAAATTACTCAGTCTCTCTAAATCTAAGAAAAGAAAAAAAAAAACAAGAAGGGCAGAAAGACACAAAGTCAGACCTCACAACAAAGCCAAGAAATTATAGAGGTCAAAGAGCCAAATGCAGGATAGCTGAGAATAAAGCAAAGAAGTTCCTGACTTGGCTTTCCATGTAGCCTGTGATGGAAGGACGTTCATATCCAGGCTGGTCCTCCTCTGTCAACCAGGTACTTTGAGGCAGAAGGGCAGGTGCCAGTCATTGCACCTAACGTGTGATGAAGAATAATGGTATTGGTTACACACTCGTTAAATGCCCTCCATCTATTCCCACCAGGTCAAAGGAGGTTATAGGCTGTGTGGGGGATGACCTCTGCAGCAATAGACAGAGAACAGAACTGCCTTATCTGAACCTGTGGTCTAAGTATCACTAAAATGGTTTTTCTTATTAGAACCAACTTTAAAAAATCAGAATATCCATCAGACAATTTCTAGGACTCTTGAGGTATGAAGTGAAGAAAATACTGTGCTAGTGAGGAAGATCTGTAGGGAGCATGAAACAGGAACAGACATGCAAATAGTGGGCACTGATCATGGAGTCCAAGCTGTTGGTTATAGGCATTGTACCTGGTCATAAAGAATTGATGACACAACCTTTAATGAATAATACAATCAATTTTCACAGAAATTGTTTGTTGTAGGGACATCTAGATGTGAGTGAAGGACCTGCAAAGTTGGAATAACATGACTGACCTGTACACTGGAAGGACCCTATAGGTCTACACTGGTAAGTCTTTTCTTACCATGGATCAGACAGAAAGATTGGTTCTGTAAAGCTGAACATCTCAGCCTTAGCTTTGGGTTTAAAGAAAATCATTTCTGGTGAAAAATGTATGAATTTTAGAGTCAGAGTACATTTACTCTAACCCTAGTCTGACCATCTTCTATATATTTGATCTCAGTAAATTACCTAACAATCCAAGCCAGCACATTCTCATTCTAGGATATTTTAAATATTACATTTCATGGGTTCTTATGCACTTTTCTTTTTGGTGCACGACACTTCAACAGAAAAGTTTGGAAAGCCTTAGCTTCTACCAGGAAAGCATAAAAACAAGTCATGCAGTAAACATCAACTGATGCCAGCAGAGTGAAGGAAGAACTGTCTATAGGACTAAGGTGAAGAATAAAATAAGATCACATCAGTACCACTCCATCTCAGAGTGTAGGTTTGCAAACCCTGCCAAGGAAAAGACACATTTCTTAACTTGCTATCTAATCTTCAATGTTCCAACATTCCAATCTGCTGGTTTTATTTCTTTTGATTGTGTCAAAAGTTTCCTGATTGTTGTACAATGAGAGACACTAATCTCTCTGTAATATCCTGATAAGCTTGGCTTATTTCCAATTAGAAGCAATCTGTCCTCATTGACCCAAATCCTGTCATTTCGTACAGCTCCTTCACTCAAAGATCAACTCGAGATGTGACAGCACAATGCCAGGTGATTGCAATGGGGGCTGCTCAGCTCTGCCAAAAAGCTTCATTTCTCTTGACTAAATAGGCTTGTGGGTCTTCTTTCCTCCTGGGAACTTGTAAGAACTTCACCCTCTCATTATTGATTGATCAGAGTCTGCAGCTCATATCCCAGTCAAGTGAGTGAGAATTGAAGCTGCCTGTTCCTCCCCAATGAGAGGAGGAAAAGAGGCATTGTTCTCCTTTACCTGGGAATCCTGGAAGGCATAAATGGGGAGAACAAACGAGAAACTTAAGCCTGTGTTGCTGGGTGTACGTGGCCTTATGTCACAGGTTAAGTGAATCAACTTTGCCCAACTATTTAAACATGGATATATTATGGAGCAGAATTTCAGTTTTTCTGAGTGTTTAAGACAAAATTCAAGAAACTATTGTTTTGGTGTCCAGTTAAAGCTGAGCTCCCAGAATTTCCTGGGTTCACCTACACTCTTTTCTTCTGGTGATGTTTGAAAAGCATTAGCTTTTACTGTAAAACATAAAAACAAGTCACTTAGTAAATGTTCATTGAAACAGAGTGAGGAAAGTTGGGAATACCCCTGCCTGGCTTCAGAAGCTGTAACCCCCCATGGCTAAGACTGAGTAAAAGATCTTGGAACCATAAACTACTAAGGAAACAAATCTTATTTTCCTGGCAGGGGTGAGGCCTCTGCCCCCTTTACTTCACCCTGCTTTGCCCCAAGTGGATGACTGGTTAGCCAATGATGGGTAAGATTCCCCAAGGGAGGAATGACCTAAGACAGGCATGGTCATGATGGGGCAATCAGGGAAGGACTTGGGGGACTATGGATAAAGGGAGTGATGGACCCCCAGCCCTGGGCTTTGACATAGCCTGAGTCCTCATTCTGTCTGCAAGAAGTCTCCTAATCTCTTGGCTGCCTTACTTCCCCTGCCTGACTTAAGCCTGAAACAATGCCAGAGGGTGGTACAGCCCTGGACAGGACCAGGCAGGTTCCCTGAGGCAATCATGCCTAAGAAAGAATGCATAAAATCCTGTGAAATCTGCTTTTCTAAGATTTCCCTCAATTTTCTGGTAAGGGTCCAAGCATAAAATGAGTTTGTTTTCCAAAGTTTTCTGGCCCTTTAGCTATCTGACCCTGACTCAGAATAAACCCACATTGTTCTTTGAATGTTATCTATTATTTGATCATTACTGCCTGACAATGATTGATGAGCTTTACCTGTATTCCTGAGCAAATTGAACCCAATAAAAGTCCATTGAGGAGCAGGCTCAAGGCCCTTCTCCTTTGAGAGACTGGCCGCCTTTCCTCCCCAAGCAGATCATGTCTTTGTAGACTTATTCTCATCCACAATGGATGGGGGCTCTGCTGGATGAAGTTCCCACACAGAAAGGGAAATAGAAAGTAGAGGGAGCAAAAACTACCTATCAACAACTGAATCTAAAAAAAAAAAAAAAGACTGAGTAAACAAGAAGCACAAAGACAGAATCGTGGATACAAAGACTATTTTTGCCAGATGGGAGGGGGATGGGGAAGAATGGGTCAAGAGATGAGGAGATTAAGAAGTACAAATAGTAGTTACAGAATAGCCATGGGGATGTCAAGTACAGTATAGGAAATGGAATAGTCAAAGAACTTATTATACACATGACCCAGGGACATGAACAATGGTGGGGGGATTGTGCGAGGAAGTCGGGGGTGCTAGGTGGAGAGGGGCAAAGTGGGGAAATCAAGACAACTGTAATAGCATAATCAATAGCACATGATTTAAAAAAGAAAGTAGAGGGAAAGACAGGGGGAGGAAAGAAAACAGGAGAGAGCATTCAAAAGAAGACACACTGGAGCAAGGGAAAGATGATGAAGTGAAGGAAGCAGAGAGAAAAGACTTAAGGAAAGGAAAGAGGTACTTAACAAATTGAACAAGAATAAAGTGAAGAGGCCATACTTCCATATCTTTGTTTTGAAGGGATGTTGTTTTCTTTTGTTGTTTCTGGAGCTATGTGGTCAGCAATCCCAATCCTCCTCATCAACTAATTGCAATGAGGCTTTTTTGAATATATAGGGAAGTGCATGCACAGTATGCCTTACTTGAATGAATAAATGAATGGATGAATGAGGAACTTAATGGTGATATAAGTAGTTATAATTCCTTAATCATTGTACCAGCCCCTAATTTTTAACCCAACATTAATACGAACAAAGGAACCCTTCTAGTATTCTGCTCAGTGTCCCTCTGACACAGGAGTTAAAATAAGAGCAAGTTTCTATTTGCCTCAGCAATCACTCAGCTCTCTGAATACCCAAGTGAAGGGAAAGTGGGCCATTCTTTCTTTGCTTAAGAATGGAAATGCAGTTGTCTTTGTTCTATTTAGTATTGAAAGAATCTATGTTGAATTTCATTAGTAATTATAATAACAGGTATCATTATTGAATGTCCACATCATGTGCATTTTAAACAGAGTGACTCATAGTTACACTAACTTTACAAAGTCCAGGGTAGTATACATAGGAAATATTCTCCAAGTGAGAACTAAATAAACACAGAGATGCACAGCATATTCCCTTTTCACCATCCTGCACCACTTCTCATTGCCCACCCGGTGTGTTCTGAGCCTTGTAAGCTGAAGGGTTAGCCCTCTATATTACACATGGAGAGCAAAATCAAGAAGCTAAAACATTTGTCTTAGACATGCTGAACATTCTATTCTTTGTTCTTCCCCAACTCAGAACATTCTCTTCCCCTCTTTCAGATACCTAATACTCTCTCTTCTATAAGTTTCTCTTCTGCAAATGGTCTGTTTCTCTCAGTCAAGTATGGTTAAGTATAGATTTACATTCACATATTTTTTTTTCTCAAGATGAGACTCTGTGTCATAATGCTTATCTCCAATGAACTGAATGGCTTTTCCCTATATTTACAGCTTCAGGGGACTAATGGAGTTAGCAGAAGAGTTGTTTGGGGACAGATGGGTGGGGGTGTTATAGTCAGGTGGTTTTTCCCAAGTGCCAGTGGGTGGCAGATGCCTGTCAGTCCTGCCCTCAAAATAGGCTTCACATTTGGTGATTGTGCCCACATAGTTTCAAAGGGCGGCACTGGATCCAACAGACTTTTTCTCCTCTGCTCTCACATTTTATGACAATCATGAACTCAAAGAAAAGCCAACAGTAACACCCAAAAATACATGGCCACATGACAGAGATGAGTAGGGAAGAGTGGAAGGAAAAATGTGAGAGAGGGAGGAAGGAAATGGGAGGAAGGGAGGGAACTGAAGATATACATTAACTGTAGCCTAAAGGAACACCTACAAGCATCTCTCTGTTAGGCAGATTTCCTTAGACTGTCTTCAGAGGAATATTTCTGCTTCCAAAGGTAGATAGTTAAAAATAATATACATCACGGGTGGTACTTTGGCATTTCCCTTTACTTTCTTTCTATCTTCAATGTTACTAGTGTCATCCTTTAAAACTCAATCAATTCAGCTGATCCAGTGAACAGATGGCATTAATCAACCCCCAAGAATATTCACAAAAGCAATTAGAAATTTAGAGACATAGCATTTATGCCAACAAATCAAACACTAATGATAGCAAGTCAGTGTGGCACATCCTATTCCCCTTGTTTCTGTTTCCACTGAGCAAACCATGGACAGTTGCTCCCTGTTCACCCCCACCAGAGGGTGAGTGAAAATGGGGATGTGAATGTTTAATTACACGTCATTTAATGTCTAGTTCTCACTCTGCTGATAAAAAAATGGCATAGTTTACAGACTAGAAGATGCATCAAGATGCTGAATACAGACAGTGTATGCTCTATTGTGTCATGCAAATATAAAATATACTGCACTGAGAACAAGGTCATTTGGTATTCCCAGAGAAAAACTTCATTTCAGAGAACGGAGCACCTTTTCTAGCATCTACAGCTCTCATATGTCAAAAACAATGGGAACAGGTATAGAATACATTTTAACCATAGGTGCTTTCTGTGAGTATACAAGCACATGTATTTCTATTCTTTGAATTTACTTTGCCATTATTTTCTAATTCTTTGTGACCTTGGAAGATTATGAAACTTCCTTCTTTAGGCCCTTATTAATTATCATCTGAGTTATTGTAATAATCTCTTAACTGGTTTTCTTACTATTAGTCTTGGCTCATCTTAGTCTATTTTCCACAGTAAATTTTTAAAAACAGAAACCTGACTATGTATATCTAATTACATGTATGAAATCTTTCAATGACTCTCCATAGCTTTAACAGTAAAAATGAAAGAACCCCATGGTTGCCTGTAGTTTCTTCTTCTATCCCTATGCCTCTTATCCACTCCTACATATCTCAATCTCATGCTTTCACACAGAAATCCTATAATAATCTCTCTGCATTTCTCCAGCTAAGTGAAAGTGAAGTCTGACTTTAAGTCTTGAGTTACTTTTTATTTTTCCCAGAGAGCTTGCCTTGATGCCCCAGTCACTTTTAAATTCTCTTTTATGTATTATACATTGTTTACTTTTGTCATAGCATTTATCACTTTGACATGTTCAAAATTTTATTTTTCTAGCTGCCCAGATTCAAAGTTTCTTGAGGTCATGGACTGTATCTTCTTCATCATCTTTATTTCTCTAGATTTATTTTTAAAAATGAATTTTGGAAAGAGAACCTTTAGTTGAGATTCATTTCTTCAAAAAGTTTTTCAAGTGGGTAATACACACAAACCATTAACACTTAAATCTTTTCCCAGCCACAGTTTGATAAGATGACACTGGAGACTCAAAATGTTATCAGAGTAATATTGTAAGTTTGCAATTAAAAAAGATATTTCTAGTGATTTACTACTAAAATCCAATTAAATAGAACCTAAACTTTTCCATTTATACTGAACCCTAGACTAATAAGACAAGTTCTTATATATTTGTAAATCTATAGTCTGTGTAGGAAACACTCATTAAGACTACAAAAGCAAGTTAATAAAATTAGCTCAAACTTTGTACTGAGATCAGAGGGATGCAGCAGCTTTCTGGGTTAGGAACCAACACTTGACACACATGTAGAACCATGTCAGCAACGAGGTCCTGGAAACATTCAGCATGTGTGAGTGCAGGCCCATTCACTGGCTCTCATGTCCAACAGAACAATCTAAATGTATGCTCTTTCATGTAGCAGCCCACATACTAATTACTTCTCAGTATATCCAAAAATAGTAAGTAATATTTGTTTAAGAAACAAACATTAAGCAAATAAATTCAAACAGATTCTAGCTATAAAACCACAGAAGTATTTTAACTTAGAAATAAAAATTCTTAGTTGGGGACCATTCATGTATTATTTCATACATTATATCTTTTGTCCAATATTTTAGTTATTGAATATAGACATTCAAATAAAATATGGTAATCAGGGAACTTGCCATTTAATCAGGGAGATGAAGTTTATAAGAAGTGCTATAGAAATATAATAGTAATATATAAGGGCAGCGACTCAGGCTGGGAAAAGTGTGTGTGTGTCTATGTGAGTGTGTGTGTAGAGTTGGGACAAAGTAAGAGAAGATAAAAAATGAGGAAGGATATTCTCAACTAAGTAGACAATATAATAATAAATGGTGCAAGGGGATATGAGAAAACATGGTTTGCTTGTTGAGTATGAAGGAGTTCCATAAAATTACAAATTAAGGGATGAGGAAGGAGTGATCAAGATATAATTTAGTATTAGGCAGTGCTAGATCAGGACCAAACTTGCACATGGTAAAGGAGGTTATTATACCTGCTATACCTATTAATATGTTTGCTTTGATATCTATAAACTGATGAGACATGGCACCAATAGGGGTACCTTTCATGGTATTGGTGTGTATGTGTTTGTAATCACAAGTCTTCATCAAGACTATGCCTTTTTCTTATCAAGTTTTTACGGAAACTTTAAAAAAAGGCATCTGGTACATGTCAGATGTGAAATTCTTATCTTTGACCATTACGATATTTGGCCTCTTATATCAGATATAGATTCCAAATGTTTGGTTGTTTTCAAAGGTATGACTTAGGACTTTACTCTGGTGGAAACAGTGAGCTCCATGGCCTTTGCTAAGGATAGAGCTACAGAGACTAATCATAGGAATGCCAAGGCAACTTCTCACAGTTGCTCACACAGATCCTAAGTTCATAGGAATTAATTTCATATTTTTCAAAGAGTATGACTTTTGAAGATAGGTAGATATAGTTCCAGATATTGATTTATTTCATTTAGCTTTATGGTCCTGGAAAAATTATTATCTTCTATTAACCTTAAATTTACTCATATGTAAAGTATATTTAATAAAGTCTACCTAGTAGTATTACCTTGACAAATTGTGTGGATTTAGCATATGGAGTGAGAGACACAAAGTGTGCAGCAGTTAGTAGGAATTAAAACCTTATCATGTTGTTGTTCTTATAAATAAAATCACTTTACAATTTTTAGTACAGTCATCCCAGAAGTATTCAAATGGAATGACCAGTAGGCAACATCAGCAGTTAAAAATGAAAATACATTATGATGAGATAGGTCATTAATAATTATTTGATCCAACTCCTTTACTTAATACACCAAGAACAGTAGGATAAGTCAATAACTTTTACAAGGACACCAGCCAGACAGTGTCAGAGCTTTGATAAATGAAGACAGCTTTCTTATGAATTAAAAATGTCATTATTGGCTCTGAATAAGTACATCAAAGTTTCAAAATAATGTACTACTGAGTGAATGACTATTCTGGCCTTTCAGATAACTAGACTCCTTCCCTACTTTCCTACATAACAAGAATAATTAGCTCATGCATAAAAAGACCTATTTTAGCAGATTTCTGACATATAAGCCAAAGGGCTTTGGATCACCTACTAAAGGTTTTTAGAAACATTTCAAACAATATCTCATTACTTTATTTTGTAAAAAGTGGCACTGAAAAATAAAGCAATGTAGTAATGAAAACTGGATACCACTAAAGGAAAAAAAGGCAAGCGCAAGAGGAACAGGGAAAAATGAAAATTGGAAATTTAAAGAATGTTTTTCCATTAGATTGAGAATAAGGGGAGGATTATTCTTATAAAAACAAAGTTTTTCATAATTCTGCACCTTTTTGTGAAAATGAATAGTTTAGTTTTTCCTTTACATTTTCCATAGTAGAAACAGGAATCTGGTTTGGCAGGGGTTCAGGGAGTAAGGGCGGCTATATTAAGAGAAATGAAAGAGCTTGCTGGTGTAGCTCAGTGGACTGAGCACAGGCCTGTGAACCAAAGATAAATGAAAGAAAATTCATAGAATAGATTGACAAAATCAAGCATATTCAACCATAGAAAAATTTTTAGGAATCTTCTAAATAAACATTATATACTTCCTTTACTTCTGCTGACTACTAATACCACAAAAATTATACCACTAACACTTTCTTGTTGAAAAAAAATCAGTTTGATCTCTGTTTATCTATACAATATCACCATTGATTGGGTTTTTGCATAAACTTCAGATAACTGAAGCTATAGTGCATCTCTTTATTTGAAGATATCTGTGAATATAAATTGGCATCATTTTTTAATGAAGTGGCATATTTTATTTTTTTTAAGATTTTATTTATTTCTTTTCAGAGAGGGAAGGGAGGGAAAAAGAGAGATAGAGAAACATCAATGTGCAGTTGCTGGGGGCCGTGGCCTGCAACCCAGGCATGTGCCCTGACTGGGAATCAAACCTGTGATGCATTCATTGGTGTGCAGCCTGCACTCAATCCACTGAGCTATGCCAGCCAGGGCTATAATTGGCATCTTTGTATATTTCAGATAAAGTTCTGTAAGGAAAGGGCTAAAATGAAGAGTTTTGCTTGTTTGTTTTATTTCTCTCTCAAGTCTATTATCTGTGTGAACCTAATACGTAATGACAAACAGATATTTGAACTGACTCACTGGTGAAAAATAAGACTCTTTATAATCAACATAACATCTGATTATTGCTAAAAAATTAAAGTAAATAATGACCCTATTAGTGTCCTCTGCATTCCTCTCATCATCTGAATGAAAGTTCTCCCATAACAATATTCTTTCAGCATACCTAATTTCGATGAATCTTCTCAGTAAAATATTAAGCAGTTGTTCAGCATGGGAGTAGACACATATCTCAATTGCTATTTTATACCCAAGCACATGAACACAGGAAGGTTGCATAACCAGATGGGCTTTTGACATCTTAGTATACATCACATTTTAGCTGTGGTATAAGTAGGACTAGAACTCCACAGCATTTCAAACTCCTGGTTTCACTTTAATCAACAGTCAAGTCACATTGTTTCTGCTTGTGTCAAAGGAATTGATTATTATATATAAAAAGGGTTTTTCATTTAACACTGGCTTATCATATCTTTGTTTGAAATTAACTAATTCCCTCAGGGTAAACCCAAAGAAAGTGTTATAGCTATTTAATATCCTAAAAATCGGGAATGGGAGAGTTTCCAGAATGTTATTGCTAGTTGGTAATTATATTCTCTGCAAAAGCTCATAATATCTATACTGGAGCTGGCCTTCTAACCTGACTTCATTTTAATGTTGTTTAATTAGTAATGTTTAAAATCTATAATTGGGTAAGCATTCATTTTTCCCAGCAGATAAATGTCCAAGTTTTTGTAAGATTATGAGAAAATTAAACAGACACACACTCATCATATACACAGCAATAACAACAACAAATTATTTGAAGAATGAAAGCAAAAGTTAATTTTATTTGAACAAAGTTCACAAGCATATTGATGCCATGGAGCATCTTGGATAACTAATATTTTCAAAGCTACTGTCACAATGACATGAAATATTTCAAAATATACTAAGAATAAACTTGAAAAAATAATTTCTCAACATAATTTATAAACTTGTACAAATGGACTGTTCTTCAACTTACACATATGAATGTTAATGAATTATAATAGATGGGAAATCAAAGCCCTATATTTAATGGATGAAGAGTGTAGACCATAGATGTCTAGAATAATTGTGGAATGTCCTTTTTTTAATTTTTCCTTAGAGGTTCTACATCAGAGGTTCTGAAGACTATCAAGACCTACTGAGTTCAGAAGCAATTTTTTGATGCTAGTTAATTGTCCATTGAATTAATATATTTTTGGCATAATAAAGACATTTATTATTATTTTTAAGAACATTGACCCCAAAATATTTAGCAAACAAGGTGCATTCATTTGAAAGGCAATTGGAAATACGGAAATTAAACTGTCAGTGATGAAATATTAAAGTTCATTATCACAAAGTTTCATTTTAAATTCAGAATCAGCTTTATTGCTATACCAGTTACGATAAGCATGAGCCCTAAATCCATACCATAGAGATTTTATAAGCATTATTGTAACATGTTAACCTAATTCAATTAATTTACAGAAAATGTCATTCAACAATTTATATTTTTCCTTGCTCTTAAGAAAATGTGCTACATAAGAAATCCCAAATATTATTCCTATAGAGTATGTTCTATCTATTTATCCTTTTTCCTCCTTCCATCTTTGTATATCTTCAGAATATTCACTATTTTCAGATAGGTAACTGTGCTAAAGGAAAACTGCCTTTCTCTGCCACACCTTAGCATCATTAGGACGATACTGACCTCTAGCGTTGTTATAGGAGGTAGAGAAACTAGCTCAGCACCATGCCTAACTTCTTACTAGAGGACTTAGATGTTTTGTTGTGTTGTTGTTATTGTTGTTTGCTTCTCCCCCTAAAGTACTATCGGGACAATTTCACTTAAGAGAAGAAAAAGGAGGAGGAGAAGCAGGGATAGGTCAGGGAGGAGGGGGAGGAAAAGAAAAATCAGATTCTACCCTGTTTCTTACCTGTTTTCTGAAATAATTTCTAAGGTAAGGGCCTTAGGATTAGATCTCTAAAAGGGCCTCCCTTTTAGAGAGGTTGACCTCTTCAGCACAGCTTTAGAATTCAAACTTTAATAAAACCTTTTATAAGCCCTCACCACTAACTATAGATTCTGAATCTCTATAATTCCCAACCAGAAAGTAACACTGGCTCTGCTTTGGATAGTTTTCAGTAAATAGCAATTGTCTAAATCTCTTCTCTTGAGGCATAACTCTGGGTTGAGTATCTTACTCAAGGCCTTCTCAGACCTAAGAAAGTGAGGAGTGAAGCAGAGGGACTCATGGAGGTGAGTTGTTTTACTCCCTTTAGTAATTTTGGCTCAGATTACAAGAAATAGTATTAAAATGTACCATTATGATTAAATATGTCTGAAGTTTCATGGAGTTAGCAGATAGTGGAGCAAGCCCAGGAACTTGAGGGACCATGGTAAACTATCTTTGGAAAAATACAGACAGCTTAATTGCATTCTTTCTCATTTAGGAGTTCTGAGAGCTGGAAAACTTCCCTTTCTCTGCCTAGAGAGGCAGCTGAGCAATTGAGCTTAAACCTCTGATGGTTCTAGAGATTTATTCATTTCACGAACTGAGTTCTTTAAATACACAGTGCAGGTGGTGGATCCCCAGGTGTCCAGACTTCCTGCCTATTAAATTAAATGCTCTGCAGGTACCAAGGTTAGAGATTGGAGAACAGAGTGTACATTTAGTGCACACTGATTTGGCACAAAAATTTTGGAGGTGAGGTGTGCATCAAAGCTCTTTTCCCTGTACCAGGGACAGCCATTGATTTTGTGGTCTGACTGCACTGGGCCATGAGTCTTAGGCCAGAATTCCCAATTCTGTTAAACCATACCCATTGGTGGCAAGATACCCCAACTGGAGCCTTTTGCCTAGCAGAGAGCTGAGAGCCCTGTATTGTGAGGCACTGGGTATACTGCAAACCCTAGGCAGCAGCATTCAGAGATGAGCTGCGGTCACCCAGTGTGGTGGCTGGGAGAATCTCTATCCCTGGAGCTCAGCCCCAGGCGGCGCAAACAATCTGAATCAGGGGCCTTCTAGGGAAAAGCCCTGTCTGAAAATACACAGGCACAGAACACGGAGCTAGCGGGAGGCTTAGGGAAAAGACACTTCCAATAACCCCTGAACTTTGAGATTGGAGAGAGGGCAGAAAATCCAGCGAGGCTGGATCATTGGAGCTCTGCTAACTTTTGGGATGGTTAGAGTGATGGAACCACGCTAACCAGCATCTTTTCCCTTTTCATCTGCTCAGAACAGACACAATTGAACACGCTCGTCTTTCCAAACGCTAACGTTTCCCACCTCACTTACCCACCCTCAGCTTCTGATTGATACTTACAATTTGTCGCTGTTAATCCTGGATGCCACAAGCTGGAGAACAGCAAAGTGAAAAAGCTGATCAGCCGTGGTACAGAATCCATTTCCCCTGAGTAAGCGGTCTCTTCCAATCCAGCCCCAAATTCGCAGACGCCTGCTGCGGCTTCTTGCCTACCGTCTCTGTACGGCTGACCCCTTCCCACCCACCCCCATGGAGAATCACAGGCCGCTTCACTCCATCCTGCTCCCAGACGCCCTACCAAACCATAGCCAGTCTTCTCCGAGCTGAAGCTGGAGCTACAGTCCCCGCGGCTGCCGCTGGCGGTGCTCGCTGGCCTAGCTGCCTCGTAGCCCTCTTCACCCCCTCCTTAAAAATGCAAATCCAAATCCAACTGCAACCACAGGCGCCCACTCGGTGGATACAGGAGCAGGAATCAACACCCAGCAGCCGGACAGCTCCTCATAGGCGAGTCCGCTGCTGGGTACCGCCCCCGCTCCACCGCCCAGCGCTCTGCTCTAGATAACTGGCACCTAGGCACCCACCGGCGCTCCACTCCCTCCCGGCGCTGCGGGGCACTTCTGTACCGGGGGCAGTACGGGGGAAAGGAGAGTAAGGGGAATGAGTAGGAGTGGGGACGGGTGCCTCTCCTTCCCTTCCCCTCCGTCTCTCTTCCCTCCCTACCCCAAATTTGGGGGTGAGTAAAGGTAATGAAATTTAAACCAGGTTTTGGAAGAACATTGTTGAAGGGATACTAGGAGTTGGACAACAAACGAATTAGAAGAAGTAATATCCCATGGAAAGATTTGCGAAGAGCTAAGGATAAGCTTTGTTGGTGGTGGTGTTGTCGTAGTCGTCGTCGTTTAGGTAGGAAACACTTGAATGATGCGGTATTATTTACCCAGTGTTTCCCCCCTTGTAAGGAAGGCTGATGGGTATTGATGCTGCTGAGGTTTCTGATTTAGTAATTTTACATTCTGTCTGCTCCCTGCCATCTCTCACCCAGCTCCCCTCGCTCATCATTTCACCGCGGAGTCACATCTGCTCTTCTCGCTGCAGGCACGTCATTTAGGGCAGGTGAGCCCTGCTTTAGGTTCTCGAGCTCAGGTGTTCGCTGGAAGAGGGCTACTGAAGAGGTGAGGGAGACAAATTGGGTTTAGTAAGTATGAGAGGCTGGGGATCCTGGCTGGCTCGTAAGATTTCCCATCTGAAGGGTCTTCTAGAAAGATTTAAGTTTAAAAAAAAGGAAAAAAAAATCTTAGTTTGGGTTTCTTCCTACCGGCTTCCTGGAGGTTCTGTCTTTAGCGTTTAGTTCACATCTGGTGACTCTCCTGCTTTACCATAAATCAACTTATTTTTTTATTGGAAGCTGTCAGAAAGCCATCCAACGTAAACAAAACGAGGGACCACAGTGATTTGTCTTGGTGAAGCTAACAATCACGTTGGGGTAGAATCACTTCGGAGGAAGTTGATGTCTCCCTCCCCGCTCCCAAGCAGTAGCAAATATGCAGGCTTATTTTACAGGATAGATTCCTGACAACCTGAGCTCTTCAGCTGCCAGCTCACTGCACAGCTACAGCTTCTGCAGGAATCCTGAGGTTAACCTGTGATTTTGCTTAGCGTCGAACTCATATCATTGGAATACTAAAAGACAGTTGATTGATAATTGGATTAGTGACATTGCTATTTTATTAGAGGAAGAATTCTGAAAGTCCTCTCACTTATTAAGTAAATGACCCTCAGTCTCTAGCTTCTAACTGAAAACAATTTTCTTTAGTTACTAAATGTTGAGCCACAGGAAGACTTCTCTAACACAAGCTTTAGCTGGGGAAGAAAGGCCATACCAGGAGATCGTGAATCACAAGATGCTGTCCTGTTGGCAGAGGCCTGGTGAGGAGGGGCATGGAATTCAAACTCCAGCTCCTTGGGCTCTCTTCTCCTACTGAGGGCCCCACGGGGCTTCCACCCTAACCCTGGCCTTTGAGGACCCCAGGTTTAAAAGCACTTATGTGGTCAGTTTAATCATACTAAAGTCTAGGTAAAAACAAACAAACATATGTTCTTTAACATTTAGATACTTTAAAAGGAATAATGTATTGCAATGTAAATTAAGTCCCTTCTACAAACTTACCTGATCCCAACATCTCCGATCATATTTAGAAATAAACACTTGTTTTTTATTACTATAGATTGTTTTATATATTTACCATACATATTTACATTTTTAAACAGTATATATATTATTTTGATTGCATTTAACCAATGCATAAATGACATCATATTGTTTCATTTTGCACCTTGCAATTTACTCAACATTGTATGTTTTGAAATTTATGCATTTGGATACATATAGTCCTAAGTCTTTCATTTTATCTGCTGTATTATAGTTCATTTTATGAATATACCACAATGTATTCATTAATTCTTCTGCTTATTAAGTTACAGATTATTTCTGTTTTTTTTCTCAATATAAATGATACAGTCTGATACCTATTTCTTATTTTTTCTCAAATATGCATTTGGGAGTGAATGTTTTGACCATAGAAAATGCTTACATTCAATGTTAGTGGATATTGGCAATTTCTCTATAAAATGGTGGTAGTAGTTCACATGTCCTCTGCCAACAGCAGTGTGTGAGATTTCCCCTGCTTCACAGCCTTGTCCACCCTTCAGGACCTCTCTGGTTACAAATAGAAAAATGATACCCAGATAACACAAGCCTAAAGTCATCAAGGATAATGGTCCATTATATCATCCCACTTTCTACACTTCTCAAAAAACATGTTTAGTTAAATAAACTACTTCAAAATTATGGAAAATATTGTGTTTATTTTCTTACAGAATGACGTAATTTGAATCAGTGTCAATAAAATGTGCTTGGATTACATATTAAAAGGCAAACAGGAAAATTTTGTTACAAGAAGCCCCCAAACCTGTGAGTGATTTTCAAGTTATTAGTAAACATAGGAACTCTGCATTTATAGATGTCCATATGCAGACCCAGTGTATAATATATAAATTGCACCTAATTTAAAGTTCTATTTACAGTTGTAGCTTTTTACTCTCTCAAGCACACCTGTTCTCAGAGTAACTTTGAGCCTTAAGCAGCAGACATTTGTCTAAGATTTGTTAACATTTCAGTAACAATATTGCAGCCCTGAATGAGGTGAGGGGCAAACAGCTGTTCCTGTTACATGAAACAATTCCATCTTCTGAGGGCATTTTGCAGCAAGATTTTATTAGCTTTAGAATACTAAAACCATTAAAACTTTTCAGCCAGATTGATATTAACCTATTGAAATTGTGTTCTAAACCTTTTAGTCTGATAAATGTTCCTTTTGACCAGTGTAATAGAAGGAAAATTATCTCCCTTTTTCCCTCATGTTGACTGATATAGAAAGAAATCATATTTGCAGAATACCTTGTTTTGAAGAGGCTTAAGAATCCTGCATAGAAAGAACACATTGGTGGCTAATAGGGAATGGGTAATGTTTATGTCCCTTTCATTTTCCCTTAATTTTCTCCTTAAAAAAGTAGGAGAGGAATAATCACTTATAAACTGGTATCTTAGCCTTCAAATATTCAACAACTATCTTGTCTCATTGATCTTTTAACTCTCCTGTGAGACATATAGAATTTCTATAAGACATATAAATCCTATTTTACAGATTGGATCCTAAGAACAGGATAACTGACATGTTATATATCATACAGAATTAATGGCCTCAAACATATAACACTTGAAAATGAAAATTTCCCATTCTATTTCCTTTATGTTTAAAAAGCAAATAGTTAAAACTCACTGTGACATGTGAGTACCTGGTATGTATCATAAAAGAGTCTGCACTGGTTGCAGTAGGCCACTCTGTTTTGAAGTAAACTCAGTACTTCATCTTTTTTCACCCTCACCTATTATATGTTGTAAGAACTGAAAAATGACTTCTTTTGCCACCCCTATCTTCAAAATAAAGTTTTTAAAAACCTTCATGTAGCAAAAGGTTAATTAATTATTTTTTATTTATTCTTTCTTTTTCTAATGTTTTAATCTTATTATTTTGTTTTTCCCTTTTTCTAGTATGTGGCCAGTAATATACAAAATCTATAGGTATAAGAAATGGGGAAAATGTTCTGCTATCATAGAACTAAAAATGATTTGGGAAAAATGTAAACACATTAAAAATTAAGGTAAGTTGGCATGTGATTAAGTTCTACATGGTTCATATCATAAATGCTGTAGGAGTTTGCACGTTGACCAAGATTGCATCCTCTGGGAAGGAAAATTTGGTGTTGGCATAATGGAGTGGTTCTGAAGTTAAAGGAATTTCAGACTGAAATTCAAACCTGTTATTCAAGTCAGGCTAAGTCAGGTGTGTTCGCTTTAACAAGAAAGTCAAGACTTGCCCTGGCTGGGTGGATAAGTTGGTTGGACTGTCATCCTGTGTATCCTGGGCTTATAGGTTTGATTCTCTGTCTGTGCATATGCCTAGGTTTCGAATTCCATCCCCCATTGAGGTGAGTATGGGAGGTGGCCAATTGATATTGCTCTCTCTCTCTCTCTCTCCACCCCCTTCCACTCTCTCAAATCCATAAACATATCCTAAAAAAAAAGAAAGTCAAGTTTTAAAGTAATGAAGGCAAAAGTCTTTGCAGAAGAGTAGACTTTTCTATTAAAGCAAATTGGTTTCAGCCAAATGTTGAGAAAAAAAAATCCCTTGAGCCTTTCGCTACTACTTCTCTCTCCTAGTCTACCTCGGACTCAATCTTGTCACCATATGCTCATCCTTGATATCAGAATGAGTGTTCTGCTATTCATCTATCTCCTGCAGATAGAACAACATTTTAAAAACCTTGACCTGTAATGCATGTTTCTCAGTTGTTTAAAAATACTACTTTTTCTTTCTCCTATGAACTTCTCCTTCCTAACTGGCTAAGTTACACTCATCATTGAAGTCTAAATTTAGCTAATCCCTCTCTCTTGAGGTCTTCATTTGTTACCATAATATTTCTGTTGACATATTTTCCTAACTCTGAGTAGTTTAACAGTTAGTATTCAACTTTTAGTCTTTAACATAGGTAGTAGGCTTTCAAGAAATGCATGATGAATAAATAATATCAGATATAAAAAAAGGTCTTGTCAACTTTCCTAGAGGTTACATCCTTCCCCCACACACATCTCAATACCATCCAGGCATTTTACCAGATTCAAAGGTTCCTTTGAGGACATTTGTCCTTATTTATGTTGGAAATTGAGATGTCAATTTTATGGATAATCAATAAGAATGCAATATAGGATAATATCTTGATAGTTCATTCCACTAGCCATATATTTTTCCAATACTTGAATTTATATTGGGGGAGAATTTTACCCTTAAAGTATATATAACTATGTTTGTACAAATCCAGCCATATCATATTCAGAAACATACATTAAAAAAAATCTTCCTTCTCTACTTTATTTCTGGCTCTCTCTGAAAGGAAGTTCTTACAATCACTGAGAAGTCATTTGTGATATATGTCTTGTGGAGTGCCTTAATGAAAAGAGTTCCAAACTTAGAATCAGAAACTGTATTAGCCTTGGCTTTGCAGCTTACTAGGTATGAGACCTTGAGTACAAAAATTGGTCTCTTTGAGATTCAGTTTCTACACATATAAATTCTGAGTTGTGATAATCCCTGGCTTAGGTATTTTTCCATAGTGAATAGAATAACATTTGTAAATATGTTTTTGTTATACAGTCACAATTTATAAGCTCAAGGGAGACAACTTACTCAGGCCTTAACCACTGGATTTTTTATGAATTTAATCTGTCAATTCATCCTTAGGGTAAAAATGTATGCATAACTTAAAACATTATCCATTCTATAGGAAATAGACATCATTCATTACTCAAAGGCATCACAATAATTTAAAAAACCAACATTTAATTTGAGAAACACCAATGTTCCTAGACATATATCATTTACTTTTGGTTAAATAGGTGCTGTAGAGGAGATGGACTGTTGCCTCTTTACAATGTTTATGTGTCCCATGGTTTTTAAATGAGAGGGTAATATAAACATAAGTAATGCATACTTATAGGTAAGAAATAACCAAATACTATATTTTTCAAGTACATCAAAGTGTCAGGCATTATTGGTTTTTTAATCAATTGCCATTTCAAATTCTCCCTTGGTTGAAAAACAGGCTGGGGAAGAAATCATGATTTGACTCAACCTTCCAGAGCAATTACTTTTCCCCTTGGGAGTGATTATTTGGTACCTGCAATGTGGCCCAGCTCTGATTTACAAAGGGAAAGAAAGTTTGTTCTATAGGAAGAAGAAGGAAAGTGTGAATAAAAATCCTATTGTCCCTAAAGTTTTCCCCAGAGCATGGACTGTATCTCCTGAGTACATGAGGTTTGTATCTACGGTGGTCAACTTGGAAACACGAGGAGATAGATGGCCAGGACAATGATATGGCAAAAATCTAAGGACATTTTTGTAGGTCTTAATTGTAGCAGAGTTAACTTTTGCTCCAGAAAACTGAACATGTGCATTGTTTAAGCCACTGCTAGTTACGTTCTCTAGAGGAAAATAAAACAACATTTATTAAATATCAAACTGCAATAGAAATTTTGACTTTGTTTTTTATTGTTTTTGTTTTTTTGTTTTTTGTATTTTTTTGTTTTCTGCCGTTGTCCATTTGTTTGTTTAGAATTAATGGCATAGTTCTGAAAATGTATTAGTGGCTATATGGGGCAGATAAAGATACTGAGATTCACGAAATTTAAATAACATTGTCCAAAGCATAAAGCTATTAAGTGGAAGTGCAGAGGTTGTGATGGCAGAATCTTGGCTAATTATGCTATTATTCAGCACCACAAATGCTCAGAAGTAAAATATATCTAATTTTCTCTCTCTGCCCCCCTTCTTTCTCTACTCATTAAACCTGCCCACTTGAAGGCAAACTTTTTTGACAATTTAATTTCTACTTTAAAAAACGTTATGTTTATGGTTACTGATACCCTGCTTCTGTTTCCCAGAGAATAGTTATATCCAAAGTCAATCTGCTATTATTAGATTTGTTAAAAAGAATTAATGAGGAGCTTCACAGATCTGTCTGTGCCTGGTGCACACCTGATCTTTATGTAAGTCAGATTGACATCTGAACATGAACATAAGATGTGATGGCCACTACTATGAAAACCTTTTTTTACAAAATTTTTATATTTTCCATATGTGTATTTTTGATGAATAGGTTATTTGGAGGGAGAAAGCTTATTTCAAAGACTTTTTTATTATGTAACCTAATTCTCAGTAAATATGCCCTTTTGTCTTTTTACATTTAAATCACCATAGAAAACATAGTGAAAAACATCTATAATTAACTTTTTATTAAGATTTTCAAAATGGTGGAATGAGTATTACCCTAGAGCCAGTGAGGGTATCATTACTAGTAGGAAAAAACAAGCAAACAAACACACAGAAAACTAAATTTGAAGCAGTTGTGTGGGAAAGTTGGCCAGCTGATGAATTATTGTTCATTTGGGGACAGGTGGAAAGAATATATAAGAGGAGATAACAAAACAGAAAAATAAATCTGTTTATGTTTTTAATTTTTTACACCTCCAATATTATGTCTATTAAGACATCATGCAAAGCCAAGAATAAAAGTTTATAATTTATCATATTGAATAAAATTCATTACCCTATTTTTTAATTTTAAAAATTTGCCACTTATCTCTTCCAATGAAAAACAGAGTTTTATTAAAATAATTTAAAGCTGTACTATTAAAAATATTTTCAGGGATATATTATACATATATAAACATACATATATAGTGATATATATATATATATATATATATATACATTTTGACTACCTTTCTTTACAACCTCATTTTTATGCTCCGCTTTTTTTTGTAAGTCACTTCAGTCAGTATTTACTAAGTGCCTACTCTATCGTAGCCATGTTTGAGACAATACAGATGTTAGTTTAATTGGGCATAATCTGTAGTTTTGAGGGATCATGGACTAGTACTGAAGACAAAATGCTTTGCATGGAAACTTGTTATAAGATATTGTACACTTTCCCTTTATTTTAGCATACAAGAAACTCTATTTTTAAGGGCCACATAGTATATAAATAGGACTTAACAAATTTCCCATTCAAATTGCTAAAATGGGAGCATTTGCAATAAGAGTTATTATGTTAATTAATTTAAGTGGAATGGGTCTTAATGTTACAGAACAAACAAGGGGGGCCTGGGACGATATACTATTATTGAAAGAAGCCCCCAGGTCCGTTATGTCCATTGCCAGAGGAAAGATGTCTCTCAATGCCAGAGATTTGTGAAAAGGAAAGGAAATGTTTATTTAATGCTATACAAACATAAAATAGGGGCCTAATGTCTTCATCAAAAATCCTAAAGTCCCTTAAAACACCAACAAACAGACACAGTCCTTCCTTCCTTCCCCCTTTGCCCAGTCCAGAGTACCGTATCTCAGGAAAGGAAATAGAAGTCCCATGGCTCAGGCAGTCCTCTGATTCTTCCCAGTTAGTACTCCATCTTGACTGGGAGACCTCCCTGGGTTCATTGCACCCTCAGCTGTGTCGCAGGGATTTCTACTAAAATGAGGTGGTGGTTCCCCCTTCTAAAGCTGTGGGGGTCCCCACTCTGGCAAAGGCACATGGTCCTCTCTCCTAGGGCCATGGGAGTCTCCACTCAGCCAAAACCACATGCTTCTCCCTCCCTACAAAGCTATGGGAAGGGAGAGTCCCCACTCTGCCAAAGCCACGTGGTTCTCCCCTCAATGGCTGCCGTGTCTGGGTTTAAATCCCCATGCCAATCTTCCTCTGCAGCCCCATTTCTGGCTCCTCCTACACTCGGGCACACTTGCCCTCAATCTGCTGTCCTTTCCAGCTTCTCTGGTTGCCATTATGGGGTCGTCTGGGCAGGTGCGACCCCATGTCATGGAGCCAAACTTCTCCAAGCTACCACGCAGGTGCTGTAACTCAGGGGACTTGCGCCCCAGTCACATCTTGGGGGAAGGTCCCTTTCCATCCCCCTGGCCTAGAGCATGGCCATAGCTATTTAACAAATCTAAGTGACCAGCCAAAGGCTATAGGTATGTTAAATGACCATGCCATGGAGTAGCTGCAAAGCTGCCCTGCATGTTCTTGCTCTGTGTGCCCCTTCCCCCAACTCACACCTGTTGGGGAAGGGGTGTAGACATCTTAAAATCTCCTGGACACCTTGAGTTCTGGATCCCATTTCAAATGCCCATCTCGGGTCCCCCCTCTTGGCTGCACCCTGTAACATTAATTCAATTCACACAAGTTTATCTACTTGGGAATCTGCCAATATATCACTAGATGCTAAAGGGCATATGGACAGTACCTGCTTTGAATCTTTATGCATTTTTAAACATTTTTTGTTTTTCAAGTACAGTTTTCTGCCTTTTCCCTCCACCCTTCCCAACAACCCCACCCCTCCCCACCTCCCTCCCCCATTTCCACCCCCTTGTTGTTTTCCATATATCCTTTATAATTGTTCCTGTAAACCCTTCACACTTTTTCTCGTTTATCCCCTTCCATCTTCTTTCTGATGACTGTCAGCCTGTTCTCAATGTCAATGTTTCTGGCTATACTTAGCTTGCTTGTTTGTTTTGTTGATTAGGTTGCTGTTAAAGATGACATCATATGGTATTTGTCTTTCATCTCCTGGTTTATTTCACTTAGCATAATGTTCCCCAGTACCATCCATGCTGTTCCAAAGGATAGGAGATCCTATTTTCTTTCTGCTGTGTAGAATTCCATTGTGTAGATGTACCATTGTTTCTTGATCCACTCATTTAGTGAAAGGCACTGGGGTTGCTTCCAGCACCTGGCTATTATAAATTGTGCTGCTATGAACATTGGGGTGCATAGGTTCATTTGGATTGGTGTTTCAATGTTCTTTGGATATAATCCTAGCAGTGGAATTGTGAGGTCAAAAGGCAGTTCCATTTTGAGTTTTCTCAGGGAATTCCATAGTGTTTTCCATAGTGATTGCACAAGTCTTCATTCCCAACAACAGTGCACTAGGGTTCCCTTTTCTCCACAATCTCTCCAAAATTTGCCCTTTGTTGCTTTGTTTATGATGGCCATTCTGACTGGTGTGAAGCGGTATCTCGTTGTGGTTTTAATCTGCATCTCTCTGATGGCTAGAAATACTGAGCATCTTTTCATGTGTCTCTAGATCCTCTGTCCTCCTTGGAGAAGTGTCTGTTCAAGTCCTTTGCCCATTTTTAATTGGGTTGCTTGTCTTCTTAAAGTGGAGTCATGTAAGTTCTTTATATATTTTGGAGATTAAACCATTGTCTGAGGTATTATTGGCAAATGTTTTCCCATACAGTTGGTTCCTTTTTTATTTTAATACTATTTTCTTTAGCTGTGCAGAAGCTTTTTATTTTGATGAGATCCTATTTGTTTATTCTTTTCTTTGTGTCCCTTGCTCTAGCGGACATATCAGTAAAAATGTTGCTGTGTGAAATATTTGAGATTTTCCTGCCTGCGTTCTCCTCTAGGACTCTAATGTTGTCAAGACTTATATTTAAATCTTTTATCCATCCTGAATTTATTTTTGTGTATGGTGTAAGTTGATGGTAAAGTCTGTTTTTTTTTTTTTTGCATGTAGCTGTCCAGTTCTCCTAACACCATTTGTTGAAGAGTCTATCTTTGCTCCATTTTATGCTACTGCCCCCTTTGTCAAATATTAATTGACCATAGGGACTTGGTTTATTTCTGGGCTCTGTGTTCTGTTCCATTGGTCTATATGCCTGTTTTTATGCCAGTACTGGGCTGTTTTGATTACAGTTGCTTTGTAATACAGTTTGATATCAGGTCTTGTGATTCATCCTACTTTGCTCTTCTTTCTCAAAATTGCTGCAGCTATTTGGGGTCATTCATGGTTCCATATAAATTTTTGAAGTGATTGTTCTGTACTTTGTGAATTATGCCATTGGTACTTTAGTAGAGAGTACATTGAATCTACGAATTGCTTTGGGTAGTATGGACATTTTCATGATGTTAGTTATTCTGATCCATGAACACAGTATCCATTTGTTTGTGCCTTCTTTAATTTCTTTCTTCAGTGTTGTGTAGTTTTCTGAGTACAGGTCTTTTACCTCCTTAGTTAGGTTTATTCCTAAGTATTTTATTGTTCTTTTTGCTGTGTCAAATGGGATTTTTTTCTTGGTTCTGCTTCTGCTGTTGCACTGTTGGTATACAAAAATGCCTTTGATTTCTGGATATTGACTTTGTATCCCACTGTTTTGCCAAATTCATGTATTAGGTCATGCAGGTTTTTTGAGAAATGTATAGGGTTTTCTATGTACATTATCATGTCATCTACAAACAATGAAAGTTGTGTTTCCTCTTTTCCAATTTAGATACATTTTATTTCTTTTTCTTATCTGATTGCTATAGCTAGGACTTCCAATACTATGTTGAATAGGAATAGTGAAAGTGGACAACCTTGTCTTGTTCCTGATCTTAGTGGGAAAGGTTTTAGTTTTTGCTCATTGAGTATGATGTTGGCTGTAGGTCTCTCATATATGGCCTTTATTATGTTGAGGAATCCTCCCTCTATTCCCACGTTGCTGAGTATTTTTATCATAAATGGGTGCTGTACCTTATCAAATGTTTTCCTGCATCGATTGATATGATCGTGTCATTTTTATCTTTGCTTTTGTTTATGTGATGTATTATGTGTATTGATTTGCAAATGTGGTACTATCCTTGCATCCTTGGGATGAATCCCAACTCATTGTGATGTATTATCTTTTTAATGTATTGCTGAATGTGGTTTACCAATATTTTGTTGAGGATTTTAGCATCTATGTTTGTCAGTGATATTGGCCTGAACTTTTCTTTCTTTGCTGTATATTTATCTGGTTTGGGGATTAGGACGATGATGGCCTCATAAAAAGAGTTTGGGAGTCTTCCATCTTCTTGGATTTTTTTGGAATAGGCAGTGAAGGATAGGGGTTAGGTTTTCCTTAAATGCTTTATAGAATACTCCTGTGAAATCATCTGGTCCATGGCTTTTGTGTGTCAGGAGTTTTTTTTGTTTTTTTTTTGTTTGTTTGTTTTGTTTTGTTTTTATCACTGCTTCAATTTCATCAGCTGTATCAGTTTGTTCAGGCTTTCTGCTTCTTCTTCATTCAGTTTTGGAAGGTTATATTTTTCAGAAATTTCTCCATTTCACCTAGGTTTTCAAATTTCTTGGCATATAGTTCTTTGTAGCAATTTCTTACAATCCTTTGTAGTTTTTAGTATCACTTGTAATCTGTTCTCTTCCATTTCTGGTTGTGTTTCTTTGGGTCCTGTCTCTTCTTTTCTTCATGAGTCTTCCTAAAAGCTTCTACATTTTGTTTATTTCTTCAAGGCACCAGCCCCTGGATTTATTGATCCTTAGAACTGTGCTTTTAGTCTCTATGTCATTCAATTCTTCTCTGATTTTGGTTATTTTCTTCCTTCTACTTCCTCTGGGCTGTCTTTGCTGTTATTCCTCAAGTTCTTGCAGGTATAGGGTTAGGTTGTTTGTTTCAAATGTTTCTTTTTTTTTGTTTTAGGTGTGCCTGTATAGCTAGGAATTTTCCTTTCAGGGAGGTCTTTGCTGTGTCCCAGAGTTTTGGGTTCATGTGAATTCATTTTCATTTGTTTCCAGGAACTTTTTGATATCCTCCTCGATCTCCTTTTTGACCCATTTATTGTTTTATAACATGCTATTCAATCTTCATGAGTTTGAGTGTTTTTGAGTTTTTTCCTTGAGGTTGATTTCTAGTTGTAGCCCCTTGTGGTCAGAGAAAATGCTTGATATAATTTCAATTTTCTTGAATTTGTTGTGGGTTGTTAAATGTCCTATCATGTGGTCTACCTTTGAAAATTTCCCATGTGCATTTGAAAAGAATGTGCATTTTGCTTATTTAGGATAAATGACTCTATGTATATCAGTTAAGTGCATTTGATCTATGACATTGTTCAATGATGCAATATATTTGTTGGTATTTTGTTTGAAACATCGGCCCATTTTTGATGATAGGGAGTTAAAATCACCTACTATAATGGTGTTACTGTAAAGATCTTTTGTGAAGATTTTCTTTATGTATTTGGGTGCTCCTATGTTGGGTGCATATATACTTACAATGCTTATGTCCTCTTGATGGGATATTCCCTTGAGTATTATGAAGTGATCTGGCTTTCTTTTTATTGCCCTTCTTTTGAAGTCTATTTTGTCTAATATGAGTATTGCTACCCTGGCAATTTTTTCTTGTCTGTTTCTTTGGAATATTTGTTTCCAACCCTTCATTTTCAGACTCTGTAGGTCTGTTGTAGGTAGCATATGTGTGGGTAATGATTTCTTATCTGTTCAGCTATTCTATGTGTTTTGATTACAGCATTTAATCTATTTACATTTGAGGTCTTTATTGATAAGTACTTATTCATTGTCATTTTACTTCCTTCTTACCTGTGTCCCTCTCTCTCTCTCTCTCTCACTCTTCATTTTCCTTTTCTTAAACACACCCTTTAGTATCTTTTGCAACACTGGTTTGGGAGAGGTGTATTCTTTGAGGCTTCTTTTGTTTGGGAAAGTCCTTATTTGACCTTCCATTTTAATTGAGAGCCTTGCTGGTTAGAGTGCCCTTGGTTGCAGGCCTTTCTTGTTCATTGCCTGGAATATTCCTTGCCAATACCTTGTTGCTTGGAGTGTTTTCACTGAGAAATCAGCAGATAACCTTATTAGGGGTGCCTTGTATGTTACTTCTTGTTTCTCCCTTGCTGCCTTTAAGATTGCCTCTTTGTCTTGGAATTTTGCCATTTTAATTATGATGTGTCTTGAAGTGGGCCTCTTTGGGTTCCTCTTGATTGGAACTCTCTGTGTTTCCTGGATTTGTGTGACATTTTCTCTCATCAATTAGGGAAGTTACCTATCATTACCTTTTCAAACAGGTTTTCTATCCCTTGCTCTTCTTCTTCAGTTTCTGGTACCCTATTATATGGATATTATTACAGCTCATATTGTCCTGCAGTTCCCTTAACACCTAATTGTTCTTTCTGAGTTTTTTTTTTCCTTTTCTTGCTCTTCCTGGTTTTTTTTTTCCTACCTTGGCCTCCAGCTCACTGATTTGATATTCTTCTTCATCTAGCCTTCTTTTAATTTCTTCTACTGTGTTCTTCAACTCAAAAACTATATTCTTCATTTCCTTCTGGCCATTGTTGATAATTTCTATTTCCTTTTTCATGTGGATATAGTTTTCAGTGAGTTCATCATAGTTTTGCTGTAGTTTTTGGTAACTCTCTGTGAGCTCATTGAACTTCCTGATAACCATTGCTTGAGCTTAATATCCAATAGTTGACTTGCCTCTGTTTCATTTAGCATTCTTTCTGAGACTTCCTCCTTTCCCTTCATTCAGGTTTTTTTTTGTCTTCCCATTGTTTGTGAGACTCTTCTTGTTAGCCTCTTCTTTTTAAGTTGATCTGTTCTGATTCCCTGGGTTTGTGGTGTGAACTTCTATGGTAGGAGACCTGGGAGATTCAGTGGTGGTGATGTAAATCCCTTGAACTTGCTGCTCTTGGGCTGTTGTGTATGTTGGCTCTCTGGATGCATTTGGGTTTTGATTTTTGGGGGGTCTTCGTTGATGGGTCCTTCCTTCCAGCTTGTTAACTGAGGATCATTCTGCCCACCACATCTTTTATGCTGTTGTGCATGTGCAGACAGGTTGTGTTGAAGCTGGTTCTTCTGTCTGCCTGAGGTTTTGAGGCTTCTCCCACTATTGTTCAGTTTTTGTTCTGGGTAATTTTTCCACCATTTTGTTGTAATTCCAAATTGGTCTTATGTAAAGGTTAGTGTGGCCTCCACTCACTCCTTCACTGACTTCCTTTATTATCTTTTGATGGTTCCTCTGTTGGTGAGTTCTCTTTTCCAGCAGGTATACTGGTGTTCACATCTCTCATGAACTCTTTTATGTGATCAGTTGGAGGTGGAAAACGAATTGGACTAAGACAATGGGAGTGTCTTCTATGGGATGTAAAGAGAGAGGAGATTCTTTGGATAAGTATAGTGTTAACCATGATATTTCACTCAATGAGCCACTTTTTTAAAAGGGCAAGAAAAAGATAAGACTCTTGTTAGAGGGGGAAAGGATTATGAGTTGAACCTCCAAAACAGTGAGCTTGTGGGTAGTTAGATTATGAGGTATTGTGACTATAAAGGATAGAAAATAAACATAGTGCACGAGAGAATAGAGTTAACCACAATAGTAATAAAGTTTTGGAAGACAGTGAACTGGGCTAAGATCTGCGAGTTGTGTTGTATAGAATTTACAATTGTATGGACAACAATTATTGACAATAATACTGGAACAACAATCATATGACAGAATCTATATGATTTAAATAACAAGAATAGGAAGTACACAATCTAGACTAGTGTGCTCTTGGAACACAAGTGAAGTTAAAGTAAGAAAATTAAAAATTCACTATGAAAGGGTGCTAGATGGAGAACAGAAAGAACAAAAAATTGAAAACTTATATGAAAACATAATGAAGGAAAACTTCCCCAATCTGGCCAAAAAAATTGACTTATAGGAAGTCCAGGTAGCTCAGGGAGTCCCAAAGAATTTGGACTGAAGGAGGAACACAACAAGGCATGTCAGAATTACAGTAGCCAAGATTAAAGATAAGGAGAGAATCTTAAAAGCAGCAAGAGAAAAGGAGACAGTTACCTACAAAGTAGTACCCTTTAAACCATCAATTGATTTCTCAAAAGAAACCTTGCAGTCAAGAAGGGGCTATAAAGACGTGTTTGAAGTCATGAAAGGCAAGGACCTACAATCAAGATTACTCTATCCAGCAAAGCTATCATTTAGCATAAAACAAACAGACAGACAAACAAATGATAAAGTGCTTCCCAGGTAAGGTCAAGTTAAAGGAGTTCATCATCACTCAGCCCTTATTATATGAAACGTTAAAGGGACTTATCTAAGAAAAAAGAAGATAAAAAAATATGAACAGTAAAATGACAACAAACTCATAGCCATTAACAATCGAGCCTAAAAGAAAAACAAAAACAAACTAAGCAAACAATTGGAACAGGAACAGAATCACAGAAATGGATATCACTTGGAGGGTTACCAGTTGGGGGAGTTGGAGGGGGATATAGGGGGAAAATGACAGAGAATAAGTAGCATAAATGGTAGTTAGAAAACAGAAGGAGGTTAAGAATAGTATCGGAAATGTACAAGCCAAAGAACTTATATGTACAACCCATGATCATGAACTAAATGGTGGGAAAGTAAGTGGGAGGGGATGTGCAGGGTGGAGGGGAATAAAGGGAGGGAAATGGGACAATTGGAATAGCATAATCAATAAAATACATTCTTTAAAAAATACACTATGAAAGAGAGAACAAGGAAAACCTGTCAAACAATACAATTAAACAAAGAAATTGAAGAAAACTAAACAGAAAGAAGAGAAATTAAAAAATACTAATAAAATAAAAGAAGTAAAAATAATGAAAAATAATACTAATACTAATAAAAATAACATGCAAATTCTCTGGAATAGCAAAGTGAAATTTGTCTGTTTCTCAATTTTGGGAATTAGTTTTGTGATCCCTCTTTGTATTGACTTGTCCTCTCACCACTCCAGGTCTAATTGTCTCACTTTGGGATAAAGAAAAAAAGAAAAAATATATATATACAGAGAAAGAAAAGCCTCCTGCTGACTTTAAACTGGCCAAGTGATTTCTGCTAGTCTTCCTGGCTACAGCAGGCTGAGAGGGGTTGGGTTTTGCTTTTCTCCCTTCCTGTGGTTTTGTGAGGGTGGGGGCCAGGTCTGGGCTGCACTCTTCACAGTTGCCCAGCCTCTAGCCCAGTTCCTCAGTTCACTGCTGGGCCCCCAGTGCCCTTCTGTGCCAGGCCTATGCCTTCAGTCCACCAGTTGTGTTGTCCTTAAGGTATACCAATTAGGGGCAACCCACACACCACCTTCTTGCTGTTTGCTGTCCTAGGTAGGTGCTAGGCACTCTCAAAGTCTCTTCAGGGTAGTTCACCTCCCTCTCTGAGTTAATTTGAAAGACCACTAACTTCTGAGCCCTGCTGCTCTCCTCTGTAGGAGGTGCCTCTGCCTTCCTGTTAGTGAGCCAGTCCAGCTTCATGGGGCTAGGGTGCCATTCATGGCTGCAGCAGGGGCACAGGTACAGGACTGTGGTGGTGGGGGTGGTTGCTGCTGAAGTTGCAGTGGCATGGACAAGAGTGTGGCTGAGGCTGTAGCCATGGAGGCAGGGGAATTGTGAGGGCCACAGGAGTGCTTGGGGTGTGCCCTCCACCACCGCGGTGGTGGGAGTGTGGCTGAGGCTGCAGCTGTGGTGGCCATAGGTTAGCCAGGGTGGCAGTAGCAGCCACCATGGGGGAGTTCCCTAAACAGCCACCCAGAGCCTCTTTTCTGAACAAAATCTTCTTGTACAAACCTGCAGCTCCCCAGCACCTGGCCTCTCACACAGCCCAACTTTCATACTGGAGTGGAGACTATCTGGGTTGGGGTCCATCATGGCCTAACTCTTCTCCCTTCTCCAGGTGTCACTCCACTCCCCAACTGCTCTGGTAATGACCCAGCCAGTGTCCACAGTCTCAGAAGTTGAGCACTGCCCCTGTGAGTCTCTCAGTTCATCTTTATTCCCCCCAGTGATTTCATCCAGGTCCATCCTGGTGCTGCTCTATCCTCCCTGTTTGGCAGGGGAGGGAGCCATTGACCTGGCTGTCTTCCAAGACTACTGTGGCAGATGCTGGGCCTAGGGCTGCAGCAGCCCTGGTCCCTGTGGTGATCCCAAGGACCTTGCTAGCCCAAAGCATTCTCCTCACCATTTGTTTTTCAATGTCCTCTACAATTTGGGCCTCCAACCTTCATATATGCTGGGATGCCATTGGCTATTTACTCTGTTCCTCAGGAGATCAGCTAGAGGTTCCACCTGTGCGGAGGAGGAAAAGGACTCCACTCCCACCTACCTCACTACCATCTTCCTCCTCTCAATTTGACCTTAGCTTGAGGTCAGGAAAAATTCCTAGGAAACTACCTTATGTGGTGAGCAGAAAGAGTTAAAAATGGATGGTGTCTTTCAGAAGCTTTGGTGGAAGGAGCAGAATAGCTAGAAGGAAGACAACCAGAGTTCTTGGTGGCCTTCAAATGGAAAGTGTTGGGACTATATAAATTTGTTAAAGGTTTAATATTTATTGGAGGAGAAAGCAAAAGTTAATGTGGGGATTTTAAAATAATTTTTAAGGAGGGGAGTGACTAGTTGTTTCATATTTTTTAGTTTTCTGGCTCTCAATGCATTGTCACTTCTCATAAATGCCTTAGTAGTTATGTGATATCTGACTCCTTCATTCAACATATTTTCATTTCAGATATCTCTAACACTTCACTCAAAGAAACAGCAGCCTATGGATTTGAAGTTTAGTGTTCAGAGTGTTAGGCATATATTAAGTTTTCATCTCAACTTAGCCATGTCATACAGAGGCTAAATTATTTAAATTATTTTTATCTGTAATGTGAGATGACAACAAATAACAAGGTTGTTGTGAACATCAGAGATGAAATAAATGAAATGCATTGCTTGGTACTTGAACATTCATTAAGTGGTGATTGTTATTCATATTTTGGTGTCATTAAGTATACTTTTACTTTTACCTTTAGCAAGTTGTGGTTGGGGCCCTTTAATATCTCTCACATAGAAAAGTTTCATAGATGTAGCAAGATTAAAGTTATTGTCATTATCAAAGACTATTATATCCTCTTTGGGAAATAAGATGTTTAGAAAGTGGACAGTGTGATTTTCTCAATGTTTGACATTTGTCTGGCAATTTGTTTCTGTGGACAATGACTTATTTTCCTGAAGAAGTAATAGCAAATTTCAGAGTCTGTTTTCAACACAGCTAAAATAAAGCCTGACTTAAAAATTTATAATCGTAATAAAAACAGATGAAAGACAATTTATTTTTTAAAGATTTTATTTACTTATTTTTAGAGAGCGGGAAAGAGAAGGAGAGAAACATTGATTGTTTGCCTCTCATGTGCCCCCAACTGGGGATGTGGCCTGCAAACTAGGTATGTGCCCTGACTAAGAATCAGTCTGTAGTGCAGGATGACACCCAATCCACTGAGTCACACCAGTCAGTGTGAAAAACAATTTACTCATAGGAGGCTCTAGAGTAAAAATAAAAAGTTGTAGCTCGTAGTTTTTTTTTTTTTTTTCAGTATGATTAGAGATTGAGGAATATCAGATTTATAAATGATGAAATTCAGAAGTTGGGTGCAAAATTTCCTAGACAAGTACTTCTCCAGAAAATCCCATCACTCAAAATATGTCCGCCCTAAGGCCACACCCCTTTCACAACTCACTTTCTTTGGTTTGGCATTATTTTCTAGTTTAGGATAGAGTCATCCCAGGTGTAAAACTTCAGGAAGCATTTGCTCATAACAGCACTGAGAATGGAGAAACTTCACATGGGTTTTTAGAAATGCCCTTGCTGTATTACTGACATTTTATATGAAATGGTATTTTCAATTTTTTTTTTACTTGTCAGAAAACCTGATTGATAGGTTTCAAAATACAGATCTTGGTTTTCTAGCATTTTTTTAATTGGATGAAAAAGAGAACTAGATTCAGCATGAGTCTATGAATTACCAATGTGCAATTTTAGATTTATAGGATTGGGTGGAACTCAATTAGATTTGGTGGAAAGAGTGTATAAATAAAGTACGTATCCAATTTAATATTGATCAGGTTTTTCATATGGGGGGCTTTAATTATTTCAGCTCACCATTTTTGAACTATTTGCATAACTCTGTAATGACATTTGTTCTACTATAAAACAGAAAATAAAGCAAGCCCAGACCAGATGTGTTTTGAGGGAAATAAGGAAAGATGATAACATCACTTAATAATGTATTATAACCAAGAAGAAAATTAAAGGCTTTGGTGACCTTAGTTTAATTCACAAATGATCACATTTCCTACTTGGACTGATTTAGGAGTGCAAGTTATTTGGCTTCTATTATTAGGATGTGCAATCGGGGCATGCGATTACAGTTTTTTTTTTTTTTTCCCATGTGTGTTAATTCTGTGTTGCAGTAGATGGTGGGGACATTGATAAAGCATTACATATATTTTCTTCAAGGGAAATTTCCATAGACAGGTTTAATGTTCTTGACATATAATCAAAACCTTGTGGACTTTAATACTGATGTAGTTCTAAACCTTCTGGTGTAGGGTTTAGTCTGTGGGTTGGAGGGTCAAAAAATATGGAATTTATATACTCAGGAAACATTTTGAACACCTGCCAGGTGCCAGGTCCCATGATAGTTGTGTGAGCTATCTTATCACAATGAATAAAACATGTTCTGTCCTTAAAATGTTCCCACATGTGGATAATAAAACAGGCACCAAATCCAGTAAATATGTACTAAATGATGAATTAACTAAGGGAAACTAGGACAGAAATAGACGCTGTCTACCTGGAATTCAGCAGTACTCAGATTTTTTGAATCCAGAACTGATGAATAAGAGTTAATTTGTTATGGAAGTGAAGGGGGAAATTCCAGGGGAAGGCAAAGACCCAAAGTTATGAGTCTGTGTACCATGTGCTAAGGAAAATTTGGACCATTCCAGTAGTCTACAGAGATTTCTGTGTGCCTTAGATGGCTACAGACAAAATGTGTCAATATTGTCTCCATTATAGGCTAGTCAGAAATCAGATTTGAGTGTAGAAGGCAAAATATTAATAAGAAATTAGGCCATTTTCATGTTAAGGCTTAGAAAAACTATAGGTATTACTATTATGGTATAAGAATGTAAGATATGGCAATGCTTTTAAATTTATTGAATTTTATTTTCTTGCAGTTAAGAACACTCAACGTGAGATCTAATATCTTAACAAACTGTTAAGTGTACAATACAGTATTGTTAACAATAGGCATGATGTTGTAGAGAAGATTTTTGTAACTTATTTACCTTGCACATTTAAAACCTAATACCCATTGATTAATTATTCTCCATTGCTTCCTCCTCCAATTTCCTGGTAATCACCATTCCACTCTTTGATTCTATGAGTTTTACTATTCTAGATATTTCATAGAAGTGGACTCATGCAGTATTGGTCCTTTTGTGACTTACTTATTTTACTTAACACAATGTCTTTGAGAATTATCTATGTTGTCACATAGTGTATTTTTTATTTTTAAGGTTGAATAATAATATTTCATTGTATGTGTATAACTCATTTTCTTTGTCCATTCATCTGTTGAACTTTTAGTTTATTTCCACATCTTGGCTATTGTGAATAATGCCACAATGAACATAGAAGTGCTAATATTCTTTTATAAAATTTATTTTTATTCCTTTGGGTAAATACCCAGAAGTTTGGTAGGTAGATCATGTGGTATTATTATTTTTATTTTTGCAGAAATCCCCATACTGTTTTCCCCAAAGGCTATACAGTTTTACATTTCAACTAACATTGTATAATGTTTCCAGTATTTCTGTATCCTAACCAACAATTATTGTTTCTCTTTAAGAATACAAATCCTAAAAAATATAAGATGAGTTGTGGCTGATGTGGTTCAGTGGATTTAGCTCTGGCCTGCAAACCAAAGGGTTGCCAGCTCAATTCCAAGTCAGGGCATATGCCTGGTTTCAAGGCCAGGTCTCCAGTAGGGAGCATGTGAGAGACACCCACACATTAATGTTTCCCTCCCTTTCTCCCTCCTTTCCCCTCTCTTTGAAAATAAATAAAATCTTTTAAAATATATAAGATGATATCATTGTGGTTTTGATTTGAATTTCCCTGATTATTAGTGATATCAAACACCTTTTTATATGCCTGTTGGACATTTATTTGTCTTCTTTAGAGAACTGTCTATTCAAAACTGCATTCTATCCTTCTTTTTTTATGTATTTTGTTTATTTTTATTGTGATAGGAACAGATAATATGAGATCTACCTCCTTAACAAAATTTTAAGTATAGATACAATATTGTTGTCTATAGGCACAAACGTTTTACAGCAAATCTCTAGAACCTACTCATTTTGCAAAACTGAATTTTTATACCCTTTGGACAGCACATTCCATGTTCCCTTCCCTCTGGCCCTGGTCTGACTTATTTTTGAGATATTTAGTCTTTTTTGTCCTCCAGACCAGGGGTGCCCCACCACCAGACCACACACTGGTACCTGTTAAAAGTATGCAGCATAGCAGTGCATGAGCTGCAGAAGAGTCAGCAAGCTTAATTTTCATTTACAGCCACTCCCCATTGTCAGCATTACTGCCTGAGCTCTTCCCCCTGCCCTCTGTCAGATCAGTGGAAGCATTAAATTCTCATAGGAACGGGGACAGTACTGTGAATTGTGCATGTGAGGGATCTAGGTTGTATACTCCTTATGAGAACCCAATGCCTGATGATCTGAGATGGAGCTGAGGCAATGATGCTAGCACTGGGGCAAATAGAGATTATCATTAGCAGAGAGGTTTGACTGCACAGAAACCATAATAAATTAATTGCTTGGGGGCTCATATCAAAACCTTATCAGTGAGTGGCAAGTGACAATTAAGCTACATCTGGTGGCAGGCTATAAAGATATCCCCCACCCTAGTCTGTGGAAATACTGTCTTCCATGAAACTGGTCCCTGGTACCAAAAGAGTTGGGGACTATTGCTCCAGACTGTTGTACACATTTCAGGTCAATCAGCAACACATGAGATTCCTAAATGGACTATTTGTCTTGCCCTAGGAACTATTCACCATTGTGGGCTTAGGAATTAAGTAGCTTCTTGCTGTGAGACATCCTAAAAGCTTCACGTTTAGCAGTGAAATCCTCTGGTCACATAGCACCTGGCAGAATATATCTCTTTCCATTTCTGTCTTCTTTTTATATGGCACCTGAAGTTTACCTTATCTGGCCTGGTGATGGGGAACTGGTATATATTAAGTATTTAGGACACAGATGTTGCTGGAGAAGCCCTAGGATATCCCCTGATGAGGAAAGATGCTCTTGAAGTGCACATGTATGCATAGGAGCTTGTGCATGCCATAGGCCTACCTGGTGAGACTGGAGGGGATGAGTGACAGGCACAGAATTGGCAAGGGCCTTTGGGACATAGCAGTATGGAAAGGGAACTCTTGTGAGAGGCAAAAGTGGGCAGAGGTTGAGTTGGTCATGAGAGGGAAGAAATATGAAGGCAGAGGCTGCAGGGAGGGTGCCAATTTAGTTGACATCAGCAGGTCTAAAGTCATAGGTGTCATCCCTCAGGAACTCTCAGTGGGTCCTGGAAGGAGGCTGCAGGGTCTGCTTCATGGTAGGGAATGATCTTGGTTATGTTTAGACCATTTTTTAAATTGGGCCATTAGATATTTTTTTTATTATTGAGTTGTAAGTGTTCCTTACATGTTTTGGAAATTAATCCTTTATCAGATACACATTTTACAAATATTTCCTTTCATTCTATGGGTAGCTTCATAACTCTGTTGATTATTTATTTTCCTATATAAAAGTTTTCAATTTGATTAAACCCCACTTGTCCATTTTTGCTTTTTTTGACTGTGTTTTTTGTGTCAGGTCCATAAAATAATTTCCAAGGCAATGTCATGAAGCTGTTCTCCTATGTTTTCTTCCAGAAGTTTAGACTCTAACATTTGTGTCTTTAATTTATTTAACGTTGATTGTTGGTATATAGTGAAATAATGGTTCAATATAATTTTTTTTTCCTGTGGATGTCCAGTTTACTGAAAATTATTTGTTGAAGAGACTATCTTTTCCCCATTGTACACTTTTGGCACCCTTTTAGAAGATCAGTTGACTGTAGATGCATAGATTTACTTCTGGGCTCTCAAATCTGTACAATTGGTCTACATGTTTGCCAATACGACAGGACCATACGTCTTAATTACTGTAGTTTTATAATATATTTTGAAATCAGGAAGTACAAAGCCTTCACTTTTATTCTTTTTCAAGTTCATTTGGCTTCAGGGTTCTTTGGGTTTCATCTGAATTTTAGAATTTTTAAAGAAATTAAATAAAAATTATAGCAGAAATAAAAATAATAAACAATAGAAAAATCAGTAAAAATAAGAGCTTGATTTTCTTTTTTTAATATATTTTATTGATTATGTTGTTACAGTTGTCCCATTTTCCCCCTTTGTTCCCTTCTGCCTGGCACACCCCATCCCTCCTGTATTCCCCCACTTTAATTCATGTCCATGGGTAATACATATAAGTTCTTTGGCTTCTACATTTCCTATACTATTCTTAACCTCCCCCTATCTATTTTCTACCTACCATTTTTGCTACTTATTCTCTGTCATTTTCCCTCTCTCTCCCCACCCACTCCCCGGGCTGATAACCCTTCATGTGACCTCCATTTCTGTGATTCTGTTCCTGTTCCAATTGTTTGCTTAGTTTGTTTTTGTTTTCGTTTTAGGTTCAGTTGTTAATAAGTATGACTTTGTTGTCATTTTGCAGTTCATATTTTTTATCTTCTTTTTCTTAGATAAGTCCCTTTAACATTTCATATAATAAGGGCTTGGTGATGATGAACTCCTTTTCCTTATCTGGGAAGCATTTTATCTGCCTTTCTACTCTAAACGATAGCTTTGCTGGATAGAGTAATCTTGGATGTAGGTCCTTGCCTTTCATGACTTGGAATACTTCTTTCCAGCCCCTTCTTTCCTGCAAAGTTTCTTTGGAGAAATTAGCTGATAGTCTTATGGGAACTCCTTTGTGGGTAACTGTCTGTTTTTCTCTTGCTGCTTTTAATACTCTCTTTAATCTTATCTTTACTCTTGGCTACTCTACTTATGATGTGCCTTGATGTGTTTCTCCTTGGATGCAGCTTCTTTGGGACTCTCTGAGATTCCTGGACTTCTTGGAAGCCTATTTCTTTTACCAGATTGGGGAAGTTCTACTGCATTATTTGTTCAAATAAGTTTTCAATTTCTTGCTCTTCCTCTTCTCCTTCTGGTACCTCTATGATTTGGATGTTGGAACATTTAAAGATGTCCTGGAGATCCCTAAGCCTCTCCTCATTTTTTTGAATTTTTCTTTCTTAATTATGTTACAGTTGAACATCTATTTCTTCCTTCTGGTCCACACTGTTGATTTAAGTCCTGGTTTCCTTCTGTGGGGGATACCAGCAAGCAGTATCCATCCCTGCTGCAGATGCTCATCAAAACATGAGAAAAACATACACAGAGACAACCGGGTCCTGTGGGAAAATGGGGACCAAACAACCACTCTCTGTAGTGGAGAGCACGCCGAGCCCCCGCCTGAGAAGGCTTTTTATTAAGAATACAGACTCAGTTTGTGGATTCACAGTCTGGCAGAAAAGATCAAAAGGAATAGATAACTTTCAAAGGTGCTGACAGAACTTCCGCTGGGATTCTGGGCAAAGTTTGGGGTTTTATCACTACAGGACCTAAAAGGCTGGTTTTGTTTCCTGCCTGTGCCTTCAAATTCTAATTCAATAGTATGCTCCAGCAAGCAGATCTCACAGGATCTTGCATATTCTATGTCCCAGGCCTGATTACCCCTGGGGTCTGCCAACTCTGGTCTGGGCTGCACCACCCCTGTTATTTCTGCAGGCCTGAGTCAACAAAGGAGACAAAGGCAGCCAGGATACTTGGAATTCTTACAACTAAGAACAAGGACTCAGGCTTTGACAAAGCAGAGGGGGCAGGGTTTGATGTCCATCACCCCTTCATTTCCACAGCCCTGAGTCTCCTCCCTGAGGCCTCCTCGTAATCATGCCTGTTTTAGGCGATTCCCTCCATGGGAAATCTTACTCGTCATTAGCTAACTGATCAAGCATAGGAGGCCAGGCACAGAACAGGCAGCGTTCATGCCAGGAAAATAAGTTTTGTCTCCTTAGTGGCTCCTGGTTCAGAGGTTTCTCACTCAGCCTAAGTCACTGGGGATTACAGCTTCCTGAGACCAGGCAGGGCAGACCCCAACATCCTTCCTGTCACTGTTGGTTCCTTGTACATTTTCCTTTATTTCACTTAGCATAGATTTCATTTTTTTCATCTAATTTATGACCATATGCAACCGATTCCGTGAGCATCCTGATTACCAGTGTTTTGAACTGTCCATCTGATAGGTTGACTATCTCTTCATCACTTAGTTGTATTTTTTTCTGGAGCTTTGATCTTTTCTTTCATTTGGGCCATTCTCCTTTTTTTTTTTTTTTTGTCTCAGCACACCTGTTACATAGTAAGAGGCGGAGATTTATTTGTTCACTGACATGCGCAGCGGCCTGCAGTATCTGCAACCTTATGGATGGGATACGGGACAAATTCACAGGGACTACTGAGTCCTGTGGAGGAAAAGGGGCAGGCCACTCTCTCAAGGGGAGAGTGCCACATGCCCTTGCCTAGACAGGCTATTATTGGGGGCTTTGCACAGGAATACAGGTACAGCTTATTAATCATTGTCAGGCAGTAAGGATCAAACAATATATAGCATACAAAGAACTACTAGAGCTCATTCTGAGTCAGGGTCTATCAGGTAAAAGACTACAAAACTTTGGGAAACAAACTCATTTCCTGCCCGGGCCTTTATCATTTAGTTAAGAACATTCTTAGCAAAGCAGTTTTCAAAGGATTTTTCATACCCTTTCTCAGGCTTGATTACCTGGGGAGCCCACCCTTTCCAGCACAGGGCTGCACCATCTTCTGTAACTGTTTCAGGCTTCAGTCAGCCAGAGGGGGCAAGATAGCCAGGAAATTAGGAGACTTCTTGCAGGCAGAATGAGGACTCAGGCTTTGTCAAAGCCAAGGGGCAAGGGTTCATCACCCCCTTTCTCCATAGCCCCCCAAGTCCTTCTCTGGGGCCTCCATGTGAGCATGTCTGTCCTAGATCGTTTCCCCCTTGGGGGATCTTACCCGTCATTGGCTAACGGATCAAACATTAGGGCCCAGTTATGGAAAAAGGAGCAGAAGCAGTGCTCCTGCCAGGAAGATAAGCTTCGTCTTCTTAGTGGCTTATGGTCCAAAGGTCACTCACTCAGCCTTAGCCATGGGGAGGTTACAGCTTCTGAAACCAGGCAGGGCAGCTCCCAACAGTTCCCCAGGGTGGGGCAACCCACATCGCTGTGTTGTGATGCTGTATGTGGGGGAGGTTTTTGAGAGGGAACAATGCTGCTTGCTCCACTTTCTGCCAATTTTTTTTTCTTTTTTTAATTGTTGTTCAAGTATAGTTTTCTACCTTTCACCCCCACCCCAGCCCAACACCCCAGCCCTCTCCACCTCCCTCCCCTGTTTCCACCTCCCCCTTGTTATTGTCCATGTGCCCTTTATCATTGTTCCTGCAAACCCTTCACCCTTTTCCTCTAAAATTCCCTCCCCTCTCTTCTCTGGTCACTGTCAGCCTGTTCTCAATTTCAGTGTCTTTGGTTATACTTTGCTTGCTTGTTTGTTCTGTTGATTAGGTCCCTGTTAAAGGTGAGAACATATGGTATTTGTGTTTTACTGCCTGAGTCTCTACCAATTTTTAGTCATTTCCCCCACTACCCACAATCCAATTGGGTCCTTCTGGTGCTGATTCCCAGGTGGATGGGCTTGTGCACATTCTAGTATGCTATTTGTCTCTTCAAAGCACTCTCCTGTGAGGCTGGGAGTTTCTCTGGCTGCTGCCTCAATGCTCACAGGTGTTTTCAATCAGAGGTTTGAGGCTTTATTTCCCTGTTCTGGAACTCTGTCTGAGTTCCCCAGTTGTTACTCTCGGTTTATCTGTTCATAGATGTGGGACTGGCCAATCCACAGTCTGCCACCTCACTGGGTCTGCCAGCTGCAGCCTTACCATGAGTCCTCTCCACCCAGCTGCAGGTCTCTGCCCCTCCTAAAGATCTGAAGAAATGTTTTTTCTTTAACTCCTTGGTTGTTGAGCTTCCATACAGTTTTCTGTCAGTTCTGGTTGTTTTTTGTTTTTGAATTTGTTGTCCTTCTTTTGGCTGTGTGAGGAGGCACAGCATATCTGCTTATGCCTCCATCTTGGAAGGAAGTCCTGATTTTCATCAAGATAAACAAACTTGACAAATTTTAGCTAAACTGAGAAAATTAAGAATGAAGACTTAAATAAACACAGAAATAAAAAAAGACATTAAATCTAATGCCACAAAAATTTGAAACAGGTTCATAGAAGACTGTTTTGAATAATTTCTTGTAAACAGGATAACCTAAAAGAAACTGATAAATTTCTAGAGATATACAACCTACCAAGATTAAATCACATAGCAACAAAAAAGTTTAAATAGTCCTATAACTAGTTAGGTGAATGAATCAATAATCAACAAACTCTTCATAAGGCAAAGCCCATGGCTTCAATGATGAATTCTACCAAGTAAAATTTATTCCCTGGATGCAAAGATGGCTCAACATACAAAAAAATAATTTGTGTGATACACCACATCAATGGAATAAAGGATATAATTTATATAATTATCAAAATAGATTATAGGAAGCACTTGGCAAAATTAAACATTCACCCATAATAAAATTCTCAACAAACTGGGAGTTGAAGAAATTACCTAACACTAATAAAGGCCATATATGAAAGCCTATAGCCAATATCTTGGGGGAACAGAGTATGCCACTTTAACAATATGCCTTTTTGAGTTTATTGATTATTTTAAACTGTTTTTTTTTTTAATTTATTGATTTTAGAGGTGGAGAGGAAAGGAGAGAGAGAGAGTTTGTTGTTCCACTTATTCATGCATTCATTGGTTGATTCTTGATTGTGCGCTGACAGAGGATCAAACCTACAACCTTGGCATATCAGGACATTGCTCTAAACAACTGAGCTAACTGGATGGTTATTTTTAAGAAACAAGAGTCTCAGGAAGCATGATTGACCTTTCCCCTAATTGCATAAAATAATTTAAGTAGAGGACCTGCTCCAGGAAGCCACCATCATAGAAAACTATAGTTTAATATGAACCGGTTGTGATAGAAAGGGAGAGACATATGAGCTTCATTTGATCAAAGTTCTCTCTGTACCCCATTGTTAGATGACCCAGAAAGTATTTGTTTACCGGATATTTGCTTTTCTATCTCTATGTGAATTACCTGCCTTCCACCCTTTCGAAGTCCTAAATAATTACCCCTTTCCCCTTTCTCAAGGTGGTGAATAAACCTTAATTTCTGGGTTTGTCCTTAGGCCCCATATTTTAATAAAAGCTCTGTACGTACATATGTAATTAAATTTGGTCATTTTCTCCTGTTAATCTGTCTCATTTTAATTCTTAGTACAGCCAAAGACCTAGTGGGAATAGGGGGAACATTTTTTCCCTCCCTTACCCATCATACTCAACAGTAAAAAACTAAAAGATTTTTCTCTCAGATCTGAAACAAGAGAAGGATGTACACCCTCACCACCTCTGTTTAACATAGTATTGGAAATCCTAGAAAGGGTAATTAGGCAAGAAAAGCAAATAAAGGCATTAAAATAAAAAGGAAGAAGTAGCATTGTCCCTGTTAGCAGATAAAATGATTGCATAGAGAAAAACCTAGACTCCACACAAAACACACATACAAACAAAAAGAGCAATTAAAACTAGTAAAGTAAGTAATGTTGCAAAATACAAAATCAAAATACAAAATATCAGTCACCTTTCTAGTTACTAACCATTAATAATCTGAAAAACATTAAGAAAGCAACCCCATTTATAATAGCACCAAAAAATAAAATAAAATACTTAAGTAAAACAACTAAGGAGGTGAAATAGCCCTGGCTGGTGTAGCTCAGTAAATTGAGTGCAGGCTGTGAACCAAAGGGTTGCTGGTTCAATTCCCAGTCAGGGTACATGCCTGGGTTGCAGGGTACATGCCTGGGTTGCAGGCATTCTCGTGGGGGCCATGCGAGAATCAACCACACGTGATGTTTCTCTTCCTCTCTTTCTTCTTCTCTTCCCTTCTCTCTAAATATAAATTTAAAAAAAAATAATAAAAAAGAGGTGAAATACTTATCTGCTGAAATGGAAAAAATATTAATAAAAATAATTAAATGAATTTACAAAGGTCATCATAACCAAATCAATAGACAACAAGTGCTGATGAGGTTGTGAAGAAAAGGGAACCCTAGTATCCTGTTGGTGGGGATGCAGACTGGTGCAGCCACTGTAGAAAACTAAAAGTGGAGCTGCCTTTTGACCTGGGAACTCCACTGCCAGAATTATACCCACAAAATCTTGAAATACCAATCCAAAAGAATTTATGCACCCCAATGTTCATAGTAGCACAATTTACAATAGCCAAATGTTGGAAGCAACCAAAGTGTCCATCAGTAAGTGAATGGATAAAAAAACTATGGTATATTTACACAATGAAATACTATCCAACAGAAAGAAAGAAGAAGCTCCTACCCTTCAGAACAACATGGATGGATCTAGAGAGCATTATGCTAAGTGAAATAAACCAGGTGGTAAATGAAGAAGCTCCTACCCTTCAGAACAACATGGATGGATCTAGAGAGCATTATGCTAAGTGAAATAAGCCAGGTGGTAAATGACAAAAACCATATGATCTCATCTATAAACGGATCCTAATCAGCAAAACAAAGAAGAAAGCAAGATATAGGTAGAAAGTTGAAATAAAGAACAAAATGATAGTAAGTAACCAGAGGTGAGAGAGGAGAGGGATAATGGGGGAAATAGGAGAAGGGTCATCAAGGAACATGTATAAAGGACTCATGGACAAAGCCAAAGGGGGATAGGATTGAGGGTGGGAGATGGGTATGGATAGGGAGGGGCCAGGGGGCCAGGGAAAGAGGAGACGACTGTACTTAAACAATAAAAACAAAAATTCATATGGGAAAAATGTATATAATGATTTTCTATTGTATGAACTGGAAGATTTAACATTATTAAACTGTCCACACTAACAAAGCAATCTACAGGTTTAAATTAATCTTTATCAAAATTCCAGTGATATTTTTTACAAGAATATTTAAAAACAAATGAAAATGCCTTCAATTATTTAATTACTTGAAATGAGTATATATGCTGAGAAATTTTATGTTGTCCTGTTTTCCCTAAACCTAATCTCATCACAAAGATATGTATTCCACTAGTAAATATCTCAACTGGGTTTTCTTATTATGTAGAAAGCTTACAACTTTAAGTTTATAATGAAATGGATTAGCTATGGTGTACAACTTTAGACATCTTCATAGGAATCAATGGAAATAACATCATACTCTGGGAAAAGAATTATGGTATACATATCAAAATTTGCACAAATGTTCACACCTTGTTATTCTAAGATATCACTCTTGTGAGTGACCATAGTTAAATTCTTCTAAACATAGAACTTACCATAAGGAAGCTTTTTTCACTATAAAATCATAAAAATACACAAGGACATTCATTCCAGCTTTCTTTTTAAGAGTAAAAAAAGTAAGTAATTAGCCCATTTGATATGATATGTTAGCAAATGTGTAGTCACACATGTGGGTCCACATTGTACTCCTCCACATACAGCTTAGATTAACTAACAATGATGAATATGAATTCCTTCACAGGGCCAGCTTCCATATGAAGCTGTCACACAACCTTTCCTCAGTTTCTTCTCTGTAAAATGAAGGAGTTGGCCCAATATTTTAAAGGTCTATCTCAGCTCTTAGCAGATTTTTATTATATCAATATGGCTCCTGACACATTTTTTAATTTATTCTTTATTTATTATAATTTTATTTTTATTTTTGACATTATTACTGATGTTCTCAATTTGCCCCTTTTTCCTTCCTCCATCAAGCACCTACTCCACTCCTGCCTTCACCACATTGTTGTCTGTGTCCATGGGATTTGCATATATATTTTTTGGCTAATCTCTTCCAGTTCCCCTCTCCCCACTCCCCTGTGGCAGCTCTCGGTCTGTTGCATGTATCCATGCCTCTGTTTTTATCTTTTTTTTTTAATAAATAAATTTTATTTATTTATTTTTAGAGGAAAGGGAGGGAAAAGAGAGAGAGAGAAACACGAATGTACGGTTGCTGGGGGTCATGGCCTGCAACCCAGGCATGTACCCTGACTGGGAATTTAACCTGCAACACTTTGGTCCACAGCCCATGCTCAATCCACTGAGCTACACCAGTCAGGGCTTGTTTTTATCTTGTTAATTAGTTTATTTTGTTCATTTAGATCTCACATATAAGTGAGATCATATGGTATTTGCCTTTCTCTGACTGGCTGACTTCACTTAGCATAATAATCTCTAGGTCCATCCATGTTGTCACAAAAGGTAAGAAAGAGTTCCTTCTTTTTCATAGCTACATAGAATTCTATTGTGTAAATGTACCACAACTTTTTAAAAGGATTTAGTGGCACCCATTATAATGGGTGTGTTTAGTAGGAGAAAAGAAAGAAAAAGAAAAGGAACTAAATGGAGGCCATGAGCCAGTCCCAGGGTGGTGGAAGGTATGAATCTGTCTGCATGACTGTACCTAGGGGCTGGTCATTCAGACAATGCCAGATGGAAAAGAGAGAGAAGGATCAATCTGAGGGGTGCTATATGTGACCTATAATCTCAATTCTTCCATTGAGTTACCTGAGGTAATATATTGGACTATCGTTATCCTCAAATATTCCACCTGTACGAGTCTAGTAATACACCTTTTTTGCAAGGCTTCATAAATGAATTATTGTACCTTCAAGGACTCTCAAAAATACCAACTGTTAATGAAGTGACAAAAACACAATATTTGTTGATGTAAACTAATCATCAAAATAATGTTATTTTCTCTAATCAATCACAGCACTTGCTAGAGTAAAATGATTACGAGTCATTTACTGTTGAAACACTACAGTTGTATGACCATTGTGTACAGACTGTTCTGTGTGGAGCGGGCCCAGCTCCCACTTAGAGATGAACAGGACCCATGCCCACAGGTAGGTTCTCCTGTGGGGAATCAGGCCTGCATTGTACTTAGGCCTCTTTGAGACTTGCTTTTTCTCCACCTGCACCTTTAAATCCTTATGCAGGTGGATGGAGGGAAAAGGCAAAACTGAAGGAACCACAAGAGGTGGATTAAAAGAAAGCATTTGCTGAGATGCTTTTAATTGTCCTGTAACTAGTTGATGTTTTTAAAGTTGATTAAAGAGAAAATCTTTCCTCTGTCTCTCAAACCCAGACCTATTTTGGGGATGTGCTTGCCCATGAGATTGCAGCAAATACTTGGGAGAGAGAGCAAGACTCCTGCTTACTAAAGAAGGTACAATTGCAAAGCAGTCGCAAGAGAGAGTGACCTAGGAAGAAAACCCTTTTCCTCTGAAATCTAACATACCCTACATCCTAACAGAAAAGGACTTGGTGTCATTGGCCCTTACCTGGGCTGATGTGCATATACTCCAACCAAGTTGGCATGTTGTCCACAGTAACGGCTCATAGCCCTAGGTACCTGTTCCTGGGTGCCAGCTGATGCAGACCCTGGCTTGTGGTGTCCACAACATTGTGAATGAGATATGGGAAATTCACACAGACTACCGAATCCTATGGAGGAAAAGGAGCAGCATGGCTTCTCTCTCAAGAGGAGAAAAAGCCTTGGCCCTTGCCTTGACCAGCCTTTATTGCTTTCCTGGGTACAGGAAACCATAACCTGGTTAACCAGAGATATGGAAACCTGGGTAACATAACATGATGGTACTCATATATTAGGCACAGGTTTGCTTCAGGTGGTTACCTTTTACAGAAAACAAAGGAGCCAATGCCACTAATCACATCACAGAAGGATATTTGCAAATGCAAAGAGAAAAGTGGTTGTACTGGTTACACTCATCCTTGAGAGGTTTAGCACAGATTTTAGGAAGTAAAAGTAAGCACTTGCTGCCTCAATTCAGGGTGAGGGAGTTTTAGCAAAAAGCAAGTCTCAAAGCTGCCCAGGTACAATGCAGGCCTGATTCCCCATGGGAGAACCTATCTGTTGGCGTGGGTCCTGTGCATCTTCGAGTGGGAGCCAGACCCATGTCATGCAGAACGGTCTCCTATAATTGTGGAAAACAATCTCACAATATGTATTTGGAGGTATGAAGACATCACTGAACCTTGACCCAACATTTCTCAATTTTAAGCATCAATTCTAAGGAAATAACACTAAAAAGCTATCTATGGCAAAGTTGTGTTTACTCCCCTACCCTAAAGACCCCCAAATTTTATTTTATTTTATTTTTTAAAGATTTTATTTATTTATTTTTAAAGAGGGAAGGGAGGGAGAAAGAGAGAGAGAGAGAGAAACATCAATGTGCGGTTGCTGGGGGCCCTGGCCTGAAACCCAGGCATGTGTCCTGACTGGGAATTGAACCTGCGGTACTTTGGTTTGCAACCTGCACTCAATCCACTGAGCTATGCCAGCCAGGGCTAAGACCCGCAAATTTTAAAAGGTATATGAATGTTTAACCATAGTAGACTGATTAACAAAATAAGGTATGATGAATTAGAACATGGTAGTCATTAAAAATATTTTCAAATATATTAGATATACCTCTGTATTTTATTTCATTTTTAGTTTTTTAAAATATTTTATTTATTTATTTATTTATTTTTAGAGAGGGAAGGGAGGGAGATAGAGAAACATCAATGTGCGGTTGCTGGGGGTTATGGCCTGCAACCCAGGAATGTACCCTGGCTGGGAATCGAACCTGGGACACTTTGGTTCCCAGGCCGCCCTCAATCCACTGAGCTACGCCAGCCAGGGCAGATATACCTCTGTATTTTAAAAAGAAAATCCAGATACATCATATACATACCCTATATAAATAGCTTTGTAAAATATATGAGCATAAAATCTTAAAGTACCAGTATTTGTCTTTTGATGATGGAGTTGTTCTAGTTTATTGAACTTCTACATTATTTATATTATATATTATTTTATAACTAGAGAGATATTTTTAAACAAAACAGAAATAATTGTCACTGGTTACAAAAACAAAAGAGACTGAATGATGGAATGGTGTCATCAATGACAAAATTGTAACTCATATTACTTTCTTGTTCCATTTATAAACATTGCACAGGACTATTATGATTAACACATTTTTAACAAATATTATTTCTTATTTTTACTTTGGGCCATGTCTTTTTAACAAAGATAGGCATGGCAAGATTGATATTTGAAGAAAAGATAGAGTATATTAAGATATAAGACACACAATGTCAATTTTAAGGGATGTTTTTCTGCAAGTGTGAAAGAACTGAAAGAGAGAATGTGAACTGAGTGTTCCAAAAAGCAGCATTAACTGTTAAAAAGAAAATTTAAAAGTATCACAGAATGAATTAAGGAATTAGAAAAGAAGTGAGACAAAATTAGTACATTTAAAAAATCCAAGTGCTATTTATATCAGCTCCTTAAATTAAGTATTTGGATAATGTGGTCACCACACTGTAGTCTGGTGGTGTGTCCTTGTCGTTTTTGCACTTGAAGGAGGATTCCTTCATTTTACCCACACTAACCCTTGCAAGGTTTCTATAAAGTAGAAAGAAAAAATCTATCAAAAAAAGTCTACAATTGACATTCTAAATATATATAGTAGATGAGTTAAATTGCAGTGACTACTTAAAGATACCAAGGGACCTGGGACTATGATCATTTAAATCAGACAAACCTTATATGCAATGTGCAAAATCTAAACCTTTCACAGGACTAGAGCTTGTTTAATTGCTTAGAGGCTATAGATTATATCCATTATTTTAACTCCTTCATGGGTACGAATAGGAGGGAGTGAGGTTAGTGGTTTGGAATCAAGACAGTCCAAGTCCATAAGGCTAGCTCTGTCAGTTAACACTATTTAACTTGGAAAAGTTGCTTTACCTCCCTATGCCAGAAACACTTGTGAGTGAATGAGGTAATTATTTACTACATTGTTGCAAGAATTACATACAATAACACATGAAACCACAACTGACACAAAATTGGTACTTAATACATAAATGATCCTCTGGTTATATATGAAGATTTTTTTTAAGTAAATGGGATCAGAATTGTGTTTTCTTATAGGAAAATGGAAGCTGCTTTAAAATAAAAGAAATAGTTTGTTAGGAGAAAAAAAGTAGGAGGCATTCATAATGATACATATATGAGCCAATGAATACCATGGGAGAATAAATATTTGCAGAGTGCATTTGGGAAGGCATCACAAGAAAATATCAAGCTGAGAAATAAACTGCTTAGATGTCAAGCAGAAATAAAAGAGAATAGAGTTGTAACAGGGTGCAGCCAAGAGGGGGGCCCCAATTAGGATTTTGGAATGGTGTCCAGAACTCGAGGTGTCCAGGAAATATTAGAAAGATATATATATAGGATATCCTCATCTTCTCACAGGTGTGAGTTGGAGGAAGGGACACATAGAGCAGGAACATGCAGAGCAGTTTTGTACAGCAACAGATTTGCAGCTAACCTCTGGCATGTCATTAACATATCTATAACCTTTAACTGGTTGCATAGATATGTTAAATAGCTGTGGCCATGCTTTGAGCCAGGGGGATGCAAGTCACTTCCATCCAAGATGTAACTGGAGGGGCAGGCCGCCCAAGTTACAGCACCTGCATGGGAGCTAGGAGAAAATTGGCTCCATGACATGGGGTCACCCCTACCTAGACTCATGATGGCAGCCCAGTGAACTTGGAATAATACAGGAGTGTTGGCAAATGTAGTTAATTGTGGGAAGAATCAGAAATGGGATTGCAAAGGAGGATTGGCACGGGGATTTAAACCCAGACATGGCAGCCATTAAGAGAGATGACCACATGGCTGTGGCAGTGCAGAAAGATAACCACAGCCATGAAGGAGGGAGGACCATGCGGCTGTGGCCATGTAAGAGAGAGCCACATGGCTTTGCCAGAGTAGGGATCCCTGAAGCTTTAGTAGGGGGAACCACTATGCGGCTTTAGCAGAGAACAGCCACTTGCTTTTGGCAGAGTGATGACCGCCCCCACCCCTACCCCGCTCCCCGCAGCTTTGCTGAGAGATCCATGCAGTTTTGCCACAGTGCAGACCCCTGCAACTTTGGTAGAAGAGGACCACATGGCTTTGGGGTGCTCCCTTTGGCCGTGTGGCCTGGGAAGCAGGAGAGACTTTGCCTTGAAGAAGGGTGAAAGAACTCTTGCCAGTAGACCATGAGAAGGTGCCACATGGCTTTGGATTAATTGAACATCCTGCCTGGACAGCAACACAGCTGACCGTGTCAGGAGCCTGAATCAGGGAGGATTTGTTTCTTTTCCTGAGTTACAGTTCCCTGAATTAGGGCAGGGGGAGAAGGAAGCACTGTGGGTGTCTGTGGGTATCCTACAGGACTTTGGTATTTTAATGAAGACATTAGGTCACTACTTTAAGTCTGTATAGCATTAAATAAACATTTCCTTTCCTTTTTACAAATCTCTGACATTGAGAGACATCTTTCCTATAAGGCGGCAGACATAATGAACCTAGGGTGTCCTTTTGGTAATAGTACATCATCTCCCCCCGCCCCCACCCTGGCCTCTGTTCTATAACAGTTTTTGGCATCCCTGGGTGGGCCAATAATTGCGTGCCTCCCCAGCCCGGTCTGTTCTGTAACAGAGTGATTGCAGAGACCCAGTCTTACACTATTGGAAGAACAGATATATTTGAGATCCTACAGTCTAGGAAAAATATTGAGGGAACTTTCAAAGGCAGAAATCAATTTATATTCAGCTTCTTGACAAATATCAGAGAGGTATATTACACACGCTGCTAAAACTCCTCAAGTGAAAACACAATGCTGTAAGGCAGCAGGAAGGTTAAGGACATCTCTTCCAGTAAAATCTTCCCCTTCAACAACTGACACAGGTAAGGGTCATTACAGCTATAAGTTTCAGGAAACTATCTTAAGCCGCAAGATAACTCTTTCAAATGAAAAGGGGTTTGAAAATGAGAAAGTAAATATAAGCATTGACTTTCAACAAATTAATATTAAATAAATAGGAAATCTAGTAATTTTTTAGAGAATCATATTGCTAAGAAACCGGAAGCATGCGTTAAATTATTAATTCTCTGAGACTCAAAACAACTTTTAGGTCTTTCAGCTTTCTTCAAGAGCTCCCAGGATGAGAAAGATTGTCAATGCTAACTTAAGGTATATCTCAGAAGTATAGTGGGAAAGCAAGAACACTCCAGAGAGTAGAATCAAAGGCCTTTGTTTTTTGGAAACAAAATTAGATTTAGTCAAAAAGTGTTCTTTAGCCCAGAACCGGAGGCTTTGACAGTATTCTCCTTATCAGAATTCAGGTTTTTATGGATCCCATTACTTCTCCCTTCCCCTTTCTGAATGAGATCAGGGTTTATTGTGGTCACTTCATCTCCATTCCATTTTAACAGTGCAGTATAGGTGATGTAAATGATTCTTTTTTGTTTATAGACCTCTAGTCTAGGACAAGCTATGTTTGGAACCATTGAATAAAACTATAGAAAATCACCCTGAGATTCCAGACTTTGAGCTTAAAATCTTGGATGAATGACACTTTGGGTTTCATCATTTGTTGAAGATTTGAATGTATCATATGTGTGGGGGAAAAAAGAATGGAGAAATGCTAAGTAACCAGAAGAGTACACTGTGGCAAAGACAGTGGTGTCTCCCAGAATTACATGAACTACTCTGCATTCTCCAGCCCTCCTTTAGTTAGAGAGGGCTGAGTGACTTGTTCTGATCACTGCAACTGTAAGAGGAAATAACAGGCATTCCTTCATGACTGAGGCACACAAAAACTGACATACAACTTCCCAGCTTTCTCTCTTTCTAACTGTATAGAATGGAGGTTGTGGGTTTAAAGTACAGTGGATTGTTTATTAGTCTAAACCTCTTTTGCCTTTAAAACCTGAAATTAAAAAAAAAAAAAAGCCCTGGCTGGCGTAGCTCAGTGGATTGAGCACGGGCTGGGAACCAAAGTGTCCCAGGTTCGATTCCCAGCCAGGGTACATTCCTGGGTTGCAGGCCATAACCCCCAGCAACCGCACATTGATGTTTCTCTCTCTCTCTCCCCCTCCCTCCCCCTCCCTCCCTTCCCTCTCTAAAAATAAATAAATAAAATCTTTAAAATTTAAAAAAAAACCTGAAATACATATATGATAAATTAAAGAAATAAACTTTTGAGATTAGTTTTATAGCATACCATATCCTGATTATTACAGAGATTTTCTGAGACAAGGATTAAGAAATAGAGGGTACCAATAATTACACCAATAATTACTCACAAGCATATTCATGGATTTGGATTTATGGCATAACCCCCCTGGGTCTTTCATAGTGGGCCATGCCAGAGCAAACTATATCCTTGAACCATTGTCTGACCTTGGCTCATAGGCTGCTGGCACTAAAGTGGGTTACAGTGAAAAGAAAGAAAAGAAAAAGAAGGATAAAAAGGAAAAGATAAAAGGAAGGAAGGAAGGGGAAAGAGGAAGGAAGGAAGGAAGGAAGGAAGGAAGGAAGGGAGGAAGCAGGAGGAGGAGGGAAGAAGGAAGAAGAAAGGGAGGAAGGAGAGAAGAAATCTTGTGTGAGCAATGGGGGAAAATGTGGGACAACTGTAATTAACAATAAAACTAGTCTCTAAAATTTGTAGTTACTCGAGGTTCAATTTAGATTGTTGTATTTCTTTTTTTTTTTACTATATATACTCTTTGCCTAGGTTAATTCTTATACTTCCATGGCTTTGATGCTATACATTATGCACTAAGCAAGATCACTACTCTGACCTCCCTATGCACACATTCAGCTTTCTTCTCAACAATATCTCCACTGAGATGTCCTAGAGAGCAATCAAACTCAGCATGTCCCAATCATCTTATTTTAATATTGCTCATTGCAGTAAACAATAACTTTTTGTTAATTTTTTCAATCCAGAATCTCTCCTACCTCCCCTATCATTTTTTCATCTCTTTTTATACCCACCTTAATAATTTACAAGTTCTACTTCTCTATATTGCAGCCAGAGAGGTCTCTTTAAAATAATCCTGAGCTCTTTTTTTTAATGGTGGTACATGTTAATTGGACTTACTGCAGTGATCGTTTTGCAAAATATACAAATATTGAAAAGTTATGTTGTATACCTGAAACTTCTAACCCAAATAAAATAAAAATAAATAGAGACAAAAATCTTCACCACTGTATTATTATGGTACCTCAAACAGTCAACAACACTTCCTTTATATCATAAATTACCTATTACATTCAAACATAATCAACAAAAGAAAAAAGGCAAACAAAATATAACCAGAGACATTGAAATTGAGAACAATCAAACAATAACCAGAGGGGAGGGGGGAGACAACAGTGGGGAGAAGGGTTTTCAGGAACTATAATGAAGGACACATGGGCAAAACCAAGGGGGAGGGTGGAAGCAAGGAAGGAAGGTGGGTTTGGCTGGGGTGGAGGGGAATGGTGGGGAGAAAATACAAATAACTGTAATTGAACAACAACAAAATCATTTACAAAAATAAATAATAATCCTGAGGTCTTAATTATTCTAGAGAAAAAAACTTTTCAATGATTTACACTGCTGTCAAAAAAATTCAAATCTTTAACGTTGCCTCCTAAACTATAAACAAGATGGCCCTGCTTCTCTTTCTGTTACATTTTTGCCCCATCCTCAATTCCTTTCATGCACCATGCTTTTGTTTTTTTTACATCCTCCTTCAGATGGCCTTCTTATATATTCTGTTTTGAAAAGAACACCTTTTCTCCTTATTTTTATCTAACTGTAATTTGTTTTTCTCTTGTTTTATTATTATATGTTATTTTCTCCAAATCCTTGACTATATTATACCACCTCTACTTTTCTTTCATGATATACTTGTAATTACTTGTAAGCATTTGGTCATTTGTATATGTATACCTATATACATATATAAGGGCCCTGTGAATGAAAACCTTATTTTTCTTTTTCATTAATATATGTTTTGTCCTTAGAATTGCACTGGCTATAATGTTCACTCTCAATAAATAGTTACTGACTTCATCAAGGGACACCTCGATTCATTCACATTAAAATCATTATGGAATAGCCCTGGCAAGGGTAGCTCATTTTTTTGGACTGCCATCTGGTAACTGACAGTTCATGGTTTTGATTCCCATTCCAGGTCAGGCACATACCTAGGTTGAGTGTTCCAACCTCAGCCTAGGCATGTATGAGAGGCAACCAATTGATGCTTCTCTTTCCGCCTTCCTTTATGTCTTCTTCTCTCTTTAATAGTAATGGAAAAATAAAAATAAAATCATTAGGTAATAAATTAAAATGGACACATGGAGAACAAAAGTCACAATTGTACCTTCAATGAATATGTCTGTTCATCATTTTCATTGGAGGAGGAACCTATGGTGAACAAGGAGACAGAGTTTTCTTGCTCTTCTCCTAAAGCTTCTCCTCCCACATGCAGAGGGGTCTGGTGAGCAAAGATGAGAAAGGGTTACTGCTACCCTGGCTGGTGACTGGAAGAGAGAAAGCCTGGAAAACGTGGCTTGGGACAAGACTGCCAGGTTTAATTGCCAGGGGTAAAAAAGATTCTTGAGCTTTCCTTTTTTTAACCTGCTACTTTAAAATTTGTTTTATTCCATTACCATTACCATTTATCCCCCTTACATCCTCCTTCCCCCTGTAATCACCACACTGTTGCCCAAGTCTATGAGTCCTTTTTCCTTTTTGACTCCACCCCTTAACTCCCCCAATAGCTATCAGCCTGCTCAGCTGTGAGTGTGTCTTTATTTTGCTTATTAGTTCAGTTTGTTCATTAGGTTGCACACATGAGTGAAATCATAAGGAATTTGTCTGTCTCTGACTGGCTTATTCACTTAGCATAATGTTCTCCAGGACTTCCTTTATTATTCAGCATATTTACAAGGAAGTTAGTTATGATTTAGACCAAAGTGATAGACAGTAATTAAGAACTGTATATGCAAAGACTGTCCTCAGTTAATAATCCACCTGTGTAAGAAAGCTATTGGGTAACAATAATGATACATATCCTTAATATCATGTGATAACTGGGTGCCAATGTGCTATTTTAAGCTTCTTGCATGCATGACCTCAATTGTTCTTCATAGAAATTGTACTGTGTACATAGCATTTTAATACTCACTTTCTAACTGAGAAACCTCAAGTTTAGGGAATCCATTCACTTGCCTAGGAACTCACAGTTAAATATGGTAGATACCCATTCCAGTTAAAAAAAGTCTCTGTGTAGAATCTAGGCACTGAGTCACTGTGCATTTCTTGACAAAATTAAAAAAACAAAACCTTTGGCCTTCCTACTGAGAGTTTATGTGAACTAATAAGATGAATACAAGTGAAAAAAATTTTTTAAGTTATGTACTTTCCAGTAACATTATCCTCCATTTATTGTCTAATCTCCATATAGGAAAATCCCTAGGCATTTGGTATTAATGTTGCAAATATTACTTAGAAAATCAAGTATGTCCATTTAGCTTTACAGGAAAAAATTGCACTAAATTATTCTCATATGTAGTAATGTGTGGTTTTGACACCATCATAATTCCTTGCTAAACCTTAAGCAAAGAAGTACATGTTTCATATGATTCTAATTTATTTTTAGATTTGCATTGGGGGAATCAGACTTCATTGTTAGTAGACTGTGATTCAGGGATGATCTTAATGGGGAAAATAATAAGTTTGTTCATAAAATTGGAAAAGGCTAAGTGGATTTTATATTAAATTTTTAAAATTCCTTTTCATGTAGATAAAGAAGAAATAATTTTAGCCTAGTGGGTAAATCTATATGCATCAAAGTATTAAAAAATAAAGCCCCATTAATTCATTCGATTTCATGATGTGATATTATATCATGATATGATGTAATTTAGTATGCCAGAAGCAACCCAGTGGCCCCCAAAATCTCCACACTAGACTGTGCATGTTATTCAAAATTCCAACAGAGAATCATTCTTTTAAATTTAGGTGTTATTCCTGGTTAAAATGCAGATACTCTGCCTGAGGAAATACATTTATGCCCACACTAGTTATTAATATATAAATATTAATTTATTCTCAGTTACTGTCTAATGACACAGACATGAGAATAGAAAACTGACAGGAAATGAGATATGATGAGAGAATGGGGCCCTAATGTTTTAGGTGGACATGATGGGGAGACTATGTAAGTCATAGACCAGCACTGGACCAAAGAGTTCCTAGAGCAAAGGGTAGAGCAACAGAGACAAAGCAGAGACCTCTAAAAGGGAGTTTGGCAAGCTACTAATACATTTGTTTGGCTTTTGAATTTTTCCAGGGGTGACCATGACTTTCTGGATTCTGACATTTTAGTATCTTCAAAGAACTTCTGAAAAAATCCTGAACCCCTGATTTTGTTTCTATGCATAACCCAAATGGAATGGTGCCTTAGACTCTCATCACATATGGACCAAGATGTCAGAGCGGGGCAAGAATGCAGGGATCCTTTACCCAGAGCACCTGTATTTGTCCAGCATGAACACAAGAAGTGACCTCTTCTTCTCTGAAGGTTCACATTTGGTTTATTTGATGTATGTCCTGGAAACCTATGTTTTGATAAGTATCTCATGTAATTCTCATATTTTAGCAAGTTTGAGAAACCCTTGTCATTTAACAGATCAGAAAAATGAACCCTTGAGAAGAGAAGGGACTTGCTCAAATAACCCAATGATGAAAATCTTGCTGATATAAAAATCAAAACATCTCAATTCAAATGGCTGTGTTCTTCTATACACTACACTGAGCCCTCCCCAGCTGTTCTTTGATTTATCTAGTTGTAAAACTGGCTTAATGCCTTTTCCTTCTTTTCTTCTCTATGATTCTCATATATGTTACAATCCCAGGTAAATCAGATAATTATGGTGGGGAGTAAAGATTAGATTGTTCTGGTGTTAACCTTTTAATTAAATTGATTGCCTGTGCATTTATTAAAGGGAGTGCCTATATGGAAAACAGAAGAGAACTAGTATGACATTAAATTCCCTCATTTATGAGGAATGTGGAAGACTGGAAAAGTCAGGTAGGCAGAATTCTGCTTTGTGAATGGAGAAGTCATTCAGAGGTTAGAACTCTGTAGGGTACTGTTTTTTTTAGAAATAATAATTCAAGTCCATAGATACCTCTGCAGTGGTTCCACTCAGCCAAGGCAGGGGGTTGAGGTAGGAGGCCATCCCCAGGGAGTAACTACTGCCAGGTTGTGACAGGCCCAGGGAAGTAGGATGCCTTGTTATTAATGGCAAATAAACTAGATGCTTCTGTCAGATAATCTCTGTCCATCCAGTCCTGTTTTCTACGCCACATCATTCTCTTTATGTGTGGTTTTTGGAATTATGTTCAGGCTGGATCTAAAGTCAGCCTCCATGGTTCAAAAAAAGACTGGTAACCAAAGTGCTTTCTGTTGAGAACTAATTTGGGGTGGGGTGAGGTCCTGTGGTCAGTTCCTGGGGCTAGAGCAAAGGAAAACATCTAGAAAACCTATTTTCGCTGCCTTGGTGACTAAATTGGCTGCTCAGAGGGGAAGCTACTCAGAGTGGTCAATAAGTAAAGCCCTAATGTAACACACCTGAAAACAAATCTGGCTTGCTATTATGCACCTTATTATAGAAAGGGCATGTTCCTTACCACCATACAGTCTGGTTCCCTTTACCTACCCACAACCTCCTGTCTATTAAAGGCATTATGGGGTAGTGAAAAAAAAAGAGGAAGAACTTCTGGTGAGAGTCTTAGGTTTGAATACTATATCAACCTCTCCTAGATATGTGATGTATTACTTACAGTACCTGAACTTTAGTGTTCTCACCTACCAATTGAAGATATTATTTTTCTCCTTCATATTTTAAAATAAGAGCTCATTTAAATTAATATGTCATTGTCTAGCAGATGCAATTGCATGATCCTTGAGAACATACTACTCTCCTCAAGAGCCTTTCTTATTCACTGTTACAACTCTGGGATTCACTATGCGATGTGATTCAGAAAAGACACTTAATATACTGTATTTACAAGTGAATAAATGAATGAAGAATTTAAAATGAAACTCAAAATGCCATTTTAAATGAAAATGACTAAATATAAATTCTTTGCAACCACTTACTAGTGACCTATTCCCACCTTCTTCATATCACCTCCCTAACATCTTCCCACACAGATTACCTGGTCCTCAAAATTATATCAGCAGTTAATGTCTCTAACATTTATTCTACTTTAAGTACATTTTATTTATATTTTACTTATATTTCTTAAGCACTCCCTATATACCAAACCTTGTGTGATTTGCTGAAGAAAACTTCAGGTGAATAAAACACAATCATGTTCTCAATAAGTGCCTATACATATTTACACTAACATACTAATAGTTTAGCTAGGATGTCTTGTTTTTGCTAGAAGTAGGCATAGAATGCTAGGAGAGCACTAGAATAGAAAGACACAGCTCAACCCAGGGATTCAGCATGGTTTCTAGGGATGAATCCAATATTGTTCTAGTGTACAACATATAGGATTTTCAAATACAAACACATTTATGTGAAGATGTGAGTACATGCACGTGTGTGTGCACACATTATGTGAAATTTGAGAGATATATTTATTTTTATTTTTTTAAGATTTTATTTATTTATTTTTAGAGAGGGGAAGGGAGGGAGAAAGAGAGAGAGAGAAGCATCAATGTGTGGTTTACCCTCACGTGGCTCCCACTGGGGATGTGGCCTGCAATCCAGGCATGTGCCCTGACTGGGAATTAAACCTGTAATGCTTTGGTTCACAGCCCACGTTCAATCCACTGAGCTATGCCAGCCAGGGCGAGAGATATATTTCCTTAAAAATCTTGGATAGGCTTAGTACATTTTGGTAGAGAGAGAGATTATGGGGCCCTAATTGATCATTTCTTCAGCTGCCTTGTTTGTCTCTTTTTAAGGCATTCTTAAACTCATTGAAAGATTGACTCAGAAACTACAATATTCTGTTAGTCAATCCTAAAAATGTACTTTTCCCAGTGACAGTGAAAATCAAATACTGTAGAATTTAGGAAACATGTTTTGCTATCAGACTATTGACTTAATTGGTATAACTGACAATGGAAAAGAATGTGGCTGCATTGCTGACAGCTATCCTCCTAGAATTATGATTGTAGTAGACAAGCTGGAGGAGGTAGGTGTTGTAGCCTTTTAAGGTCAGGCAGGTTCACTTGGGATTTGGGCAGATGGAAGGAAATGCACAGAGCCGTGGAAATGCCTAACATGCTCTTATTCAGGGTGGGTCGATCCACACACCCCGCAAGCAGTGTGTTACACCAGTAGGGAGTCTCAACTCCATTATATACTACATGTACACAAAGCTGGCAGGGTACCAAGATATTGTATAACAAAACGTGATTCTGTGCATGTGGGCCCATTCAGGGTTATAGGAATACTGCTCATCAGGCCCATTCTCAAGGCTATGGGAATGCTGCTTATCTTAGTTGCCCAGAAATCTGGGTGATGAATTTTGACTCCATTTAACCTACAATCTACCCCTTCAGGGTTCCTCACGGTACAATCTACACAAGGGTGTCTTCCATGAAAGTCCCTTGGCAAGAAGGGCAGAGTCCTACACCCAGGTACAGTAACAGCAGTACAAGCTGTAGTAGCAAGCAACAAATAACACCACCCCTAGGTAAAGCAGCCAGTCCATTGCCAGTCAAGTAAGGCCACCCGTGTGAGCAACATACCCAGAGGACCTCTGTGGGAACCACAGCCCACACACTGATCTGTGCCTCCCAGCAATGATTACAAGTATGATTCTGACACAGACCTGTTGAAATCCAGCCCAGAGGCACCTCACATGGAGCAGTTGACCAACAGCCAAAGCTAGTCATATGGCTGCTTGGCGCCAGTGTAGATGTCGGTCCAGGTCACATTCCACAAGGGATGTGCACTATTCCAATGGTGCTGTAACCAAATCCAATTTGAGGCAGAAGTTAGAGAGAAGTGTCATGGGAGGCCGGCTGACGTGCCCAGGGGAATTTCAGTGCAGACTCAGCATGCTGATTGGTTAGCCACTGAGGCATAGATATGAACCCAGCCCAGTAAGGTGTTACTTTGTACCCTAAGTGTGAAATTAAAACGAAGTTATAGACATCAACAATGGCAATTCACGACCCTCAGACAATATACATGCAAATTTCTGGTCAGCAGATGAGACAGTGGCTGACAGAGAGGGCCTTCCTGGGTGTGAATACTATACCTTGTGTGCCTCAACTAGGGGTTCAGAATCTACTTGCAACAACAGTGGAGAACTCATATGGGCCATAAGGTTATCACAAAGGTGCCACAAAGAAGCATTTTGTGATCTGCTGGCTCTGGGTATGTCACTTTTAAGATTGGGGGGCATGTCCTAATCACCCAGGGCACTACTTGCAAGTTACTCTCCACCCCTTGAGCCCAGGGGATAACAAGAGCCACCCAACACATGTGGGGCCTATTATTTCCCAAGTGTCTATTTGCCCTCACTCCAGGCCCTCAGGTGCAAGCAAGAGAATATTCTATTTTTCCCATGCTTGGTTTCAGCAAGGCATCCTTAATATGTACCTACAGCTGAATGGGAGCAGCAGTCCACTGGAGTAAGTCTTCCATTAGAGCGCCCCGCACCACCCCCCCGCCCCCGCCCCGCCACTATGACTCCTCTCATTTAGAGTCCAGAGGACAGTTCACAAGCATTTTGTCTAGTGCCCCAGTGTGAGGGTGGCAGCTGTGGCTTGCAAGCCCTGCTTTAAGAGACTACTGTACCATAAGAGCTGATGTGGTCGCCACTGGGCTACTTCCCTACCTCATGGGCTGGTAGACACCATCTCTAACCATTGCACGTTGTCTAGAGTATTAGCCTCATCATTACTGGGGAAGCCAAGGGGTGCATGCCTGGTTACATGATATACAGTGATTTTCTTCTGGTGGCCTAATCCCTATAGATCTTGCCCCAAGGCCTATCCCCATAATGACCTATGTATAACCATCCATTGATTTGCATGCCATGTGGAGATCCACAATGTTAGCCCCCAGTATACCACCCAACTCTCTGTGCAAATAGTCAGAGGCAGTGCTTCATCGGCAGCCATGAGCCACAGAGCTTGCAGTTCTGCCCACTCTACTCTAAGCAGGCCCCAAAATGTCTGGAGCTGCGTCACGGTGGTTTGCGGCCACAATTCTTGGAGCACATTAATGCCCATGAAATAGTCAGGAATAGGAAACACATAAAGAATATACTTATTGGGCAGTAGTTGCCCAGTACCCAGGGAAAGCCATAGAGTCTTCACCTTTTCCAGTCCCTGCCCATACCTTGTAGATGGGTTTCTTGGTCTTTCCCCCTATTCAAAACTTGCAAGGATTTTTCCTTTCACTTCTCCGGAAGGTTGGGATAGCCAAATGGTCCTCCAGATGCATAAGACAGGTCTTTCCAGGCACATCCCTGGGTTTTTGATAGACAATGGAGGCCTGTATTGGATACCAGTGTACAGGCACTGGGAACTCGCACTTACACAGTACTGATGCCTGGAGACCCATGCTCACTGCACGTTCTGTGGGCTCCTCCCGCAGCTGCACTGCCTCATCTGCTAGTGTGTTTAGGCCCAGGCAGCAGCGTCTAGCATGTCTCCTGCATCCACCCAGCTCATTCCACCTGGGTGGGTGCTGACTCCTGACACTGCTGCTACATCCCTTGGTTTGCCCCGCTGTTGTTTCTGCCCCTGTGGCTATGGCCACCGCCTTCTGCTTGGATCAGGAGCCCCACTGGCAAGGCCATGGGCAAGGTGAGCAGCACAGCCCTGCACCTTGCCGGCTCCAGGTGCAGCACTGCTACAAGCTGTGCTTCTGAGCCATTCTTGTGCAGCACCTGCACCTCGGCTGGTGCCAACACCAGCACCAGAGCTGGAGGCCCTGTGTCGGTGCTACCAGTGCCAGCAGCCACGCTGCCCCCAGGCCAAGCACCCATGGTGGCACTGCGTCCTAGAACACCACCACAATGCTCGGCTCCACAAGCACAGCCTTGGCACACAGAAGCAGCAGGGCACACCACTTGCCCGTGGGGAGCCCTGCCTCTTTCTACCAGCCCACTGGCTGCAGAGCTTTCCAGCACCAGTGCCACCACCGCCAGAGTACCCAACCCGGGTCTCAGTCCTTTGGCTCAGTCACTCTCAGCAACTGTGTTCCATGTCTGTATAGGGTATAGGGGAGGGGAGGGAAAGGGGCTACTGAAGTAGCAATTCCCCTCCTCTTCTTCTGAAATGTTCACTACAACTGGGAAGGGAGATTGTCACGGCTCTGCATTTTGGAGGTCTTCCTCCAGGGTGAACATTTGAAGGTTTTCTTTCTGCCTCTGTGTTCCTCCAAGGCTTCCTTTCTTCCTTGGAGTTCACTTAACTTCACTGTGTCACGAAGTGCAGTCTCTGCCTCAACTTGCAAAGCTGAAAGAAACACCCAGCCCATGGGCTCCTGGCTGCCTGGACACTTGGTTTTTCTGGGGTCTCCCTGACTACCCACAGGGCCTCCTCTACCATGTTGGGTGAGCCACTAACACTGGGCCAATTCTAGGGGGAGGAAGCCCACTACCAGGAAACTCACCACCAGATAACGCATTCTGGTGACCAACCACCCTTCCCAGCCCCCTCTGGGGGACCTGAGGACTCTTCAATATCCACACCATACTGAAACAAATCCTTCCAATTAGGCCAATTGTCTTTCAGCCTTTCAAGGCCTGGCAGGGCCACTTGGGACTCAGACAGAGGAAAGAAAATGCACAGAGCAGGGGGAATGCCTGACATACTTTTATTTAAGGGTAGGGCTGATCCATGTATGCCGCAAGCCATGTGTCACACTGGCAGGGAGTCTCAACTCCCTTATATACTAAATGCACACATAGCTGGCAGGGTACCAAGATATTGTATAACAAAGTGTGATTCTGCACATGTTGGCCCACTCAAGGCTATGGGAATACTGCTTCTATTAGTTGCCCAGACATCCAGGTGAGGGAGCTTGACGGACTTCATTTACCCTACAAGGTAAACATCTCAAATTTGTCTAAATAGATGTTATGCCTAGGGTGGCCTTTTCAAATTGTGTTTTGAAAATAAAAGCAGCTTGGCATATACATTATGAGGCTTCACTGTATCTCCATTCATGTCTCTTTAGTGGAGGCCCAAAATAACTTTTGATTGACTTATATTTGATTTTGAGGTGGAACAGGATATTATGAGCTCTGAGCTCAAGCTCAGGCCAAACCCAACTGCATCAGCAGATTTTTTACTAAACAAGTGAGGTGCCTGTGGGGTCTCTATGTGTCAGCATCACATCCAGCAGTTGTAACTTAACCTTTGAGACATTTTTGTACTGAGATGATGTCTGAGTCTTGGAATGCAGCCTCCCTATTTGGGGCAATGAATGTAACCCTGTGCTGAAATATATATGCTATTTAAGTACATTCAAAGCTTATACCAGGTAAGATTGAAAGGTGTTTTAGAAAATCACAGTACAATTCTTAACTGTTAACCTCCTTCACTGTAATGATAGAGATGATAGGTAAAGCAGCTGTGAAACTAGTACATAGAAGACATCTAATAAGCATACGATATGCTAAAATTTTGTGCATGTATTTAGGTAGACATTTCAGTGGCCAAGTAAATGGTTCCCAAAATGCAAATAATAAGGAAATGTTTCTGTTTATTCACACAAAAACAAAACGAACACTCCAACCCATAGGCTTTGCTTAAAATTCATGAACAATTCTGTTTATTTTTAAAGTAGGAGTAAATCTGTTAAACACTTCTGACATGGAAATGACATGTGGAAAGTTACATGGTCAAATGTGTGAAACAAACACAGGGAATAGATGTGGGTGTCTATTGTTGGCATTCTTTTGTTGGCCAAAACATTATATTATTAACATATCATGGATGTTCTTGAGCACAGCGCAAAAGGATTCATGTGGTAACATTTATTGATTTCATGATTATTGACTCCAATACCATGTAAGGTGTGCAACAGGCATGTATCATACTCCTAGGTACCCCTATAAGATTTGCATTCTGTACCCACCTTTTCTGATATGACAGATGTAGCTCAAAGATGCTGAAAACTTTTCCCTCAGTCAAAGAGTTGAGAATTTTAAAAGTTAAATTTAAATACAGATCTGACTGAATCACTGTCTCTATTTTAATGAACTATGCACTTTAGGCCTTAGAGCAGAATGTAGATCTATTTAATAGGAAAAGATATGATACTAGAAATAATTGTTTTTACTATTTTCCTGCTTTTGTCTACCTCTTGCATATTTTATTCTCTCCAAGATATTTGAGTCCCTCTTTCTCATATTTTATGTTTTCCCAAAGAACCTTATCTTCATCTGGCTGTCACAGTCAATGGGAACATTTAACAATAACTAATAATGTCTTGAAAACCCTCCCATCCAACAAAGTTTGGAATTTTAATGGGATATGGCAAAATGCCCTAAAGATACATCATACAATAAAGTTTCAAAAGTATACACATGTTCTCAATAAATGTGATAAATGGAGTCAGTACTTCAGATAGGAGCAAGGTAGAAGTACTTCTTCCCAGTGATTTGAACTCAAATCACATTTAAATTGACACTTTTTAGTGCCTGGTCCTAATTAAGGGTTATGAAAAGAGGCTGATGTCCTTTCATTCAACGAATGGTAATTATCATATATCTGTGTCAGCAACGACCATGGCATGAGGGAGAGGGAAAGTCTAGTTTGTGGCCTCAAGGAGCCCACCATTAAATGTGAGAAATAGCAAGCAAATAGACCATCATATAGTACAGGTCAATGAATCTAGGATTAACATATGAGGCTGTGGAGGCATGAAGATAGACTACTAGACCAGTTTGTGATATCAGGGGCTGTTTTCTGCTTCCCTCAAGAATACAAGATTGGAGATAGATGAGAAAAAAAAATCATGGAAAACAGCCAGATATAAAGCAAAGAACTTAAGAAGGAAAAAATAGTATGTCAACTCTCATTCTACCAAGATTCCCAATCAATGCTTAGTCATTCTTATGATACTGCAATCTATATTGCAAATTTCTTTATGACAATTCTGTCATTTCTTGGTTTGTTTTTAATGGATAACTATGTCAAGGTAAATCTTTCCAGGATCCTGTAGAGCTATAAAGTCCAGTGTGGAAGCCTCTGTTTACATGTGGCTATTAAGCACTTGAAATATGGCCAATATGACTATGAAACTAAATTTTTACTTGAACTGAAATATGATGTAAGTGTATAATATACATTGAATTTTGAAAACATAGTCATAAAAGCAAATATAGAATATCTCAATATTTTTTGATCTATTGATTACATGTTAGAGGATATATTGGGTTAAATAAAGTCTGACATTAAAAAGCTAGGGGAAAGGTCATTCCATGAAGTAAAAATAACACATGCAAAGGAAAGTGAGCCTGAGAAAACATGGCACATACAGATGATGCTTTAGTCAATGGGGGCTACTATAACAAGATACCATAATGTCAGTGGCTTAAACAACAGAAATTTATTTCTCACAGTTCCAGAAATTGTAAAGTCCAAGATCCAGGTGCTGGCTAATTCAGTTTCTGGTGAGAGCTCTTCCTGATTTGCAGATGAATGCTTGGCTGTATCTTCACATAATGGAGAGCAGAAAGAGAAGAAGCAAGCTTTCTTTTGGGTCACATCTTGTAAGGTCACTAATCCCATGGAGAGGACTCTAGAGGACTCTACTCTCATGATCTGATCACCTCCCAGAGTCCTCATTTTTAAATACCATTAGATTAGGGATTAGGTTTTAACACATGGATTTTGGGGGTATACAAACATACAGTCTGTGGCAGGTAATTACAATTGTATAGTGAAAAATGCATTGGAATAAAATATGAAAAAATGATCAAAGATGAGATGCAGATCTAAAGAGGAAATAGGTCAAAGGGGACTGCTTGTGTCTATATAAGAACATTTTTTTTCTTAATTTGTTACTTTTATTTGCATTTTTAATTTTTTATTGTTACTCTATTATGGTTGTCTCATTTTCCCCCTTTGTCCTACTCTGCCCAGCTCACCCCTGACTCCCACAGTGACTCCCCACACTGTTGTCCATTTCCATAGGTCATTCGTACATGTTCTTTGACTAGTCCCTTCTCCTTCTTTCCATTATTATATCCCTCCCCCTCCCCTCTGGTCACTGTCAGTCTGTTCCATGTTTCCATGCTTCTGGTTCTATTTTGTTTTTTAGTTTATTTTGTCCCTTAGGTTTCCCTTAGAGGTGAGATCTATGGCATTTGTCTTTCATTGACTGCATAATATTCTCCAGTTCTTCTGCTGCATATTATTCCATTGTGTAAATGTACCAGTTTTTTGATCCATTCATTTACTGATGAGCACTTAGACTGTTCCCAGCACTACTGTACATAGTGCTGCTATCCACATAGGGGTGCACAAGTTATTGAATTGGCATTTTAGGATTCTTAGGGCATGTTCCCAGCAGTGGAATAACTGGATCTTTCCTTTAGAAAGAAATAAAAGGCATCCACATCAGAAATAAAGAAGTAAACTTGTCACCTTTTTGCATAGGACATGATTCTATACAGAGAAAACCTTAAACACTCCACAAAAAACTATTAGAAACAATAAAAAAACATGTCAAAGTTGTAGAAAAATGCAAAATCCACTGCTTTCCTATACACTAACAATGAAATTCGGAACCAAAAAAAAAGTTAATAAACAATTGTTTTTGCAATTGCAACAAGAAGAATAAAATACCTAGTGATACAGAGAGATCTGATCAGGTCACTGAGGGGAAGTAGAGAGGGGCCTTAGGAGGAATTTGCCAAGGTGATGGTAAACAGAGTAGGATGGAATTGGCTGAGAAGCTGAATACCTACAGAGCACAAGCAATTATGGGCAAGAAGATTTGAAATAAAAGAAATGCTCTACGATAGGCAGGCATGGGTTCTCTGTGGCTCTTGGGCTCTTCCTCATCGATGCCTGGATGATCATGCTGCAGCTGCCTGCATTTCCCATTGGATGGTATTTTGGACAAGAAGAAATTCCAGGCCCAGCCAAGGATCGGTCTGGCCTGGCAGAGGGTGGCAGGTTCATCTTTTGGGTGTTCTAGAGGGAACAGGCTCAAGGCAGAAGTCTGACATTCTTCCAAAGTTGTATAGGTTTTGTATCTTATGTTGTTTTAGTTTGTAAACTAACCCTATAGAAATAAGATAAAATGGGGAATGATAGGAGAACTTGGGTGTTAAAAGTTTAGCCTTAACTGATAAGGTTAGTGATTAAAGCCGTAACTAAAGAGTTAAAGAATATAGCCTTAATTGATAGGCCTAAGTGACTAATTCATGTGGAAAGCTGTTATTTAGGAATTGTGAAGCTTTTGAATAAAAATTTTTTTCATTTATTGGTAAAACTTTGGGTCTGGAATTTTGCCTAGAAGGTAGTGGTAGGCAGCAGGACCCCAACTGCTGTTCAGCAATACTAAGAGTAGAGTTAACATAGGATATAAAGGACCTATATACTGAAAACTACAAAGCACTATTAAAAGAGATTAAAAAATACAATGAAATACCAAGATATTCTGTGTTCATGGATTAGAAGAATCAACATAAGGTATTAAAGATGGCAGCTTTACCCCAGGCAGCATGATTCTCAGCTTCTGTGAAGAGAAGGGAAACTTACGGATCAGCGGAGGAACAGAGCAAGTGGCCTAAGTTATCGAAACAATGTGTATTTAATGGTATATAAACTTAAAGTAGTGACCTAATGTCTTTATCAAAAATCCTAAAGTCCGGGAAGATGGTGGCTTTACTCTAGGCAGTGTTTTTTTTTGGCTTCTGTGAAGAGGAGGGAAACTCGCGGATTGGTGGAGAAACAGAGCAAGTGGACTAGGTTACCGAATCACTTTTGAAAGCGGGACATCAAAAATTATTGCGATCACTGAAAAACCAGACGGTAAGGAGACTGCTTCAGGACAAAAGGGACCCAGGGATCAGCTCAGGGTCTAGGGGTGTGCAGTCCCCAGGCCCAGTGCTCCCAGGTCTGCCTCAGGGCTCCCGGGAGAGGGGAGTCACTGCTCCCTCCCCCGAATACGGAGGATGAGCAACTCCAGGGGAGAACGTGTTGCTTGAAGGAACAGATTGGCCAGTTGGTCTGGGAAAAAATCACCCAGAGACTATGAACACCCACCCAGAGACCTGGGAGAAGTGAGGGCCTCCAGGCAACACGACCGCCCTTGGTCAGGAAAGGCACCAACACCCCTGGCCCAGTCGGGGTGGGGATTGGTGGAAAACAAAGAGCTGAGAGGGGCTCTGCTTGCGACCCATCGGGAGGCCTGACTTGCGTGCGTTGTGAACCCAGAAGGGTCGCGCGCTTTTACGATTCCCAGGGAGGGTGCAGTGAATTCCAAAACGTCACAGGTGCCTTCTGAGATCATAGAGCTGGAAATCTGCAGGACCCTGGAGTCCGGAAGAACGCGTCAGTGAGCTCTAGAGAGCAAGTGTGCTCGGGAGCGCCAGGGTACCTGACAGTCTTGCTGAGATCTGGCTGGGAAGAGAGAGAAGCATTTCAAAGGTCCCTCAGTCAGCTGAAGCCAGCAAGATCAGAAAAACTGGTCTGGCCAGTTAGAAACCAACAAGAGGTTTTTCTTATTTTGTTTTGTTTGGTTTGGTTTGGTTTGGTTTGGGTTTTGTGGCTGTTGTTGGTTGATTGATTTATCTTATGTTTTATGTGACATTTTATTTTTCAATTCTTATTATTGTTATCTCGCAATCCCTTATGTTTCACTTCCATTCATCCTAATATTATTCTTTCCACTCCAAATTTATCTCTCCTGCACCCCATCTTCTGATTTTCTTTCCTTTTTTTTTTACTCTTGCAAGTTACTGTAAATTTGTATTATCTTTTTCTCACTTTTCCGACATTTTCTATTTTAATAATATTTTGGTATTCTTTTTCTTTCTGTATAATCTCCTTTGTTTGGCTGGTTATACTGTCATTTGATACGTTCCTCCTGGTATCTCAGTCACAATGTGTTCATAATTTACTATTCTTCAACTGTGTTCCAGTAATACACCTCTCAAGGTTCTATACTCTTTATTCTTGTTATCTAGATCTCCTCAATCCTGCCATAAGACCGACATTTTACTATTACTGTTAATAAAACCTAGTCCATGCAATTGTAAATACTACTCAGTACCGCTACCTGAGCTCAGCACACTTTGCAATTTTCTGAACTATACTATTGTGGGGGTTGTCTCTATTCTTTTACACACTACTCCTATATATTAATCTTTAATCCAACCCTACCTTAGAATCTGACCTCCCATGGCCTCACAGCTTTCTAGATACAACTAACAATCCTCTCATCCCCAATAAGAGTCCTACCCTCTTTCCATCCTTTCTAAAACGTGGATAGTGGGGTGGAGGATCACGGTTAACACTATAAGGAGCCAAAGGGTAACCCATCTCTTCTCTACAGGCTGCTAATGTAATTATCATAGTAGATTGTCTTGCTATCTTAAACCATTTGGTCTTACTCCTCCAACTGATCACAAAAAAAAGAGTACGGGGAGGCTGTGAACACCAGGACACACAAAGGAGATTGCACCACTGAATCTCACAGGTATTCTACCACAGAAGTTCGCACCATAATTACAGGGAATGGAAACAGGTCAATTTAAGAAACAAGAAGAAAAAAGAAGAAACCCACGAGCAATGAGAACATAAAGAAACAACCCCAATTAAAGGGAAACGAGGAAGCCTCAGGAAAAATGCTAAATGAAATAGAAGCAACTCAACTATCAGATAGTGAGTTCAAAACAATGATTCTCAGGAAGTTCAATGAACTCGCAATGAGCTTTCAGAAATTAGATGGAACCTACAACGATCTCACTGCAAACTATATAAACATGAAAAAGGAAATAGAAACTCTCAACAAAGGTCAAGAGGCAATGAAGAATACAATTTCTGAACTGAAAAATACAGTAGAGGAATGAAAAGCAGGATCGATGAAGCAGAAGATCGGATTAGTGAGCTAGAGGACAAACTAGAAAACAACACCCAGAAAGAGCAAGAAAAGGAAAAGAGGCTCAGAAAGAATGAAGAAGGATTAAGAGAAATGCAAGACAATATTAAACGTAATAATATCCATAAAATAGGGATACCAGAAGGAGAAGAAGAAGAGCAAGGGATCGAAAACCTAGTTGAAAAAGTAATGAAGGAGAACTTCCCTAATTTGATGAGAGAAAATGTCACACAAATCCAGGATACACAGAGAGTCCCAATCAAGAGGAACCCAAAGAGGCCCACCGCAAGACACATCATAACTAAAATGGAAAAACTTCAAGACAAAGACAGAATATTAAAGGCAGCAAGAGGAAAACAGGAACTAACATGCAAGGGAGCCCCAATAAGGCTAACAGCTGACTTCTCAATGGAAACACTTCAAGCCAGAAGAGAATGGCAAGAAATACTCCAGGTAATGAGAACCAGAGGTCTGCAACCAAGGCTACTTTACCCAGAAGGCTCTCAATCAAGATAGAAGGCCAAATAAGAAGCTTCCCAGACAAAAGAAGTCTAAAAGAATACACCTCGACCAAACCAGCTCTGCAAGAGATTCTAAAGGCACTGCTTTAGGAAGGGAAGAAAAAGGGGGGGGGGACACACATACATAAAAGACAATGAATAAGTACCTATCAATAATAACCTTAAATGTAAATGGATTAAATGCTTTAATCAAAAGACATAGAATAGCTGAATGGATAAGAAAAAATGACCCACGCATATGCTGCCTACAAGAGGCCCTCCTAAGGATAAAAGACATGCACAAGCTGACAATGAAGGCTGGAAACAAGTCTTCCAAGAAAATGGACAGGAAAAAATGCCGGGGTAGCAATACTCTTATCAGACAAAATAGACTTCCAAAAAAAGGTCAATAAAGAGAGACCCAGAAGGTCACTTCATAATATTCAATGAAGAATCCTATCAAGAAGACATAACTGTTGTAAATATATATGCACTCAATATAGGAGCACCAAAATACATAAAGAAAATCTTAGAGCACTTCAACAAAGAGATGGACAGCAACGTCATTACAGTGGGGGATTTTAACACCCCCCTATCAAAAATGGATAGATCTTCCGAACTAAATATCTACAAAGGAATTGTGGCATTGAACAATACCCTAGATGAAATGGACTTTATTGATATATACAGAACCCTCCATCCAAAAGAAGCTAAATGCACATTCTTTTCAAATGTACATGGAACATTCTGAAAGATAGACCACATGATAGGACACAAAACAAGCCTCAACAATTTCAAAAAAATTGAAACCATACAAAGCATTTTCTCAGACCAAAAGGGACTGAAGCTAGAAACCAACCCAAAGGAAAAAAAACCCAAAACATTCAAAATCATGGAGATTAAATAGTATGCTATTAAACAATGAATGGGTCAAGAATGATATTAGGGAAGAAATCAAAAGGATCCTGGAAACAAATGAAAACGAACTCACAACATCCCAAAACTTATGGGACATAGCCAAGGCAGTCTTGAGAGGGAAGTTCATAGTGATACAGGCCCACCTAAAAAAGTTAGAAACATTCCAAACAAACAACCTAACCCTACATCTACAAGAACTAGAGGAATAACAACAAAGGCAGCCCAGAGCAAGCAGAAGGAAGAAAATAACCAAGATCAGAATTAAATGACATACAGACTAAAAGCACAACTCTAAGGATCAGTGAATCCAAGAGCTGGTTCTTTGAAAAGATAAACAAAATCAACAAGCCTTTAAGCAGGCTCATCAAGAGAAAAAGAGAGAAGATCCAAATAAACACAATCAGAAATGAAAGAGGAGAGATTACAATAGATACCACAGAAATACAAAGCATTGTAAGAAATTACTACAAAGAACTGTATGCCAAGAAATTTGAAAACCTAGGTGAAATGGACAAATTTCTAGAAAAACATAATCTTCCAAAACTCAATGAAAAAGAAGCAGAAAGCCTGAACAGACCAGTAACAGCAAAAGAAATTGAAGCAGTAATCAAAAAACTCCCAACACACAAAAATCCTGGACCAGATGGTTTCACAGGAGAATTCTACAAAGCATTTAAGGAAGAGCTAACCCCTATCCTTCACAGACTATTCCAAAAAATCCAAAAAGATGGGAGACTCCCAAACTCTTTTTATGAGGCCAACATCATCCTAATTCCAAAAGTAGTTGAAGACACAGCAAAGAAAGAAAACTTCAGGCCAATATCACTGATGAACATTGACGCTAAAATGCTCAACAAAATACTGGCAAACCACATCCAACAATACATTAAAAAGATCATACACCATGAGCAAGTGGGATTCATTCCAGGGATGCAAGGATGGTTCAAAATTCTCAAGTCAGTAAATGTAATATATCACATAAACAAAAGCAAAGACAAAAACCACATGATCATATCAATAGATGCAGAAAAAACATTTGATAAGGTACAGCAACCATTCATGATAAAAACACTTGGCAAAATGGGAATAGAGAGAGCATTCCTCTATATAATAAAGGCCATATGTGAGAGACCTACAGCCAACTCATACTCAATGTGCAGAAATTAAAATCTTTTCCACTAAGATCAGGAACAAGGCAAGGCTGTCCACTTTCACCACTTCTATTCAATATAGTACTGGAAGTTTTAGCCACAGCGATCAGACAAGAAAAAGAAATAAAAGGCATCCAAATCGGAAAGGAGGAAACAAAACTGTTACTGTTGGCAGATGACATGATAATATACATAGAAAATCCTATAGACTCTACCAAAAAACTGCTTGACCTAATAAATGAATTTGACAAAACAGCAGAATACAAAGTCAATATCCAGAAATCAAAGGCATTTCTGTACACCAACAGTGAAACAGCAGAAGCAGAAATCAAGGAAAAAATCCCACTTGAAATAGCAAAAAGAAAAATAAAATATCTAGGAATAAACCTAACCAAAGAGGTAAAAGACCTGTATTCAGAAAACTATATAACACTCAGGAAATAAATCAAGGAAGACACAAACAAATGGAAACATATACCGTGTTCATGGATTGGAAGAATTAATGTCATCAAAATGTCCATACTACCCAAAGAAATTTACACATTCAATGCAATTCCCATTAAAGTACCAATGGCATATTTCACAGCTATAGAACAAACACTTCAAAAATTTATATGGAATTTTAAATGACCCCAAATAGCTGTTGCAATTTTGATAAAGAAGAGCAAATTAGGAGGGATCACAATACCTGACACTAAGCTATACTACAAGGACGCTGTTATCAAAACAGCCTGGTATTAGCTTAAAAACAGGCACATGGACCAATGGAACAGAACAGAGAGCCCAGAAATAAACCCAAGTCTCTATGGTCAATTAATATTTGACAAAGGAGGCAGCAACATACAATGGAATAAAAATAGCTTCTTCAACAAATGGTGTTGGGAGAACTGGAGAGCCACGTGCAAAAAAATGAAACTTGAGCACCAACTTACTCCTTATACAAAAATAAATTCAAGGTGGATAAAAGACTGAAATATGAAATGTGACACTATTAAAGTCCTAGAGGAGAACGTAGGTAGGAAAATCTCAGATATCTCACTCAGAAACATTTTACTGACTTGTTCCCTAGAGCAAGGGACATAAAGAATAAACAAATGGGACCTCATCAAAAGTAAAAGCTTCTGCACAGCTAAAGAAAACAGTGTCAAAATTAAAAGAGAACCAACTGTATGGGAAAACATATTTGCTAATGATACCTCAGACAAGGGTTTAATCTCCAAAATATATAAAGAACTTACAAGACTGCACTCTAAGAAGACAAGGAATCCAATTTAAAAGTGGGCAAAGGATTTGAACACACACTTCTCCAAGGAGGACATATAGAAAATCTAAAGGCACATGAAACGATGTTCAATATCGCTAGCTATCAGAGAGATGCAAATTAAAACCACAATGAGATACCACTTCACACCAGACAGAATGGCCATCATAAACAACACAACCAATAACAAGTGTTGGAGAGGTTGTGGAGAAAAGGGATCCCTAATGCACTGTTGTTGGGACTGCAGACTGGTACAACCACTGTGGAAAGCAGTATGGAACTTCCTCAGAAAACTAAAAATGGATCTGCCTTTTGACCCTGTGATTCCACTGCTGGGACTATATCCTAAGAACACTAAAACACCAATTCAAAAGAACCTATGCATCTCAATGTTCATAGCAGCACAATTTACAATAGCTAGATGCTGGAAGCAACCAAGATGCCCATCAGTAAATGAATGGATCAAAAAACCATGGTACATTTACACAATGGAATTCTATGCAGCAGAAAGAAAGAAGGAGCTCCTACCCTTTGCAACAGTGGATGGAGCTGGAAAATATTATGCTAAGCAAAACAAGCCAGGCAGTGAAAGACAAATACCATATGATCCTTTAACAGGAACCTAAACAACAAAACAAAGAAACAAGCAAAATATAACCAAAGACACTGAAATAGAGGTCAGGCTGCCAGTGCCCACAGAATAGAGTAGAGGGAATTTAAGGGGACAGTGGGAAGGGTTCACGGGAACTAACGTAAAGGACACATGGTCATAAACTAAGGGGAGGGTGGTAATGGGAGGGAAGTGGGGAGGGGTGGGAGGCAGGGCTGGATTGGGAGTAAAAAGGAGAAAACTGTATTTGAACAATGATTAAAATAAAATTAAAAAATAAAAATCCTAAAGTCCCTTTTAAAACACCCACAAACAGACAGTCCTTCCTTCCTTCCCCCTCTGCCCAGTCCAGAGGTCCGTATCTCAGGAAAGGAAATAGAAGTCCATGGCTCAGGCAGTCCTCTGGTTATTCCCAGTTAGTACTCCATCTCGACTGGGAGACCTCCTTGGGTTCCTGGTACCCTCAGCTGAGTCGCTGGGATCTCTGCTAAAACCAGGTGGTGGTCCCCCCTTCTAAAGTTGCAGGAGTCCCCACCCAGACAAAACCGCGTGCTTGTCCCCCTGCACAATGGCTGAGGGGGTCGGGGGGTGGTCACCACTCTGCCAAAGCCTAGTGGCGGTTCTCTGCTAAAGCCGCATGGTGATTCTCTCTTGCAGGGCTGTGTGAGTCCTCACTCTGCTAAAGCTGTGTGGTTCTCCCTCTCAGGGCTGTGGGAGTCTCCACTCTGTCAAGGCCATGTGGTTCTCTCTCAATGACTGCCATGTCTGCGTTTAAATCCCAGTGCCAATCTTCCTCTGTAGCCCCATTTCCAACTCCTCCTACACTCGGGCACACTTGCCCTCAGTCTGCTGTCTTCTCCAGCTTTTCTGGTTGCCATCGTGGGTCTGGGCAGGTGTGGCCTCATGTCATGGAGCCAATCTTCTCCAAGCTCCCACGCAGGTGCTGTAACTAGGGGGACCTGCCCCCCAGTTATGCCTTGGTGGGGTAGTTACTTCCATTCCCCTGGCTCTGAGCATGGCCACAGCTATTTAACATATCTAAGCAACCAGCCTTAGGCTATAGATATGTTAAATGACGACACCAGGGGTTAGCTACGAGGCTGTTGCTATGTGAAACAGCTCTCACTGGTCCTGCTCCACTTGTCCCTTCCCCTAATCCACACCTGGGGTGGGGGGGTGAAGACATCTTAAAATCTCCTGGACACCTTAAGTTCTGTACCCCATTTCAAATGCCCATTTGTGGTCCCCCCTCTTGGCTGCACCCTGTAACAGAGGCGCTGCTCCCTCCCCAGACTACCGGGGTTGAGCAACACCAGGGGAGACCTTGTGGCTTGAAGACACAGAGAGGGAAATTGGACTGGGAGACAATCACCTAGGGGCTGTGAGCACCCACCCATAGCACTGGGGGAAGTGAGTGCCTCCAGCCTGCACGACCAGGGGTGGCCTGGAAGTATGCCCTCACTCCCAGCCCAGTGGAAGTATGGATCCCTGGAAAACCCAGACCTCATAGCCCTGATCCAGGAAAGGGCACTGGCGTTCTCAGGTTTCTGGAGCCTGCGGTGCTGAACTGTGGAAGCGTGCACCCGCTTGGGAATCCTGACTCTCCTGCTGTGAACCCAGAAGGGACACGGCACTTAGTGCATTCCTAGAGCCAGAAACTCAAAAATTTGGTGGATGGGCGCACCCTTTTAGGATCCCCAGAGATGGCACCGTGAATCCAAAAAAGTCGCAGGTGCTTCCTGAGATCATAGAGCTCGCCGTGGTGGAATTTGGGGGAAGGACATGTCTCCTTGCAATTCCAGGAGCTTACATCCTGAAACTGAAAAGATGCAGGAGCCCTGCAGAATCCCAGAGCCCGGGAGACCCTGGCAGTGAGCCATGCTCTGGAGAGCATGCTCAGGAGTGCCCAGGGTCCTGTAGGGGAAAGTCAGATTGGCCCTTGGGAGACCACCCTGCTGGCCCTGGGGATAGTACCTGAGAGACTTACTGAGATTTGACTGGGAGGAGTGATAAGCATTTCAAACACCCCTCAGCCTGCTGAAGCCAGCAAGATCAGAAAAAAATGGTCTGGCCACTTAGAAACCAACAAGAGGTTGTTTTGTTTTGTTTTGTTTTGTTTTGTTTTGTTTTGTTTTCTTGGCTTTGTTGGTTGATTGATTTTATCTTGTGTTTTAAATGACTTTTTATATTCAGTTCTTATTATTTTTATATCTCTCAATCCCTTATGTTTCTCTTCCATTCATCCTAGTATTATTCCTTCTACTCCAAATTTATCTCTCCTGCACTCCATCTTCTGCTTTTTTTCCCCTTTTCTTTTTGATCTTGGAAGTTACTGCAAATTTGTATTATCTCTTTCTCACTGTTCTGACATTTTTTATTTTAATAGTATTTTGGTATTCTTTTTCTTTCTGTATAATCTCCTTTGCTTGGTTGGTTATACTGCCATTTGATCAGTTCCCCCTGTTATCTCATTCACAGTGTGTTCATAATTTACTATCCTTCATTTGTGTTCCATTAGTACACAACTCAAGGTTCTATACTCCTTATTCCTGTTATCTAGATCTCACTGATTCTGCCACAAGAGTGTTGCTTTAATATTACTGTAAATAAGACCTAGTTAATACAATTGTAAATACTACTCAACACCCCTACCTGATCTCAGCCCACTTAGCAATTTCCTGAATTATACTATTGTGGGGGTTGTCTCTATTCTTTTACACACTACTCCTATTTACTAATCCTTATTCCAACCCTACCTCAGAATCTGACCTCCCACAGCCTCACAGCTTTCTAGATAAAACTAACAATCCTCTCATCCCCAATAAGAGTCTTACACTCTTTCCATCCTTTCTAAAACGTGGATAGTGGGGTGGAGGATCACGGTTAACACTATAAGGAGCCAAAGAATAAGCCATCTCTTCTCTACTGGCTGCTAATGTAAATATCATAGTATACTGTCTTGCGGTCTTAAACCATTTTGCCTTACACCTCCAACTGAGCACAAAAAAGAGTAAGTGGAAGTTGTGAACACAAGGATACATGAAGGAGACTGCACCACTGAATCTCACAGGTATTCTACCACAGAAGTTCACACCATAATCACAGGGAACCAGAACAGATCAATTTAAGAAATAGAAGCTAACAAGAAGAATCCCACGAACAATGAGAAAAAAAAGAAAGAATCCCCAATTCAAGGGAAAGGAAGAAGCCTCAGAAAAAATCCTAAATGAAATAGAAGCAACTCAACTATCAGATATTGAATTCAAAACATTGATTATCAGGAGGTTCAATGAACTCACAATGAGCTATCAGAAACTAGAGGGAACCTACAACGATCTCACTGCAAACTATATAAACATGAAAAAGGAAATAGAAACTCTCAACAAGGGCCAAGAGAAAAAGAAGAATGCCATTTCTGAACTGAAGAATGCAGTAGAAGGAAGAAAAAGTAGGATTGATGAAGCAGAAGATTAGATTAGTGAGCTAGAGGACAAACTAGAAAACAACACCCAGAAAGAGCAAGAAAAGGAAAAGAGGCTCAGAAAGAATGAAGAAGGATTAAGAGAAATGCAAGACAATATGAAACGTAATAATATCCGTAAAATAGGGATACCAGAAGGAGAAGAAGAGCAAGGGATCGAAAACCTAGTTGAAAAAGTAATGAAGGAGAACTTCCCTAATTTGATGAGAGAAAATGTCACACAAATCCAGGATACACAGAGAGTCCCAATCAAGAGGAACCCAAAGAGGCCCACCTCAAGACACATCATAACTAAAATGGAAAAACTTCAAGACAAAGACAGAATATTAAAGGCAGCAAGAGGAAAACAGGAACTAACATGCAAGGGAGCCCCAATAAGGCTAACAGCTGACTTCTCAATGGAAACACTTCAAGCCAGAAGAGAATGGCAAGAAATACTCCAGGTAATGAGAACCAGAGGTCTGCAACCAAGGCTACTTTACCCAGAAGGCTCTCAATCAAGATAGAAGGCCAAATAAGAAGCTTCCCAGACAAAAGAAGTCTAAAAGAATACACCTCGACCAAACCAGCTCTGCAAGAGATTCTAAAGGTATTGCTTTAAGGAAGGGAAGGAAAAGAGAGAGAGAGAGAAACACTTGTACATAAAAGACAATGAATAAGTACCTATAATAACCTTAAATGTAAATGGATTAAATGCTTTAATCAAAAGACATAGGATAGCTGAATGGATGAGAAAAAATGACCCACATATATGCTGCCTACAGGAGACCCACCTCAGGATAAAAGACCTGCACAGGCTGAAAGTGAAGGGCTGGAAACAAGTCTTCCAAGAAAAAGAACAGGAAAAAAATGCTGGGGTAGCAATACTCAGATCAGACAAAATAGACTTCCAAACAAAGTCAATAAAGAGAGACCCAGAAGGTCACTTCATAATACTCAATGAAAGAATCCACCAAGAAAACATAAATATTGTAAATATATATGCACCCAACATAGGAGCACCAAATACATAAAGAAAATCTTAGAGAACTTCAAGAAAGATATGGACAGCAACACAATTACAGTGGGGGATTTTAACACCCCACTATCAAAAATGGACAGATCTTCCAAACTAAATATCAATAAAGATATTGTGGTATTGAACAATACCCTTAATGAAATGGACTTTACTGATATATACAGAACCCTCCATCCAAAAGAAGCTAAATACACATTCTTTCAAATGTACACGGATCATTGTCAAAGATAGACCACATGATAGGACATAAAACAAGCCTCAACAATTTCAAAAAAATTGAAATCATACCAAGAATTTTTTCGGATCACAAGGGACTGAAGCTAGAAACCAACCTCAAGGAAAAAAACCCAAAACACTAAAAATCATGGAGATTAAATAGCATGCTATTAAACAACAAATGGGTCAAGAATGATATTAGGGAAGAAATAAAAACGTTTCTGGAGACAAATGAAAATGAAATCACAACAACCCAAAGCTTATAGGACACAGTGAAGGCAGTCCTTAGAGGGAAGTTCATAGTGACACAGGCCCACCTAAAAAAGTTAGAAACATTCCAAACAAACAACCTAACCCTATGTCTACAAGAACTCGAGGAACAACAACAAAGGCAGCCCAGAGCAAGCAGAAGGAAGGAAAAAACCAAGATCAGAGCAGAATTAAATGACATAGAGACTAAAAGCCAATTCTATAGATCTATGAATCCAAGACCTGGTTCTTTGAATAGATAAACAAAATGGACAAGCCTTTAAGCAGATTCATCAAGAAAAAAAGGGAGAAGACCCAAATAAACACAAACAAGAAATGAAAGAGGAGAGATGACAACAGATGCCACAGAAATACAAAGGATTGTAAGAAATTGTATGGTGTATGGTGATCATACGAAGAACTGTATGCCGAGAAATTGGAAAACCAAGGTAAAATGGACAAATTTCTAGAAAAATATAATCTTCCAAAACTCAATGAAAAAGAAGCAGAAAGCCCAAACAAACCACTAACAGAAAAAGAAATCGAAGCAGTAATCAAAAGCTCCCAACACACAAAAGCCCTGGACCAGATGGTTTCACAGGAGAATTCTACAAAGCATTTAAGGAAGAGCTAACCCCTATCCTTCACAGACTATTCCAAAAAATCCAAAAAGATGGGAGACTCCCAAACTCTTTTTATGAGGCCAACATCATCCTAATTCCAAAAGTAGTTGAAGACACAGCAAAGAAAGAAAACTTCAGGCCAATATCACTGATGAACATTGATGCTAAAATGCTCAACAAAATACTGGCAAACCGCATCCAACAATACATTAAAAAGATCATACACCATGAGCACGTGGGATTCATTCCAGGGATGCAAGGATGGTTCAAAATTCTCAAGTCAGTAAATGTAATACATCACATAAACAAAAGCAAAGACAAAACCACATGATCATATCAATAGATGCAGAAAAAGCATTTGATAAGATACAGCACCCATTTATGATAAAAACACTCAACAAAGTGGGAATAGAGGGGGCATTCCTCAACATAATAAAGACCATATATGAGAGACCTACAGCCAACATCATACTCAATGGGCAAAAATTAAAATCTTTTCCACTAAGTTCAGGAACAAGACAAGGATGTCCACTTTAACCACTTCTATTCAATATAGTACTGGAAGTTTTAGCCACAGCGATCAGACAAGAAAAAGAAATAAACGGTATCCAAATTGGAAAGGAGGAAACAAAATTGTCACTTTGTGCAGATCATATGATAGTGTATACAGAAAATTCTATGGACTGCACCAAAAAACTGCTTGACCTAATAAATGAATTTGACAAAACAGCAGAATACAAAGTCAATATCCAGAAATCAAAGGCATTTCTGTACACCAACAGTGAAACAGCAGAAGCAGAAATCAAGGAAAAAATCCCACTTGAAATAGCAAAAAGAAAAATAAAATATCTAGGAATAAACCTTAACTAAAGAGGTAAAAGACCTATATTCAGAAAACTATATAACACTCCGGAAATAAATAAAGGAAGACACAAACAAATGGAAACATATACCGTGTTCATGGATTGGAAGAATTAATGTCATCAAAATGTCCATACTACCCAAAGAAATTTACACATTCAGTGCAATTCCCATTAAAGTACCAATGGCTTATTTCACAGACAGAGAACAAACACTTCAAAAATTTATATGGAATCATAAGCAACCCTGAATAGCTGCTGCAATTTTGAGAAAGAAGAGTAAAGTAGGAGGGATCACAATACCCAACACTAAACTATACCACAAGGGCACTGTTATCAAAAGAGCCTGGTATTAGCTTAAAAGCAGGCACATGGATCAATGGAACAGAATAGAGAACCCAGAAATAATCCCAAGTTGCTATGGTCAATTAATATTTGACAAAGGAGGCAGCAACATAAAATGGAATAAAAATAGCTTCTTCAACAAATGGTGTTGGGAGAACTGGAGAGCCACGTGCAAAAAAATGAAACTTGAGCACCAACTTACACCTTATAGAAAAATAAATTTAAGGTGGATAAAAGACTGAAATATGAAACATGACACTATTGAAGTCCTAGAGGAGAACGTAGGTAGGAAAATCTCAGATATTTCACGCACAAACTTTTTTTACTGACTTGTCCCTTAGAGCAAGGGACATAAAGGAAAGAATAAACAAATGGGACCTCATCAAAATTAAAAGCTTCTGCACAGCTAAAGAAAACAGTGTCAAAATTAAAAGAGAACCAACTGTATGGGAAAACATTTGCCAATGACACCTCAAACAAGGGTTTAATCTCCGAAATATATGAAAAACTTACATGACTATACTCTAAGAAGGCAAGGATCCACTTAAAAATGCGCAAAGGACTTGAACAGACACTTCTCCAAGGGCGACATAAGAAAATCAAAGACACCTGAAACAACGTTCAATATTGCTAGCTATCAGAGAGATGCAAATTAAAACCACAATGAGATACCACTTCACACCAGACAGAATGGCCATCATAAACAACGCAACAAACAACAAGTGTTGGAGAGGTTGTGGAGAAAAGGGATCCCTAATGCACTGTTGTTGGGACTGCAGACTGGTACAACCACTATGGAAAGCAGTGTGGAGCTTTCTCAGAAAACTAAAAATGGATCTGCCTTTTGACCCAGCAATTCCACTGCTGGGACTTTATCCTGAGAACACTAAAACACCAATTCAAAAGAACCTATGCATCCCAATGTTCACAGCAGCACAATTTATAATGGCTAGATGCTGGAAGCAACCTAGATGCCCATCAGTAAATGAATGGATCAAAAAACCATGGCACATTTTCACAATGGAATTCTATGCAGCAGAAAGAAAGAAGGAGCTCCTACCCTTTGCAACAGCTTGGATGGAGATGGAAAGCATTATGCTAAGCAAAACAAGCCAGGCAGTGAAAGACAAATACCATATGATCTCACCTTTAACTGGAACCTAAACAACAAAACAAAGAAACAAGCAAAATATAACCAAAGACACTGAAACAAAGGACAGGCTGACAGTGACCAGAGGGGAGAGAAGAGGGAATTTCATGGGAGAATGGGAAGGGTTTACAGGAACAAATTTAAAGGACAGATGGACAAAAACTAAGGGGAATGTGGTATTGGGAGGGAAAAATGGAGGTTTGGGTGGGTGGGCTGAATTGGGTGTAAAAGGGAGAAAACTGTACTTGAACAATGATTAAAATAAAGTTAAAAAAAGAATGAACATAATTAAAATGTGCATATCATCCAAAACAATGTATAGATTTAATGCAATTCCCTTAAAAATCCAATGTCATTTTTTAAAGAAATGAGACAAAAAAATCATCAGATTCATATGGAACCACAAAACACCCTGAATAGTCAGTGCAATCCTGAGAAAAAAAGAGTAAAATCAGAGGTATCACACTACCTGACTTCAAATTATACTACAGAACAATGATAATAAAAAACAGCATGGTATTGGCAGAAAAACAGATACATGGACCAATGGACCAGAATTGAGTGCCCAGAACTAATGCCACATGTTTTTGGCCAATATTTTTTGGCAAAGGAGCCAAAAATACACAATGAAGAAAAGAAAGCCTCTTCAGTGAATGGTGCTGGGAAAACTGGAAAGCCAGATGCAAAAGCATAAATCTAGACTACAGTTTGTACACATGTACAAAAATTAATTCAAAATGGATCAAACACCTAAATATAAGATCTGAAACAATAAATTACATAGAAGGAAACATAGATGCTAAACTCAGGTAACTTGGCCTTAAAGAAAATTTTATGAATTTGACCCCTAAAGCAAGGGAAGTAAAACCAAAAACAGATAAGCAAGACTATATCAAACTAAAAAGATTCTGTCTGCACTGCAAAAGAAACTGACAACATTATAAAAAGGGAACCAAATGAATGGGAGATGATATTTGCAAACAACATCTCTGACAAGGGGTTAACATTCAAAATATATAATATCTAAACTATATAAAGACAAACAATCCAATTAAAAAAAATGGGCAAAGGACCTGAATATACACTTCTCTGAAAAAGACATACAAATTGCCATCAAATATATGAAAAGATATTCAATTTCCCTAGCTACTTGGGAAATCCAAATAAAAACAACAATGAGATACTATCTCACACCTGTTAGAATGGATATTATCAACAAGACAGCTAATTACAAGTGTTGGAGAGGTTGTGGAGAAATAAGAACCATCATACACTGCTGGTGGGAGTATAAGCTGATGCAGCCACTGTGGAAAACAGTATGGCCATTCTTCCAAAAATTAAGAATAGAGTTACTGTATGACCTAGCAAACCCTTTTCTGGGTATCTACAAAAAAATTGAAAACACATATTCACATAGATATATGCACTGTCCATGCTATATTCATAGCAGCACTATTCACTGTGGCCAAGACATAAAAATAAGCAAAGTGTCCTTCAATAGAGGATTGGATAAAAAAGATCTGGTACATACACACAATGGCATACTATTCAGCCACAGGAAAAATGAAAATATGGCCATTTGCAACAATACGGATGGACCTTGAGAATATTATGCTAAGTGAAATAAGTCAGTCAGAAAAAGCTAAGAATCATGTGATTTGGCTTATATGTGGGATATAAAACTGAAACTCATAGACACCGACAACTAACTGTATCATGGTTACCAGAGGGAAGGGGCTGGGGAGTAGCAAGGGGAAAAGTGGGGCAAATATATGGTAATAGAAGATAATTTGACTCTGGGTGGTGGGCATATAATGCAGTATATATTTCTATATCATAGAAATCTATACTTGAAACCTATATGACCCTATTAATGACATCCATTAGATTGAATTAAAAAACAAATTAAAATAAAATAAATTCAAATATATAGACCTGGGGTATGGCACCACTGAAGGATATGAAACAGTTTTTGAAAATTAATAACCAACAGACAATATTTCTATTTAAAGCCATGACAATTGCAGGTTCCACTGGGTAGTTTTTAAGGTCTCTCTGAGAACTCTTACACATTTTAACTGCTAGACAACAAGTTGCCAACATAGTTTTTCTTTCAAAGTAAGACTATTGCTGCCCACTTGCAGCTGTTCTCCTATTAGTAGATCTCTCACTGACCAAACAAACAATCAAACAAACAAACAAAAACAAACGAACAAACAAACAAAAAACAGAGATGCTTTTAAAATATGAATTTACTATTTATTTTGCAGTGAGAGAAAATGTCCACTAGGTGGCAAGCAGCAGTGAATCGTGGTCCAACAGGAGCTGCTCTTTGTATGTTTTCGCTTCTGCTTCAGTGACAAAGGTCTATGGAACCAGTTCTTATCTGGGGATTATTATGTTGTCATTTGACATTTGAGTAATTTTACTTCAGAAGATGTTTGACATGGAATAAAAGAGACCTTTATTTTTTCCAGTATAAAGGAGACAGCTTTACCTGAAGCTGATTTTTAATTGAGATTTGAAAAGGCTACTTTGAAAAGAATGCTTTATCATATGGTAAAAAGAGATTGGAAAAGGGAAGTGCAAGTTTTAATTGAGAACCCAGAACAATAATTTCTATAAGAAAACATTTAGAAACCATAATCTTTGAGTCTCAGCCTCTGCTTACCTCCTCAAATTTTCCTAAAGGAAAAATGAATTATAGATATTCAGAAATAGTCAACTCCATGAAGGGCTTACATTTGTCCTAAAGCTAAAAGATGTATGTTCAGCTGCGCATATCCTAAGAATTAGCAATGTGACTCAGTCAAGCCTTTTGCCTTCTCTGGACTTTAGTTTTCTCATGTGGAAAAGGAGGATATTGGATAAACACTAATACCAATAATTCTTACTTGATGCCCACTAATCGGGTCATTTTCTTTGCTGTATAATTGTGACAATATCTCACTTAATTTCTGCAACAACTCTATAGACAGGCAGTCATTAAATCTCTGTATTGATTATGAGGATAGAAGCATAAGAAGTCCCAGGTCATAGGGCTGGTGAATGCTGGAGTCTGGGTTTGAATCCAGGGGTGGCCAACTTCAAGTCTGAATTTCTACCCACTACAGAGAATTCATTTATGGATAACCTCTAAACATCTATTTTCTGTACAAAAATAATATTGAATTTGAAAAAGTTTATTTTTAATCATAGCAGTTTTATAAGTTGAAATAAAACCAGAAAAATATTCGCTTTAAATAATGTAAGGTTTTAGTTGCTGTTAACAACCAATTACCACAAACAGTGGCCTAAAACAACACAAATTTATGATTTTATAGTTATGATATTCAGAAGTCTGAAATGCATCTGGGTCTCACCAGGTTAAAATTGAGGTTTCAATAAAGTTATGCTCCTCCTGCAGGTTCCAGGGGAAATTCTATTCCCTTACATTTTTCAGCTTGTAAGAGTTACCTGCAATTCTTCTGTATGGCTTCTTCCTTCATCCTTAGAGACAATCACAGCATCTCCAAACCCTCTCTGATTTTGATTCTCATGGAACTCTCTTGAACTTATATGGTGGGACCCTTGTCATTGGACACATCTAGATAATTTCTGTTAATCTCAAGATCTTTAGTTTAATCACACAACAAAGTCCTTTTTGTCATGTAAATTAACAGATTCATAGATGATGGAGACTAGGATGCGGACATATTGAACAGACTTCCTGTAGCAGCTATTCTATATTGAGATATTTAGCATGTTCCAGGCACTGTTCTAAGCACTTTACCTATAGTCCAGCATCTGTTACTATTATTAGACCCCTTTTTAAAATGAGGATGACTCACAGAATTTACATGCAGGATCATAGGTAGTAAGTATAGCCTTACTCCATAAACTTTCATTCTGATTATTTTATACACAAAGTATGTCTTTTCAGTGAGAATTATGGTGCTTTTACAAGTGTATTCAATTTTTTATTAGCTTTGCCATTTTCCATTAGGCCTTAGGCCTTTAGTCCCTCTTGTTCCCAGACATAAGCCACATAATCTCACTAGAAGAGCTACCCCTTTGGCAGTCTTCACTGGGTCCACATATTTCTACCGCCCTCTAAAGAGACTAGAAATTCCATATATTACATGATGGTTAGCCAAAAATAAATTTGTCAATAATGGGTATATTTATGCCTCTAACAATAACAGTATTATTAACCTTTTATGTTTTGTAAAATATTTATTACAATTTTTTAAATTTATATTTAAAAACTTTATTGTTTTATTTGCTGTGTAGTTCCATAAGTTTTACCATACTTATTTTATCACTTTAAATGAAATGTAGAACAATTACCATCACAGGCATTGTTGTACCATCTCTCTTTATGTTGTAGTTGTCATTGATGGTATGATAGTATATGTATTGATATATTAAATTCTCCATTAGGCAGTGTTAGAATTTTTGCTTTCAATTACCATACACACGTTAAAGGCCTTAAGAGGAAAACTCCAGTTTATTTATTTGCAATCAGTTATTTAATATTTCTGTTGCTCTTCTTTCAGTCTAGACATTCCAAGTGCCATCTGGTATAACTTCCCTTCTATACGAATAACTTCTTTTAGCATTTCTTTTATAGCTGCTGACAAATTTGATCAGTTTCCCTTCATCTAAGAATTTGTTCAATTAGACCTTTATTCCTTAAGAGTATTTTTCATGGAAGTAGATTCTGAGTTCATAACTCTTTACATTTATCATTCTAAAAATATTGTTACTGTTTTTGTACTCCTTGGCTTTTTTTTTAATCCACCCTCATTTAAATTATTGTTCCCTACAAGCAATTATTTTTTTTCTCCTTAATTGCTTTCAGTGTACACGTTCTGGCAGAAGTAAGGCCTGCTTGAGTGTGGTTGGTAGGGTAATAATATGGGTGTAATAATTTATAGTTTTAATTTGAACATTTTACCTAAAATGTCATGTGGTATGCTTGAGTGTGATATTGTTATCTTAGAGAATTACATGATTATGACTTTGTAATAACAGATTTGTAATAAAAAAGGGGCATTATTTGTGCCAGACCCTGTACTTTAAAAATTGTTATTAAGCTTTCAGGTGCTTTATTATGATGTATCCAAGCATGGGTATTTTTGAAATTAACCTGTTTGGAATTCACTAAAATTGTGTATTATTTTTAAATAGTTTATTTTTTATTATATTTTTCCATTATCATTTATCCCATTTATACCCCCTTCCAACACCACCCACCCACCTCCCCACCTCAATCGCCACAAAATTGTCCATGTCCATGAGTCCTTTTTTAATGCTCCATCCCTGTACCCCTAACACCCCACCCACAAGCTGTCAGCCTGCTCTCTATCTTTGAGTCTTTCTCTATTTTACTTGGCAGTTCAGTTTGTTCATTAGATTTCACATATGAGTGAAGTTTTCCTTTCTCTAACTAGCTTATTTCACTTTGTATAATGCTCTCCAGTTCCATCCATGCTGTTGCAAAGGGTACATTTTCTTTTTTATGATAGAGTAGTATTTCATGGTAGTTTTATTCACTCATCTACTGATGGACGCTTGGGCTACTTCCCAATCTTGGCTCTTGTAAGCATGCTGCTATGAACATATGGGTGCATATATTCTTTCAAATTAGTGTTTTCTGTTTCTTCAGATAAACTCCAAGATGTGGATTCACTGGGTCATAAGGCAGTTCCATTTTTAACTTTTGAGGTATCTCCATACTGTGTCTTTCCACAGTGGCTGCAACAATCTATTATCACCAACAGTAAAACAAGCTTCTGCTTTGTCCATATCCTCACCAGTACTTGTTTTTTGATTTATTGATGATAACCATTCTGACCAATAAGAAGTGATATCTCATTGGAGTTTTAACCTGCATTTTTCTGATGATTAGTGACTGAACATCTTTTATATACCTATTTGTCATTTGTATGTCTTCTTTGAAGAAGTGTCTATTCAGGTCCTTTGCTCATTTTTTTTTAAACTGAATTGTCTATTTTCTTTTTGGTGTTGAGATTTATAACTTCTTCATAAATTTTGAATATCAACACTTTATCAGATGTATTGGCAAAAACGTTCTCCCTTTCGGGAGGATGCCTTTTCATTTTCTTGATGGTTTTCTTTGCTGCACAAAAAAATATTTTTTGAGAAAAGTATTTTTATTTTTTATTATTTATGCTATTACAGTTGTCCCAATTTTTCCTCTTTTGTCCCTTCCACCCAACCTGCCCCCAACTTCCATAGTCAATCCCCACACTACTTTCTATGTCCATAGGTACTTCATATATGTTCTTCGATTAATCCCTTAGCTAGCAAGGGATTAATCAAAGGGAACTTTTTGAAAAGCGTTCAAAAAGTTCTCATCTCCCTTCTCCCCTCTTACCACTGTCACTCTGTGTCATGATTCCATGCCTCTGGATCTGTCTAGATCATTAGTTTATTTTGTTCATTAGATTATTCTTATAAGTGAGATCATATGATATCTGTATTACATTGACATGCTTATTTCACTTATCATAATTGTCTCCAGTCCCATCTATGCTACCACAAAAGGTAGGGATTACTTTTTTTTTTCTGATACATAGTATTCCATTGTGTAAATGTACCACAATTTATGATCTACTCATGTACTGATGGGCATTTGGGCCATTTCCAACACTTGGCTATTGAAAATAGTGGTTTTATGAACATTCCGGTGCATACATACTTTTGAATTGGTGTTTCAGGGTCCTTAGGGTATATTCCCAGTGGTGGAATTACTGCATCAAAGGATACTTCCATTTTTACATTTTGGAGGAAACTCCATACTGTTTTCCACAGTGGCTGCACCAGTCTACACTCCCAACAGTTTCCCTTTTTTTTCTGTATCCTTCCCAGCACTTGTTTTTTTGTTGATTACTAATGATAGCAATTTTGAAGTGATATCTCATTATGGGTTTAATTTGCATGTCTCTGATAGCTAGTGATGTTGAGCATATTTTCATGTGTTTATGGGCCACCTGTATATCCTCCTTAGAGAAGTGTCTGTTCAGATCTATTGCCCATTTCTTGATTGAGTAGTTTGTCTTCCTGGTGTTGAGTCATATGAGTTCTTCATATATTTGGAGATTATGCCTTTGCTTAAAGTATCCTTGGCAAATATGTTCTCCCATAGGATGGTTTCTTTAGTCATGAAGAACCTTTTGATGTAGTCCCATTTTTCCCCCCTTACATTCCTTTGCCTTAGGAGATGTATTGACAAAAATGGTGCTACATGAAATGTCTGAAATTTTACTGCTTATATTTTCTGCTGGGATTTTTCTGGTATCACAATTTATATTGAAGACTTTTATCCCTTTTATGTTTATTCTGATGGTGGAAATGTCCATACTACCCAAAGCAATTTATACATTCAGTGCAATTCCTATTAAAATACCAGTGACATATTTCACAGATATAAAACAAACATTTCAAAAATTTATATGTAACCATAAATGACCCAGAATAGCCACAGCAATTTTGAGAAAGAAGAACAAAGTAGGTGGGATCACCATACCTGACATCAAACTATATTACAAGGCCATGGTAATCAGAACAGTCTGGCACTGGCATAAAAACAGACACATAGATCAATGGAATAGAACAGAAAGCCCAGAAATAAACCCAAGTCTGTATCATCAATCAATATTCAACAAAATGGGTAGAAGCTTAAAATGGAGTAAAAATAGTCTCTTCAACAAATGGTATGGGAGATCTGGACAGTTACATGCCTAAAATAAAAGTTGACCATCAATTTACACCATACACAAAAAATAAACTTGAGATGGATAAAAGACTTGAATATAAGTTGTGATATGATAAAAGTCCTAGAGGAGAACATAGTCAGGAAAATCTCAGATATTCCATTCAGTAATGTTTTCACTGATATGTCCTCTAGAGCAAGGGACATAAAGGAAAGAATAAACAAATGGGATCTCATCAAAATAAAAAAAAAGCTTCTGCACAGCTAAAGAAAACATTAACAAAATGAAAATGGAATCAAATTTATGGGAAACTATATTTGTCAATGATATCTCAGACAAGGGTTTGATCTCCAAAATATATAAAGAACGTCCATGACTCCACTCTAAGAAGATAAGCAACCCAATTAAAAAATGGGCAAAGGACTTGAACAGACACTTCTCCAAGGAGGACACACAGAGGATCCAGAGGCACATGAAAAGATGCTCAATATTGCTAGCTATCAGAGAGATTCAAATTAAAACCACAATGAGATACCACTTCACACCAGTCAGAATGGCCATCATAATCATATCAACAAACAGCAAGTGCTGGCAAGGTACTTTCTCCCTGGAGAAAAGGGATTCTGAGTACAGTGGTGGTGGGAATGCAGAGTGGCACAGTCACTATAGAAAATGGTATGGGATTTCCTTAAGAACCTAAAAATGGAATTTCCTTTTGACCCAGTAATTCCACTGCTGGGATTATATCCTAAGAATCCCGAAACACTAATCGAAAAGATCCTATAAATACCAGTGTTCATAACAGCACAATTTACAATAGCCAACTGCTTGAAGCACCCTAGGAGCCCATCAGTAAATGACTAGATCTAAAAACTGTGGTACATTTACACAATGGTATTCCATGTAGCAGAAACAAAGAAGGAGCTCCAACCCTTCGGTACAACATGGATGGAACCGAAGAGCATTGTGCTAAGTTAAATAAGCCCAGGGATGAAAGACAAATACCATTTGATTTCACTTATGAGTAGAACCTAAGTAACAAAACAAATAAGCAAGCAAAATATAACCAGAGACTTTGAAATTAGGAACAAACTGGAAGTAATCAAAAGGGAGGGAGGAGGGAAATAACGTGGGACAGAAAGGAAAGGTTCATAAATGAACATATGTAAAGGACCCATGGACAAAGCCAAAGGGGAGTAAGATTGAGGGTGGCAGGTGGGGCTGAGTAAGGCAAGGGAAAGTGGTGGTGGGAAAATGGAGACAACTGTATTCAAACATCAATAAAAATATGTATAAATAATTTAAAATTTTTTTCAAGTTTATTGTGATATATGGTATAAGTTTGTGACCTAATTTCATTTATTTTATTTTGTTTTTGCATCTACTGGTCTATTTCTCCCAACACCCTTTCTTGAAGAAACTATCTTTACAACATTGTAAGCTCATGCCCCCTTTGCCAAATATTAATTGACCAGAGAGACATGGGTTCATGTCTGGGTTCTCTATTCTGTTCCATTGATCTACATATCTTTTCTTATGTCAATGCCAGACTGTTCTGATGACAGTGGCCTTATAGGATAGTTTGATGTCAGGTATTGTGATATCTCCAACTTTGTTCTCCTTTCTCAAGATTGCTGCGGTTATATGGGGTCTTTTTTCATTCTACATAAATGTTCAGAGTATTTGTTCTAGATTTGTGAAATATGTCATTGGTATTTTAATAGGAATGATATTAAATCTATATACTGCTTTGGGTAGTGTGGCCATTTTAATGATGTTGACTCTTTTAATCCATGAACATGGTATATGCTTCCATTTATTTTTACCTTTCTCATTTTCTTCAGTGCACTGTAGTTTTACAAGTACACAGCTTTTACCTCCTTGATTAAATTTGCCCATAGGAACTTTATTTTCTGTTGATATAATATATTAAATTTGTTTTTTTTTGTTTCTCATTCTGGTAGTTCATTATTGGTGTAAAAATGTCATTGATTTCTTAATATTGTCATCATATCCTCATACTTTGCTGAATTCACTTATTTGGTCAAGACATTTTTGGTGCAGACTATGGGGTTTTTTATGTACACTATCTGCCAGTAATGACAATTTTACGTCTCATTTCCAATTTAGATACTTTGTATTTCTTCTTTATGTCTGCTTGCTGTGGCTAGAACTTCCAGTTCTACATTGTATAAGAGTGGTGAAAGTGGACACCCTTGTCTTGTCCCTGATCCTAAGAAAAACTCCTTTTTGTTTTTGTCCATTTTAGAAAGTTTTGGACAGCAATAGAGTTATTGTAGGGGATTTTAACACCCCACTGTCAACAATGGATAGATTTTCCAAACAAAAATAAACAAGGATATTGCATCATTGAGTAACATTCTAGATAACATGTAGTTGATAGTTTTAGACCATTTCACCCTAAAGAAGCAAGATACACATCCTCTCAAACTCACAAGGATCATTTTTAAAGATAGACCACATGGTAAGACACAAAACAGTCTTTTACAAATTCAAGCAAATTGAAATCACATCAAACATCTTATATCACAATGCTTTGAAACTAGAAACCAACCTCAAGGAAAAAAATAAAAAACATTCAAATACATGGTGGCTGGGTTAACAATAAGATCAAGGAAGGAATCAAAAAGCATCTAGAAACAAACAAAAATGAACACACAAAAACCCAAAACATGTGGGACACAGGGAAAACAAACCTGAGAAGGAAGTTCATAGCAATACAGACCTATCTAAAGAAGATATATAAATCTTAAATACGTAACCTAACCCTACATCTAAAAATCTAGAGGAACAACAACAAACAAAGCCCATATCTACTAGAAGGAAGGAAAGAAACAAGATAAGAGCAGAATTAAAAGACATGAAGACTAAAAAACAAAATACAAAGGACCTTTCTACAAAGGACCTAGATTGTACAAAGAATCTAGGAGCTTGTTCTTTGAAAAGATCAACAAAATTGAAAGCCTTTAATGAGACTCATCAAGACAAAAAGAGAGAGGACCCAAATGAATGAAATAAAAATTGAAATAGAAGAAGTAACAGCTGATACCACAGAAATACAAAAGATTGTAAGAAATTACCATGAGGAACTATATACCCAGAAGTTGAACATCCTGGGAAAAATGGCCAAATGTCTAGAAACATACAATCTTCCAAAACTGAATCAGGAAGAAGTGAAAAACCTCAGTAGACTAAAAACAACTAGCAAAATTGAAGCAGTAATCAAAAACCTCCTGGCACATAAAAGCCCAGTACCAAATGGTACTGCAAGTGAATCTTACCAAACATTCAAAGAACTAACACTGTGGACTTCTGGTCAAGATGGTAGCATAGACAGACATAGCTTGCCTTTTTTGCACAATTACATCAAAATTACAAGTAAAATACACAGTAACCTTCACTCTGAATTGTTGAGTTAAATGGAAGACTGACAACAATGGAATTAAACAAACTACATCCATCCAGGCTGGTAGGAGGGGTGCAGATGTGGAAAGGGCTGGTCCCTCGTCTGTGTGTGCTGGATAAAAATTTGGGAGGGGTATTTTGTGAGTGAGGAGTCCCAGCACCACACCAGGCCTCCCAGCCTAGTGTTCCAATGCCAGGAAAATAAGCTCCACCAATATCTGGCTGCAAAAATCATCAGGGATTGAATCAGTAGAGAAAACACTTAAAGTTCCTCTTTAAGATCCCACAGACAAACTTACCTACTCAGATTCACTCCCTCTGAGCTCCAACACTGAGGTAGCAGCTTGAAGGCACCAATGGCATTGAGGGAGAAACTGAAGTGTCTAGTATCAAAGTGAGCAGAGGACATTGTTCCTTTTCTAAACCCTCCCTCCACAGAGCTGGCAAGCTGGTGCCATATCTGATACACCATCAACCTGGCTAACACTGTTTGACCCACCTTGGAGATCTCTACATGTTATACTCCCCCATAACATGTATGGGGGAGTATACATGTTATGGGCACGCAAGCTGCTTTTCCATATGAATAGCTTGTCTTGGCTCATGCTCAAAAGTTTCTAAATATTCTCAAACAAGAAACAGCTGGCTGGCCTCAGTGAGCCTCAGGACCAGCACTAGTGGCAGCCATCCTATATTCACAGCTTGGCTTTGCCTGGGAATCTCCAAGCCCAGCACAAGCAGCAGCCATCTCAGATTCCTGTATAGCTCATGCAGGGTGGCACTGGGCAGAACACAGGTGGAGGCTTATCTTGACCTGCATCACCCAGGAAACCCCAGGTCCAGCACATCCAGTGGAGAGCTGGAGACCAGGTCGGAATACCACCAACCTGACCCTGCACAGCCAATCCTCCATGTAGGGCAGAAGTTGGTGGTAAGTGGTCACAGCCAATCCTTTCCACTGACTGGCCTATGTAAATCCCTTGCATTGATCTGCCAGCAGCAAACAAGACTCATGTACAAGAGGAGGATGTACTCAACCCACAATGAAGGTATACATGAAGTACCCAGCTTGGATGATAGGGGATACAATGCTATATGGGGCCCTATAGGACACCTACTACATTAGGCAACACTACCAAGATATGAAGTCAAAGCAGCTCTACATAATACATAGAAATAAACACAAGGAGGCTGCCAAAACTAGGAGACAAACAAACATGGCTCAAATGAAAGAACAGATCAAAACTCCAGAAAAAAAAGAGCTAAATGAAATGGAGACAAGCACTCTATAAGATACAGAGTTCAAAACACCATTTATAAGGATGCTCAGAGAACTTAGTGTGGACTTCAACAACATAAAAAAAATCCAATGAAAAATAAAGGGTACGCTAATTGAAATAAAGAACAATTTACAGGGAAACAACAGGGTGTTGTTTCCAACAGGGTGGATGAAGCTGAGAATCGAATCAATGATTTGAAACATAAGGAAGCAAAAAACAATGAATCAGAACAAGAAGAAAAAAGAATCCAAAAAAAGGAGGAAAATATAAGCAGCCTCTAGGACAACTTCAAGAGTTCCAACTGTTGCATCAAAGGGGTGCCAGAAGGACAAGAGAAAGAGCAAGACATTGGAAATCTATTAGAAAGAAAACTTCCCTAATTTAGTAAAGGAAATAGACATTCAAATCCAGGAAGCACAAATAGTCCTAAACACGATGGATGTAAAGAGATCCGCTCCAAAATGGATCATAATTAATATGCTAAAGGTTAACAATAAAGAGAGAATCTTAAAAGTAATAAGAGAAGTTAGTTACCTGTAGGTGAGTTCCCATAAGACTGTTGGCAGATTTCTCAAAAGAAACTTTGCAGGCTAGATGGGATTGCCAAGAAATATTTAAAGCCATGAAAAGCAGGAGCCTAGGCCAAGATTTCTCTACCCAAAGCTATTATTTAGAATTGAAGGGAAGATAAAGAGCTTTCCACACAAGAAAAAAAGTAGAAGAGTTCATCATTATCAAACCTTTATTATATGAAATGTTAAAGGGACTTATTTAAGAAAAAGATCAAAACTATGAACAATAAAATGACAAATATATATATATATATATATATATATATATAGAGAGAGAGAGAGAGAGAGAGAGAGAGAGAGAGATCAACAATTGAATCTAAAAAAAAAAAAAAAAAAGAACTAACACCTATCCTTCTCAAAATATTCCAAAAAATCCAAGAAGAGGGAGGATTCCCAAACTCTTTTTACAAGGCCAGTATTATCCTAATTCCAAAACTAATTAAGACACTACAAAGAAAGAAAATTACAGGACAATATCTCTGATGAACATAGATGCTAAATTTTCAATAAAATATCAGCAAACAAGATACAACAATACATTAAAAATATCATACACCATGATTAAGTGGAATGTATTCCAGGGATGCAAGGATGATACAGTATTTGCAAATCAGTAAATATAGTACACCACATAAACAAAACGAAGGACAAAAATCACACGATCATATCAATAGATCTTGACAAAGTGTTTGATGAAATCAAACACCAATTTATAATAGAAACACTCAGCAACACAAAAATAAAGGGAGCATGCCTCAACACAATTAAGGCCATATATGAAAAACCTACTCTCAACCTCATAGTCACTGCAAAACCTTTTTAGGTTGATGTGCTCCCATTTGTTTCATTTTCTTGTTTTCCCCCTTGCATGAAAAGATATGTCAGAAAAAATATTATCATGAGCAATGTCCGAGATTGTACCACCTGTTTTCTTCTAGAATTTTTGTGAAGCCTAACATTTAATTCTGTAATCCATTTTGAACTTTTTCTTGTTTATCATGAAAAATAAAGTGGTATAATTTCATTTTTCTTAACATATCTGTCCAATTTTCCAACCATTATTTATTGAACAAACCAGTTTTAGCCCATTTTATGGGCTGGCTTACTCTATCAAATGTTGATTGACTACAAAGGCATGAGGTTTTTTTTTTTTCTGTGTTCTCCACTCAAATTTTGTATATTTTAATTTTTATATGTTGCCAACATTTTTTCAGGAATTATTCCTTTATTGCATTTTTCTTGTGCCATGTTCACTCCCCTTCTTTTGGGACTCTAGTAACATGAAGTTTACATCTTGGGCTATATCTCACAGGTCCCTGAGGCTCTGATAATTTTTTTGGTAATATTTTTTCTTTAATTTTCAGATTAAATCACTTCTATTGATGTGTTTTCAAATTTATTAACCCTTTTCTTGTTATCTTCATTTTTTATTTAGCCCATCCAATATTTTTTTAAAATGTTCTGTTTTCATTTGTAAATTTACTTTCTTTTTTTTGAATTTCAATTTTCTTACTTTTTTATTATTAAATGCAGTTGTCTCCATTCCCACCCCTGCAACTTTCCCCAACCACATCCACACCCACCTCCTACCATCAGTTGTTTCCCCTTTAGTTTTGCCTATGAGTCTTACATATGTTGGGAACCACCCTGCCTGGTTTCAGAGGCTGTAACCCCACCAAGGCTAAGTCTGAGGGAACGACCTTGGATCCTAAGCCACCAAGGAGACAAAAGCTTATTTCCTGGCAGGAGCACTGCTTCTGCTCCTTTTACTTCATCCATAACTGGCCCTCAATGCTTGGTCGGTTAGCCAATGGCAGGTAATATTCCCCAAGGGGGGAGCGACCTAAGGCAGGCACAATCACGTGGGAGGCCCCCAAGGAAGGACTTTGGGGGTTACAGCAAAAGGGGGTGATGGACCCTTGCCCCTCGGCTTTGACAAAGCCTGAGTTCTCATTTCTTCTGCGAGAAATCTCCTAATCTCCTGGCTGCCTTATTTCCCTTGCTCCATCTAAGCCTGAAACAATGACAGAGGGTGGTCAACCCTGTGCTGGAAAGGGCGGGTTCCCCAAGCAATCAGGCCTAAGAAAGAATATGTAAAATCCTGTGAAACCTGCTTTGTTTAGAATGCTCTCAATGAAATGATAAGGGTCCAAACAAGAAGTAAGTTTGTTCCTCAAAGTTTTACAGCTCTTTAGCTATCTGATCTTGATTCAAAATAGGCCCTCAGATATCTTTGTTATCTATTGTTTGATCCTTACTGCCTGGCAATGATTAATGAGCTCTATCTGTACTCCTGTGCAAATGAACCCAATAAAAGCCCATTGAAGAACAAGCTCCTGGCCCGTCTCCTTTGAGAGATTGGCCACCTTTCCTCCCCAAGCAGATCATGTCTTGGTAGACTTATTCTCATCCGTGGTGGCCGGGGGTGCCCTGTGGGCAGAGCCCCCCCCATATATACACATCACGTGAGCACTTTTCTGCTTTCCCCCATTATCCCCCTACTTCATTCCTCTGGTTTCTGTCAATTTGTTCTTCATTTCATTGTCTCTGGTTATATTTTGCTTCCTTGTTTGTTTTGTTGATTAGCTTCCATTTACAGCTGCGATCATATGGCATTTGTCTTTTACCACCTGGTTTACTTCACTTAGCATAATGCTCTCCAGAACCATTCATGCTGTTGCAAAGAGTAGGAGTTCCTTATTTCTCTCTGCTGTGTAGTATTCCATCATGTAAATGTACCACAGTTTTTAGATCCATTCATTTACTGATGGGCACCTAGGTTGCTTCCAGCACTTACCTATTGTAAATTGTGCTGCTAAGAACTTTGGAGTGCATAGGTTCTTTTGAATTGATGTTTCAGGATCCTTAGGGTATAATCCCAACAGTCTTTTACATCTTTTGTTAGGTTTATTCCTAGGTACTTTATTTTTGTTGTTGCTGTAACAAATGGGATTTTTTTTTTCTATTTTCAGTTTCTGATATTTCATTGATGGTGTACAAAAATACCTTCAATTTCCTTTTTTAAAAATTTTGTTAGTAATGGGATTTTTTATCATTTTTAAAATTATTGTTCAAATACAGTTGTCTTCATTTCCCCATCACCACTTTCCCCTGCCCCAACCACTCCCAATTCCCACCCTCAATCCTACCCACCTTTGGTGTTGCCCAAGGGTCCTTTATAGATATTCATTCATGACTCTTTTCCTTCTTTCCCTCATTATCCTTTCCCTCTGCCCCTCTGGTTACTGTCAGTTTGTTCTTTATTTCAATGTCTGTTATATTTTCCTTCCTTCATTGTTTTCTTGATTTTGTTCCAGTTATAGGTGAGATCATATGGTATTTACCTTTCACCACCTGGCTTATTCACTTAGCATAATGCTCTCCAGTTCCATCTATGCTACCACAAAAGGTAGGAATTCTTTCTTTTTTTACTTCTGGGTAGTATTCTATAGAGCAAATGTACCACAGTATTTTGATCCACTCATTTACTGATAGGCATGGACAGTGCTTTCAGCACTTGGCTGTTGTAAATCATGCTGCTATGAACACTGGGGAGCATAGGTCCTTTGGAATTAGTATTTCAAGATTCTTAGGATATAATCTCAGCAGTGAAATTGCTGCATCAAAAAGCAGTACATTTTTAGTTTTCTGAGAAAATTTCATACTGTTTCCCAATGTGGATGTACCAGTCCCATTCCTGCCACAATGTACTTGGGTTTCCTTTTCTCCACGACCTTGCTAGCATTTATTTATTGTTGGCTTGTTTATGATGGCCATTCTGACAGGAGTGAAGTAGTATCTCATTGTGGTTTTAATTTGCATCTCTCTGATGGCTGGTGATGCTGAGCCTCCTTTCATAAGTCTCTTGGCCCTCTGTATGTCCTCCTTGGAGAAGCGTCTGTTTATATCCTGTACCCATTTTGTAGTTGAATTGTTTATCTTCTTGGAGTGGAGTTGTGTGAGTCCTTTAGATATTTTGGAGATCAAACCCTTGTCCAAGATATCATTGACAAATATATTTTTCCCATACAGTTGGTATCCTTTTTATTTCACTGATGTTTTCTTAGCTTTTTATTTTGGTGAATTCTCATTTGTTTATTCTTTCCTTTATATCCCTTGTTCCAGGGGACATATCGGTGAAAATATTGCTGCATGAAATACCTGAAATTTTCCTGCCTATGTTCTCCTCTAGGACTTTTATGCTATCATGACTTATATTTAAATCTTTTATCCATCTTTAACTCATCTTTGTGTATGGTATAATTTGATGACTGACTTACTTTTCTTTTTCTTTTTTTTTTTATTTTTTTGCATGTAGCTGTACTGATTTCCCAACACCATTTTTTTCCAACACCATTTTTCGAAGGGATTATTTTTACTCCATTTTATGTTTCAGACCCTTTTGTTGAAAATTAATTGATGATACAGACTTGGGTTTATTTCTGGGCTCTCTATTCTGTTCCATTAACCTATGTGCCTGTTCTTATGCCAGTATCAGACTGTTTTGATCACAGTGGTTTTAGAATATAGTTTGATGTCATGTATTGTTATCCCTCCTACTTTGTTCTTCTTTCTCAAAATTGCTGCTATTCTGGGCTGTATATAGTTTTATATAAATTTTTGAAATGTTTGTTCTATATCTGAAATATGTCATTGACATTTTAATAGAGATTACATTAAATCTATAAATTATTTTGGGTAGTATGGACATTTTGATGATGTTCATTCTTCCTATCCATGAACATGGTATATGCTTCCATTTGTTTGTGTCTTCCTTAATTACTTTCTTCAGTGTTGTGTAGTTTTCTGAGTACAGGTCTTTAACCACTTTGGTAAGGTTTATTCCTAGGTACCTTATTTGTCTTGTTGCTATAGCAAACATGATTTTTCCCTGATTTCTAATCCTGATCTTTCATTGTTGGTATATAAAAATGCCTTTGATTTCTGAATATGGACTTTGTATCCCACTTTTTGCCAAATTCGCTTATTATGTTGAGTAATTTTTTGGTAGATTCTATAAGGTTTTCTATGTACACAGTCACATCATTTGCAAACACAGGTTTACTTCCTCCTTTCCAATTTGGATGCCTTTTATTTGTCATTTGTGTCTGATCGCTGTGGCTAGGACTTTCAATACTGTGTTGAAACAAAGTGGTGAAAGCAGACATCATTATCTTGTCCCTAATAAGCTGGAAAGCTTTCAGTTTTTCCCCATTGAGTATGATGTTGTCTCTAACTTTTTCATACATGGTTTTTTTTTATGTTGAGGTATGCTCCCTCTTCTTCCAGTTCGCTGAGTGTTTCTGTGTTAAATGGGTACTGTACATGATCAAATGTTTTTTCTGCATCTATACATATGGTCATAAGATTTTTGCCTTTTCTTTTGTTTATGTGATATATTATGTTTATTGATTTGCAAGTACTGTGCCATCCTTGAATCCCTGAGATGTATCCCTGTTGATTACGTTGTATGATCTTTTCAATGTACTGCTGAACTCAGTTTGCCAATATTTTGTTGAGGATTTTAGAGTCTATATTCTTCAGTGATATTGTTCTGTAATTTTCTTTCTTTGTTTTTTCTTTATCTGGTTTTGATATTCGGATGATGTTGTCCTCATAAAAAGTGTTTGGGTGTCTTCAATATTCTGGATATTTTGGATAGTCTGAGAAGGATAGGGGTTAACTCTTCATTAAATGTTTTGTAAAATTCTCCTGTGAAACTGTCCAGTTGAGAATTTTTTTTGTGTGAGTTTTTTTTAAAGATTTTATTTATTTATTTTTTAGAGAGAGGAGGTAGGGAGAAAGAGAAACAGACACATCAGTGTGTGGTTGCTGGGGGTCATGGCCTGCAACCCAGGCATGTACCTTGACTGGGATCGAACCTGTGACACTTTGGTTCACAGCCCGCGCTCAATCCACTGAGCTATGCCAGCCAGGGCATTAGTTTTTTTTTATTACTGCTTCAATTTTACTAGCTGTTATTGGTGTATTTGGGCTGTCTGTTTCATCTTGATTCAGTTTTAGAAAATTATATTTTTCTAGAAATTTGTCCATTTCACCTACATTTTCAAATTTCTTAGCATATAGTCTTTTGTAGTAACTTCTAACAATACTTCGTAATTCTGTGTGATCAGTTTTCATTTCTCCTCTTTCATTTCTGATTTTGTTTATTTTGGCCCCTAACCTTTTTTCTTGATGAATCTTGTTAATTGCTGGTTGGTTTTGTTTATATTTTCAAAGAATGAGCTCTTGGATTTATTGATACTTTGAATTTTTCTTTTAGTTCCTACGTCATTTAATTCTACTCTGATCTTGATTATTTTATTACTTCTATTTTCTCTGTGCTTTGTTTATTGTTCTTTATATATTTCTTGTAGATGTTGTGTTAGATTGTTTATTTGAAATGTTTTTATCTTTTTTAGGTAGGCCTGTGTTGCTATGATCTTTCCTCTTAGGACTGCACTCACTGTGTCCCATAGGTTTTGGACTGTTGTGTGTCCATTTTGATTTGTTTACAGATTTTTTTATTTCTTCTTTGCTTTCATTATTAACCCATTCTTTGTTTAATAGCATGCTATTCAGTTTCCATAAGTTTCAATATTTTTGAATTTTTTTCATGAGGTTTATTTCTAGTTTCAAGTCATAGTGGTCCATGAGAATGTTAGATATGTTTTCAATTTCCTTGAATTTCTTGAGGCTTGTTTTGTGTTCTGTCATGTGGTCTATCTTTGAAAATGTTTTATGTGCTTTTGAAAAGAATATTCATTTTTCTCTTTTAGGCTGATATGTTTTTTGATATTTTGTTTGGGAGATCTATTCATTTTTGACAGTATGATATTAAAATCCACTAGTATAAGTGTATTGTTGTCCCTGTATCTTTCTTGAAGTCCTCCAAGATTTCCCTTATGTATTTGGGTGTATATGGTGGGTGCATATATGTTTACAATGTTTAGGTTTTCTTGATGGATTGTTCCCTTGCATATTATGAAGTGTCCTTCTGTATCTCATTTTATGTCCTTTACTTTGAAGTCTATTTTGTCTGATAAAAGTATTGTTACCCCAGTTTTTTTTCCTGTTAATTTGTTTGCAATATTTTGTTTCCAGTGGTTCACTTCCAGTCTGTGTAGATCTTTTGTATTGAGGTGGGTCCCTGTAGGCATCATATGTGTGGATCATATTTTCTTATTTATTCAGCTACCCTATGTATTTTGACTAGAGTATTTAATTCACTTACAATTATAATTGTCATTGATAGGTATTTATTCAGTGTAATCTTATCCCCTTTGTAGCTGTGTTCCTCTCTCTCATTCTTTTTCTTCTTCTTAAAGCATTCACTTTAGCATATTTGCAATACTGGTTTTGTGGAAGTGTATTATTTTATCTTCTTTTGTCTGAGAAACTCCTTATTAGCATTACATTTTTATTGAGAGCCTTGCTGGGTAAAATAGCCTTGGTTACAGGCCTTTGCTTGTCATTACTTAGAATATTTCTTGCCATTCCTTCTGGCTTATAGTGTTTCTGCTGATAAGTCCGCTAGTAGCCTTATCTGGGCTTCCTTGCTTGTTACTTCCTGTTTCTCCCTTTGTTGCCTTTAAGATTCTCTGTCTTTAAATTTTGCCATTTTAATTGTGATGTGTCTTGGAGTGGGTCCATGTGTTCCTCTTTATTGGGACCCCTGTGCTTTCTGGACTTGGGTGACTTTTTCCCTCATCAATTTAGGAAAAACTTCCATCGTTACTTTTTAAAGCATGTTTTCTATCTCTTGCCCCTCTTCTTCTCCTCCTTCCGGTGTCCCTATTATATGGATATTATTATGTTTCATGTTTTCCTGAAGTTCCCTTCATACCGCTTCATACTTTTTGAGATTTTTTTCCCTTTCTTACTCTTTCTGGGAATTTTTTTCTCCTTGTCCTCCAGCTTGCTGATGTAATCCTTTGCTTCATCTAGCCTGCTTTTGATTCCTTTTGTGTGTGTGTGTGTGTTTTGTTGTTATTTTTCAAGTAGCATTGTTTGCCTCCCCCCACCTCTCTGTCCCACCCCAGCCATCCCACCTCCTTCCCCTGATTTCACCCTCCATTTTTTCCATGCCTCTTTTATAGTTGTCCCTGAAAACTCTTCACCCTTGTCCCCCCATTTTCCCCTTGCATCTCCCTTCTGGTTACTGTCAGTTTGTTCTCTGGTTATATTTTGCTTTTTTCAATTTCAATGTCTCTGGTTATATTTTGCTTTGTTGTTGTTGTTGTTGTTGATTAAGTTCCACTTAAAGGTGAGACCTTCAATTCAGAAATTTTGTTTTTCATTTCCTTTTTATTCTCATTATGTCTATGTTCTTTTTCATGTTGATATCGTTCACAGTAAATTCCTTGTTGCTGCCCTGAAGTTTTTTGTAATGGATTCTCATGGAGCTCATTGAGCTTCCTTATAACAATTGTTTTGATCTCAATGTTTGATAGTTTACTGCCTTTGTTTCACTGGGCACTCTTTGTGAGGATTCATCCTTTCATTTTGATTGGGGGGGGTGATTTCTTTGTCTTCCCATTATGAGTGAGACTTTTTTTTGCTTGCTTCTGCATCTTAAAATTATCTGTTTTGACTCCCTGACTTTGTGCTGTGAACTTCTATGTTAGGAGACATGTTAGATTCAGAGGTACAATCTCCTTGATGTTCTGAAATTGATGCTTTTTGGATGCTTTTTATGCCATTTGTGTTGTTTTTGGGTGTAATTGTGTTTTGATAGTTGTTGGGTCATTCTTTGGTGGGTCCTTCCTTCTAGCTTGTTGACTGAGTGTCACTGTACCATTTGCATAGTGTACGCTGTTTTGCAGGTGCTGCCAGAACAAAACCACAAAGCCCAGGAAACAAACCCATACCTGCAAAAATAACGACCCCCTGCAATCTCACTGTCAACAGCAAAACAAAAACAAAACAGTATTAACAAAGCAGTAAATAGATTAAGACAATTATAAGAAAGGAGAGTGACTATGAGATCACCTAGTGAAAGAAAAATGATTTGAGAGGTTAGAGGGTGGAGCACTAATAAAAGTTGGAGTCAGAGAAATGTTAAGAAAGAAAGTAAAATTTACATCATGAATAAAAAAAGGAGTGAAGAAGGTTGAATATGTACCAACTTGATGGAAAAGAATGAGTGTTGAAAGCTGTGCAGAAAAGAAAATATTGAAAATCATGAAGAAGACCACAGTGGATTTCATCTTGGTAGCCTCTGGTATTTACCACTTTTTTTTTTTCTTTTTCTTTCTGGATTTGCCTCTGGTAACGTCAGATATTGACTCTGTCTGACCTTAGGCAACCTGTTTTAGAGTTTCAGGGTTCTACTGTCTATGGCTGTCTCCTTCAGTTGCTAATCTTGTTATTCTGCACTCAGTAGTCAGGTTTAAGCCCCATAGGGCAGGGCAGAATCCCTCTTGTGTTAGGGCTATTGTTTCCTCTCAGGTTGCTGCTGCTGGGAGGTGAGTTGTCTGTTTGAGCAAGGTGGCTACTGCTATATGGGGGAATGACTCGGCAACAGGATCCTGGCATCTACTCTCTCAGTTCTCTCACCAAAGCCTCTGTATTCCCAGTCTCTCATCTAGCATCTCTAGTCCACACTGCACCACTCCCTCCTTTGTCAGGGATCTACTATCCATGACTGTCACCTTCAGTTGTTAATCTGGACACTCTGCTATCAGCAGGTAGGCTGAAGCACCATAGGGCAGGGCAGAATCCCTCCTTGGTTGGGGGTATTATTTCCCTCAGGCTGCTGTTGCTCAGAGAGGATTGGTCTGCCTGAGCATGATGCTTATTGCCATATGGGTGATGACTCAACCCCAGGATTTCAGCATCTACTCTCTCAATTTTCTCCCCAAAGCTTCCATCTCCAGTGTCTCATGAGGTGTCACTAGCCCACTCTGCTCCTGCCTCTGCCGGAGCCCAGTGTAAGTGGCTGCAAGTGAAAATTTGTGTGTTGGCCATTTATGGGGATTTTTGCATCTCTAGATGTCCATCTCTGGCAGAGAGCAACCCTGCCGCTTTTCACCACTTTTTGTTATCTGTGTACTTTTGCAGTTATGGTGCTCTAAGCTGGGAATCCCAGCTTAGAGTTTAAATCCCACTCTTCTCAGGGGGATCCAACCAGCCACCTAATTATCCGTATCACCTGTGTGTGCCCAGCCAGCCTTCTCAAGTTTCTACTGTACACCTTACCAGTCAGGTTGTGCTGAAGCTAATTCTTCTGTCTGTCTGAAGTTATAAGGCTTCTGTCTCACTATTGTTCAGTTGTTTGTTTAGGGTGATTTCCTTACAATTTAATTGTAATTCCAGATTGGTCCTGGGAGGGGGTTATTGTGACTTCCATTCACTCTCCTGCCATCTTCCTACTTTTTAAAAAAAATATATTATCTGTCTTCTGAGCCCTTTTATCTTTCCATTTGTTTTAAAAATATTCAATCTTACTTCTGGATTATGTTGATAATAGCTGCTTTATAATCTAATTTCAGCATTGTGTCATCTCAGAGTTAATATCAATTGATACTTTTCCCCTTGCAAGATTTCAGGATTTTGGGTTCCTTCATAACAGCAGAAGTTATGAACTATATTTATACCTTTGGAGTACTATGTTATGAGCCTCAGAATACTATTAAAAATATTCATCTTTATGTTTAGTAATCAAGTTACAGTCAGGAGCCAAGTTCCTGCATACCAGAAGGCTGTCGTACCAATGTCAAGCCAGTTTCCATAGCCATTGCCATTCAATTTAAAGCATTTTCCTGCATACCATTCAGTAGCCCTTCTAAGACCTAGAGGGTCAGTGGTTTGTTTCAGTCCTTAATGTATTTGTTATGCTGTGTAGATTCCACATGCGCAGATTTAGGGTGAGCTTGGAAGTTCATACACAACTTTATGAGATCATTTGCTTGATATTTTTTCCCTTATATGGTCTTCTTGAAATTTTCTTGCAACAGGAGATCCTTGTTCCAATCCTCAGACAACAAAATCAGGACTTAATTTTTTTGCTTTGTCATAAACTTTTTGCAGTGATGTGTATTGTCTTTCTCTGGGGCCAAAAGATAAGATAGAGGAAGAAAAACAATCGTTTCTGGAATTTTGGGTATTTTCTTAGTTGCCTATTGCTGTGCCACTGAGATTGTTGGGGGCAGGTTAGGAGAGAACAAAAACAAGAACAAAAAATTGGTGGGTTTTATCTTATTATATATGCTCCATACAAGAGATTCTTTTGAAATTCTTTCTGTACACATTTTGTGCATACTTCCTTGTATTGTGCTGTCTTTGTATCTAATCTAGAAAACTCCAAAATTTAAAAGAAAAATAAAAAGGGAATCTTACTGTCATTTGAGTTTTAGTGCAAATATCTCATCTTGTACTGCAATCTCTGCTATTATTTGCTCTGCAGAATCCTCAACTTCTTTGTGCATTCTGTCCAGGGTTTTAGTTGCAGCTAATAGAAGACTCACTTGGAACTTCCTAATTTACTTGAACTATTTTAAAATTATAGCAGAAATGAACATCAATAAAGCTTGTAAGTACTGCAAAGGAATAGCATAAATATTCATGCTATTATATGAATTCCTTTGTTTTGATTTTTGATGTTTTCCTCTACCATTTATGACCTTTCAAAATAATAAAACTGAAAAGTCAACATTTGGTCTGACAATTTAGGCAAGTTTGTCATTTCTTTAGTCCAAGAATGAAGATTTATAATTTCAGCATCCAATAACTTAGGTTCTTAAAACTAGCTTATAACAATGGAACCCACTGAAGACTTAATTTTTCCACTAAGCCACAGAGGGCAGCAAGAAATAGCAAAAGACCACTAGATTTGCAGAATAGAAGACATCAAATTGTTTACTTAACGAACTGCAAAGCCTCAACTAAGTTATTTAACTTATACGGGTCTCTGTAACTAAATTTGTAAAATAGGCAATAAGAAAATTTCATCTAGATTTGCCCTTGATTTACAGAGACAGGACAAATGAAAGTATCCAGAAACACACAAACAAACGAACAAACAAACAAACAAATAAAGCAAATTAATGATGTAATACAAAAATACATTTTTAAAATAAAGAAACTGTATTAAGACCCCATGACTAGGAAATTAAATATTAAATCATAAAAAGATACTTTATATACATTTAGAAATAATTCTAGCTATTTTGAAAGATTGTAAAAAAACTAGAAATAATGTATCTAATGCTCAAAAATAATGAAAAATAGTTACTCAAAATATGTATAATGCTTACTATATTTTAAACACAGTTCCTGGTCTTTTCAAGTTACCTGATTCAAACACCACCACCTGAAATAGGTAAGATCATTTTTCATATCTGACAGAAGATAACTTTAAGACAAAAAATTTCATACAGCTAGAAAATGGCAGGGCTGAGGTTCTAAACCAGCAGTTTGGGTCCAGAGCACATCCTATTTAACACTCAGTAATTTAGAGCTTGCAGTACTATTATTATTATATAATTTCTAACTGACATTTTAAAGAATAGCATTCATCCTTCCATGCTGTTATGGCTGAGCCTGACTAGCAAAATCACTCATTATAGGACTCATCTCTTTCTTAGTGTTCTTCAGATATGAGTTACCTTTATGTAAGAACAGCATTCTGCCACCTTTTAGAGACTCTGTAAGAACATGTGGGTTGGTAAAAGTCACAACTTTGTAAGGGACACAAACTTTTGTTTTTGTAACGTGTAGCTAATAACAAATTTTCTGGGAAATCACATGCTAAAGCCAAATCATGCAATAATAATATATTTGTAAAGCCACTGTTATTGGAAGAGAAATAAATCTATAATTGATAATATAATATAAACTGAGATAAGAAATAAACAATTCATAAAACATATGCAAAAATATTTATAGCAACACTAATCATAATAGGCAAGGCCAGGGGTGGTAAGAACAGCTCAAATGTCTGACTAGATTAATACATTTTATATTTATGAGAGGTCTCTTACAATGAAAATAAATGAACTAACAATCACACTTTACAGCATATGACTATCATGAACGTAATTTTAAGAAAGAGTGTAGCATATGATTTTATATTTTAAGTTCAAAAGCTTAAAAAAAACTATAGTTTTCAGATTGGAGAAAGTGGTTATTACTGTGGAAGGAATATAGTCACTGAGAGGTGGAACGAGGGACCTTGTGAAGTACCATTGGGATTCTTGACCTGGGTTTGATGACATGATTATGAGCACTGTGTGGACATCACTTGGCTATACACTTATGATCTGTGTATGTCACTCTGTATACATTCTGTATATGTTCTGCTTTCTATGCATTTACATTTATACAAATGGAGGGACAGGGACAAATGATTCAGAAGAATTACATTCACCTCTCTGGGCTTAATTTTCATATCTGCAAAATAAAGGGACACAATTAATTTCTATGTTCCATTCCATTTTTTATATTCTGTGATTACTACGTTTTGCATTAGATCTTAAACTTGAGATCCTCAGTTAACAGACGATAAGATTGGTATGTGCGTTGAGAGAGATTAGATAAGCTCAAGAGTCCCCGTCCTGGCTTCTCCCTGCTAGTCAGCCACACACCACCTTTTCCTTCTGCTCCATAGACAATCCATCAGATATCCTGCTGAGTCTACCTTTCAAATCCTCGAAGATTGCCCCCTTTTGCACCAGGTGTGTTTCTACCCTCTTATTCTGGGCTCTATGAACTCTCACCTGGACTGTTAAAAAGTTTCTTGACTGCAATTAGGTTTTCTGTCCTCATTGTTCTTTAATAAAGCAGCCACAGACTTTGGAAACAGGAATTAGATAGTGTCACTTTTCTGTAAAAATACTGAAATAATCTCTATATCACTCAGAGCAAAACCAAATGCGTTACACTGACCTACAAGGTTCTGCAATATCTGGTGTCCAGAAATATCTCTGAATTCCTCTGTTGTTAATCTCTCTCTCTCTCTCTCTGGCTCATGCCACCTGAGCTACACACACCTTCCTGCTTGTCCCAGGGTGGGTAGGCAAAGCTTGCTAATACATCAAGGCCTGTGCACATGTATTTTCTTCTACCTAGAATGTTTTTCCCCCAGTATTCACAAAACAAGCTTCTTCTCAACATTCAAACCTTTGTTCAAACACTACCTTTTTAAAAACACTCTCCTTGAACACTCTCTACCAGGAGTGTCAAACTCATTTTCACCAGGGGCTGCATTGGCCTTGCAGTTGCCTTCAAAGGGCCAAAATAATTGTAGGACTTTATAAATGCAACTACGTCTTAACTGTTAAGGAGTTGAAATTACATTTGGCCCTTTGAAGGCAACTGCAAGGCTGATGTGGCCACTGATGAAAATGAGTTTGACACCCCTACTCTATATATTATAGATTATATAATAATCTATAATTTTATTGTAGATTATAATAGTCCTATTATATTATATAGGACTGCAATATAGTCCTATATAGATTATATAGTCCTATATATTATATTATATTACAAATTATAGAGTAGGGGTGTCAAACTCATTTATTCTTCTGATGGTTTTTCTACTTCTCTCCTTAGCAATTTTGTTTTCAAATACGGTATATAATTTACCAATTTATTTTGTATATTATCTCTCTTTTCAGTCACCAATGCCCCTTCACCTCAGAAAATTTAGTCTTTGGGAAAAAGCCTGATAAAGTGAAAATAAGTCATCCTAAAAATTATGAGAATCTGACTGCATGATTTGTTTTTATACAACTAGAAAAAGTTTGTAGAATAATTGCAATGCATTTTCAGAAGACTGGATTTGAGCCAGATATAACAAACTAAAACAATTTAAAGTCATTAAACAACTTTTCACTTGAACATTGATTAAAGTTTTAAGAGTTTTCAAATTTCCCTTAAAAGAACAACTTTTAAAATCAAATTAATATGCCCTGGCTGGTGTAGCTCAGTGGATTGAGCACAGGCTGCAAACCAAAGTGTCACAGGTTCGATTCCCAGCCAGGGTACATTCCTGGGTTGCAAGCCATAACCCCCAGCAACTGCACATTGATGTTTCTCTCTCTCTCTCTCTCTCTCTCTCTCTCTCTCTCCCCCCTCTCTCTAAAAATAAATAAATAAAACCCTAAAAAAATCAAATTAATACAACAACCCATGAAAAACAAAAATGACTTCAGTGAGTGAACTATTTGAAATATAAATGCAAAAGGGAGATAAAAAGAGAGACAGAGGAGAGAGAAGAAACATCATATGTTAAAAGATTACAAAAATACTGTGAATCAGAAGAGACAAATGATCACATCCTACTTACCAAAGCCTACAATATTGTCTTCTCCAATTCAACCTTGCCCCCACTTGAATCTTGAAGATTCAGTAAGGAATCTCCATTAGGTAAGCTGCATGCCAGTGCAGCAAAGGGCTCTGAGGTGAAAAGTGTGCATCCTTTCAAAAGGGATTTGGAAACATGTCTCATGTGACCCACTTTTGTAAAATAAAATAAGCATATATAAATGGAGAACTCAAAAGCTATACCCTGAAATATTTATATATATTCATTTTTATTAATAAAGTATTTTAACTATATTGATGTTTTCAAATTCTTCTATAAGAAATATATCTTCTTTGTATAAGAAAACAAATTGCTTTAAAGTAAGACAGAGTATAAAAATGATGAGTTAAATTAAAGGTCAATGCCGTATTATTAACTGGCTGCAAAGAAAATCTGGTATTGGTAAAACAACTAGTACATGCAAAAAATAAAAAAAAATAGATCACCAACTTACGCCATACACAAAAATAAACTCAAAATGATAAAAGACTTAAATATAAGTAATGACACCATGAAAACAACTATAAGAAAACATAGGCAGTAAAATCTCAAATAGTCAACATAAAATATTTTTGCCAATATATTTCCTAAGGCACTGGAAACAAAGTGGACAATCAACAAATGGGGCTACCTCAAATTAATAAGCTTCTGTACCGCCAAAGAAACTATCAGCAGGACAAATAGGGAACTGACTGTATGGGAGAACATTTTCATGAATGATACATCTGACAAGGGTTTAATCTCTAAAATATACAAAGAGCTAATATAACTCAAGGTCATGAAGACAAACAACCCAATTAAGAAATGGGCAAAAGACCTGAATAGACATTTCTTCAAAGAGGACATACACAGGGCCTGTAGACATATGAAAAAATATTCAACATCACTAATTATCAGAGAAATGCAAATTAAAACCTCAAGGAGATATCACCTTACACCTGTCATAATGGCTACTATCAATAAATCAAAAAATAACAAATGTTGGTGTGGTTGTGGAGAAAAGGAAACCCAGTTCACTGTTGGTGGGAATGCAACCACTTTGGAAAACAATATGGAGTATCCTTAACAAATTAAAAATGGAACTCCCTTTTGACCTGTCAATTCCACTTCTGGGAATATATCCTAAATATCCCGAAACAGCAATATAAAATATATATATATGCACTCCTATGTTTATAGTAGTTCTACTTATAATAGCCCATTTTTGGAAACACCCTAGATGCCCATCAGCACATAAGTGATCACAAATATCTGTTGTACATTTACATAATGGAATATTAAACAGCAGTAAAAAAGAAGAAACTCTTCCATTAATAATAGTATCGATGGGCCTCCTAAGTGAATTAAGCCAGTCAGTGAAAGAAAAACACAATATAACCTCATTTATATGTAGAATCTAATGAAAGCAATAAACTAATGAACAAAACAATAACAGAAGCAAAGATACAAAAAACAGACTGACAGCTGCTGGAAAGGAGAAGGGGGATTAAACATGCTGAAGGGATTAACAAAGGAACATTCATGCACAACCCATGGACACAGACAATAATATGGGCATTGGGTTGGGAGTGAGTGGGGCTGAGTGGAGGTCAGGAAAGGGAGAAAAAGCAAAAACAACTGTATCAGCATAAACAATAAAAAATAAAACTAAAAAAATCTGGGGATGTGTGAAGTTCATTATTCCTCACCCTTTGTTTCAGATGCAAACTCTTCCTTTGATTCCTCTCACCTCAGTTATTTAAAAATAACTTTCTTGCAACTATAATTTTTGTTTAAATAGAACTCTAAAATATTTAATATACTCAGAAGTCATTCCAGGAAATAGAGAAGAGATAAAGATAATTTTAAACAAAGAAGAAAATGCATAAAGATCCTTATAAAAATAAAAAGACAGAATGACAGACTTCCCCCCTTTTTTTTCTGGGGCCAAAATCCTTGGGTGGAAATTTTAGGGAGATATCAGTATAGAACAAGTATATCTTTTCTACTAATTGGAAATATCTAATAATATTTTGGTCTGGCTCCAAATATAAAATACTTCTTGCCTCTAGATTCTTCAGATTTAGAAAAGGTGGTCACTGGTCACAATCTCTGCTGCCTCCAGAGGGAAGTTATCCAAGCCTTTCTACTGTCATTGACAATTCTGAAAAGTAAGGATTTGATAACAAAGGTTAGTTGGTGCTGGTCAAAAATATCCATTTCTGTGCTTCTTAAGAGTTTGAGAAAAGGTGTGCTAACTATATAATTCTATAAAAAAGTATTTTACTACATTATGTGATATTATGTATTGTCAGTTTAATTTATATGTATGTATTATATGTATATTTGTATACAAATATAAACAGATATACTCAGCATTTACACTAGTAAAATGAATAAAAGTTTTCAAACTATGATATTCAAATTAGAATGTCATATGAGTAGAAGGTGGAAGCATAACATGTTCTTTGCTAACCCTTCCTCTAACATTAAAATAACTTCTGTCTGTGGTATTACTTTTCTGTCCCTTGTGTGCCCTCCTTCCCTCTCCTTCTTTCTTTCTTCCTTCCTTCCTTTCCTCACTACCAAAATATGCTTTTTGAAACCCCATACTGCTATAATACAACATATTATTTTCAAGAATGTTAACAGTCAAATATAACCTCTTGTCAAGTTGGCCTCAAAGATGGAAAGTAGAAATGAATAAAAAAAATATTAGAGTTAATATATTTCCCAACTTCCCTATTTCTAAAAAGAAAAAAGAAATGATTTCCAAGTTGCTTTCCTTTCTCACTATGTTTAGCTTTAAATTATGTTGGTATGTAAACCTTAGCACCTTCAATATCTGGAGAACCTACCAAGCACTGATCCTCTTAAGCCACTGACTGTAAGACTCCTCTCTCTTTTTGCAGCAAGTGATTCAAGTTTTTCATTTTTTTTAATAGTAAGGAAAGGTATTTTTTTAAAGATTTAATTAATTTATTTTTTAGAGAGAGAGAGAGAGAGAGAGAGAGAGAGAGAGAAACATCAATGTGTGGTTGCTGGGGGCTGTGGCCTGCAACCCAGGCATGTGCCCTGACTGGGAATAAGACCTGCAACACTTTGGTTAGCAGCCCACGCTCAATCCACTGAGCTATGCCAGCCAGGTATTTTTTTTTTAATTTACTTTTAGGTTGTCTTGAGATGTGTAGGGGACTGGTTTGTTTCAGTCTGGCAAATGTTACTCAGCCCTGTATTGAAAACCTACAGAAGCAAAGTGGTGGGCAGGAGCCAGACCTTCAAACTGGGTTTTCCCATGGGAATCAGGCCTAGAAAAATGCATACTGACTGTATGGTTTGCTCTTGCTAAAACTCCCTCACCCTGGTCTAAAACAACAAATGTGTATTGTCTATCTTCAGGGTAATTTCCAAAGCCTGTGTGAATTTACCCAAGGATAGAACTAATCAGCTCGCTGCCTTTCCCCTCTGCATGTTATTTTCATTTCCTTGATTGTACCTAAAATGTAGACAACAATATTCTATGTAATAGATAATAAATCTTTCTCTGACATAAGCCCCGAGAAAAACAATAAAAGCCTGTCTAGGCAAGGGTCAGGGAGCTCTCCTCTTGAGAAAGTGGCTGAGGCACTCGTAGACACGCTCCCCTTGAGAGAGCAGTCATGACGTTCCCTTTTTCTCCATGGGATTGCTGTTGCCTGTTCATTTATTTTCTCTTTCAACCACAACAGGCGGACTCTGCTGGCCAGAGTCCACCACAGAGATGAAGTTAGTAACTACTAAATACACTGGAGTTTGAAATTTATGTCTGTCCTCTGGCTGTGCTACTCTGACAATTGCTTTACTGTACTGAGCCAAGGACTCAGCTATACACTGGAAACAGTTCTTCATTCTTTGAGACTTTGATCCTTGTGAAATGTGAAAAAGGGGCCAGCATAGTGTCTGGAAATAGGAAGTTCACTGTAAATACTAGCTAGTTATTATTAAGAAGTAACAAAATTTGGTCTCATTTATACAGGATACTCTATTTTAAGTCTTACTTTAGCTAACAAACTATGAGCAGGGAAAACATAAAAATTCCATGCGTATGACTAAAATATTCACTAATAATCAACATAATAGTAGAAAATACTTAAGTTGGCATTTTTTATTTTCATCAGGGTCTCACAGCCATCAACATTTAATGTGAACATCAAAGTGCATAAATGATCTCACAGCACACTGGTGTGTTAAAGATCAGTAGCACAATCAGGCAAACGGGACAAATACATGTGAACATGCACAAAATGATTCTTTAATTCATTTTAAAGCAGAGATCATGTTGGATGACCTACTTCTTTTGAGATCTAAATAAAATCAAGTGGACCAATTCTATGTCTGTAGAAGCCTAAATTTCCTCCAGAAATTTTAAAAATCTAATTTGTATCATATTATGGTCTCCTGAGCCTCAAGTTCCCTACTTTTTCCTAATTAAATATATTTATATCTTGTTTGTTCATAAGTGCTATTTCTTCCCTGCACCACCTCACTCCTGGAAGACCACTGGAGCTTCTACATTTAAGAAATGATAAAATAAAAACAGAAAAGGATCCTCAGTATAGCACATGTAAGTGGAACAGAGTGTTTTGGAATTGTGGTGGGATGGAGTGGAGAAGGGAACAGGGGTCCTACAAAACCCTTCAAGTTGAATGTAAAACATCCTCTTATATAAAATTTCCTTAGACCAGCCTTGCACTTGATCTTTCCCTATTTGCTTCTCCCTGAGGGGTGCCCCAACTTTAAGTTTCCATTTTTCTCACCACTGACCAGAGGCTTTTTTCTTGGCCCTCCCTTCTCTGTCCTTTCCCCCTGTTGTGAGCAGATCACTTCGGCTTGTTCTATTCTTACTTGTGTTCTTCCAAACAACTTATCACAGTATTTCCCCAAACATAACCATTTGCTTTCCTAAGAAAATTGTGTTTCCTGCAGGTAAGGTAAATTTTCAAATTTTTATATCCACATATTTATACTCTGCTGTCTCTGGCAGAACAAAGGTTTACTAGCTTCCAAGATAATTGATTAAACCATTAAAAAGAATAAAGAATATGGACCAAATCTGGCCTTAGTGTCTGATCTGTGACATTAGGCAGATCTGCAGCTGTTTTATCTAATATGAATATTATATTAAAAATTCATGTGTTCAGCCCTGGCTGGTGTGGCTCAGTGGATTGAGTGCTGTCCTACAAACCAAGGGGTCACTAGTTTGATTCCCAGTCAGGGCATATGACTGGGTTGCAGGCAGGTCCTCAGTTGGAGGCACACAAGAGACAACCATACACTAATGTTTTTCTCTTTCTTCCCTTCCCTTCCCCTCTCTCTAAAAATAAATAAATAAAATTTTAAAAATTCTTTAAAAATTAATGTGTTCATTTGCAAACATTTATTAAATGGCTAATATACAAGCCACTGCACTAAGCCAAGAAAGACAAATCAGACAAATTCCCTACTTTCATATAGAGCTTTCATTCTAGTGGGGAAGTCAGATATCACAATTACTATAGAATTACCATTCTCTTCTACCGCTTTAAGAAGAAGAGAAGCAAAAAGTGTTCCATATATAAATATACCTGAAGGAATTAACCTGGACTGAAGTGAGAGGCATTCTCCCTAAAGACAGGACATTGAATGTGGGACCTCACCGTTAACAAGGTTAATGAATTTAGAGGAGGATCAGGCAGTTCGTGGAGCAACATGTTCTTAGCAGAGAAAGTCCCCCTGCAAAGATCTAGGGCAGAGAAGGGGTTCTCCTTGGAAAACCAGTGAAAGAGGGGGGAATTAGCATGGTGGGTATAGTGTGCTGAGGGGCAGAGTGGCAGAGAAGAGTCTGGATGTGGGGGGGAAAAGTGATTATGTGGAGCCTTTTGGGTCACATTAGAGCCTTCACACTTGACTTAAGAGCCACTGGTAAGTCACTGAAAAGTTTTCATATCTCATTTTCTTAATGAGACGTTTTGGTATATTTATCTTTCTAAATATGACTATCAAGATATTGAGTGAAACTGAAATGTGGGGCACATTGAAAGAAATTATATTTGTTTAACTTTAAGGAGCACTCAAAGAGTGCTTCAAATATTTTAATACTGTCAGTTGTAAGAGGAACTGTTGTGGAACTCGTTTGGGCCTGACTTTTGTCCTCCCTCCAAATCCATTCTCCTTTCAAGAATGTATCCTATATTTGTTCAGAAAATTCATCTTACCTAATTAGCAACCGCGTAATTTTAGGTGGAGAAACAGCTTCAGGAGTAGAATGTGAGAGACTCTGCTAGTGTGCATATTCCATATTACTCTGTCATCATAATTAAGGAAAGGTAACCAATAAACCTTGAGAAATTGACTAGGGATCTTGAAGATAGAAAATATTGCCTTTCTGTAAGATTTGAAATAATTATCTTTACTTTATTTTTAGATCTAATTGGATTTGTGATTCCTTCCCTCCCTTCTTTCTTTCCTTTCTTTTCTCCCCCTCCTCTGCAGTCCTCTTCCCCTTCTCTTTCTCTCTGATATTAGTGATGATAAAGCCCCTAACTGATAATTGAGCCACACAGGTATAATTAGAACCAGTGAGAAGAAATTAAGAATCAACCAACAATGGCTCTATATCAAATTAAAAGAAAAGAAAGAGAGAATGAGGGAGAGGAAAAGAGAGAAAGAAAGACAAAGCAGGGGGGAGACCTTTAAGTTCCTGTACACCAGATTGCTATCAATTTTCTGAGTACTGATTCACATTTTCATATATCCAATAATGTTATTTGCTGTGCTCATACATGTCTTTATTGTCCAATAACATCTGATTAATTTCTAGTCTTCCCTCAAGACTGCTCTGGACTTTATCTTCTGGAAATCATCACCAAATCTACATGTTTCTGGACTGGACAGAGAGTCCCTTCACTCATAGATCCTGCCTTGATCGTTTTTGTATTTCCATCACCCAACTGACTGTCTCACTGTTTCTACTCTCCATGAGTGCAGAAAATGTAATAAAACTGACATTAAATAGAATGATTAGTAGAGTAATGCTGGAGTAATTCAAACAGGTTAGATTATTGCTAAAACTCATTCTTGCTAGTCCAAGATGAGACAAGCAAAGTAAAAAAAAAAAAAGTGGAAGGTTTTATAGAAGTTGAAATTAATATATCATCTAGGTTGTTTTACATTTCCCAATATATCATTACACAATAATTGGAAAAAAATTAAGCAGTGAGTGTCTTTCACCACATATAGTTTGATATTTGGGTTGGGATAATGTGGTAGAAAAAAATCAAACCTCATGTGAGGACTTATATGAAATGACCTATGAGTCCTTCTTGTTTTATTGTGAAGAGAAAATAAGAAATAGAAAAAGTCTATTTTTAATATTTGAAATATTGTGGAATATATATGATTCTCTTTATGCCCTCCTATCTATCTCATCTGCTACCCTATCCTTGCCAAATGATGCTCATGCTGCCTAAGTCCACCATTCAAGGAGACCACCCAGTGTGACTTGAGTACCATCTAATTTAAGGGAGAGGAAGCCAGTATAGGTGGTCCTCATACTTCAGTGATTGGGCTGTAGGAGCCATATGGGTGAAGTTGGAGTCCTTCCTCAACTCCACAAGTGAGCCCTTCCTGTCAGTGTGGGAGCAAGCTTACAGGCAGCTCCTGGTTTAGGGTGGACAAAATATAGGAACCATTTTCATTTACTGTTTTCCTTCCACTTGCTTTGTCCTTCTTGTTCCTTCTTCTAATGTTGATTTTTTTTTTTGCTTCATATTTCTCATTTGGCTTTTGAATATTTGGGATAAAATATGTTTGCATCTCATTGTCTGTGGATGAATGTGTGTGTCCCTAATCCAAGATTGATGCACTTCTAACAGACAAAAAGAAAAATAAGCTATGCTATGTACTTATTTTATCATTAAACTCACTGCATTAAGTATATCATGTACTTTTTTGCCTTTATATTAAAATTGGCACAGGCTTGTGAGCTACAATATCACCACTGTGCAAAGATCACAGTTCTGATGACAGTATTGAAGTTTATAAAAATGCTTTAAAATATGAGTTGTGCAAAACATCTTCAAAGTTAGCCACCTAACCAAGTCTTTACCCCCCAATTCAAGGACAACCCAGCCACCCTCACAGGTAGGCATGAGCAGTTCTGGGTAAAAGGTAGAAGTTTCTTTTTATTTCTCTGTAAACTGCTTCCAATGAAAATTCCTGCAGATTTATAAATATGTTGTTCATCCCCTGAAGAAATTTTCATGTTGTTAACCACACTTGTACAGACTTGCAAGTGGGGAAACTAAGGTTGAAATTCTGTCTCCAATACTGAGTAGCTATTAAATTTTGGTTAATTAATTTAGCCTATTTAATACAGTGTTTCCCAAACTGTAGGTCACAAACTTGTTACATGTTTTGTCGTGTATACTGCTTACTTTTTTCACCAAACTTTTAAGGGAAAAGTAAAGATGCACATTACACATGGGTAGTACTAATTCCATATCTATATAAATGTTTTAAATTATTTTATTGATGTTTATGCATTAAAAGTTTAACCCTAGAGAACAATAACAATATCTGTATGCATAATATTACCCATAATATTACCCAGTAATCAGTTTTGTTTCTAAATATAAACAAACAAATAAATAAATAAATAATTGAATTAAAAATGAAAGCAAAAGATGTTTTTCCTGAAAGTTTGGGCCAAAAACTTGGGTGCACATTATACACAGGAGCACATTGTACATGGCAAAATATGGTAATGACTATAAAATCAATTTAATGTTTACAACTTATGCAATAGGATAGAATGTATCAGAGTTCAGTATATGTTTTAAGAATTAAATTGCTTTTTTAACAAACACTCATTTATATGTCTGTATACTCATATCTGTACTTGTTTCTCTTTATCTTATGTATTTTTCATAATTTTTTGATTGGCGGTACCTTGTGTTTTATATATACCAATCTATGTTTATAGTAGTCTATTTTAAGTTTACTGTAAAATGAGTTTAAAAAATTCTAAAATCACTATAGTTTTACTCACCTCCCCCATGTTTATTTTTTGTCATTATTTTTTACTTTTTTCATGTGTTCTTTTGCATGTATTCTTTAATTGATTATTAAAATTACACCAGTTTTCTCACTTTTGCCTTTTAACAATTGTACTATCAATAGGTTTATAGTTGGTCAATCCAGTGCTTATATTGTTTGCCTTTGACATTAATTTTTTTCTATTATATATTTTCTTATTCATATTCTTTATATTTTTCTACTTAAAGAAATACCTTAATATTTCTGGTAATAATGGTTTTCTACTGATGAAGTTCTTTTAGCTTTCTCTTGTATGGAAAATACTTTATCTCTCCTTTGATTTTAAATAATAGTATTGCTATGTAGAGTAATCTTGGTTTCAGACCCTTGTGTTTTATCACTTTGCATGTTTCATGCCACTGCCTTCTGGCCCTCAAGTTTCTATTGAAAATCAATGGATAATTTCATGACAGCTTCCTTGTAGATAATTAACTACTTTTCTCTTGCTACTTTTAAGTTTTTTTCTTTATCCTGAATCTTTGGTATTTTAATCATGATTTGTCTTGGGCCTCTCTGGATTCATCTTATTTGGAATTTTCTGGGGTTTTTTGGTGGACTTTTTATTTAATTCATTCACTAGGTTTAGGAAGTTTTCAGTCATTATTTCTTCAAATTGATTTTCATTCATTTGATCTCTCTCTTCTTCACTATGATGTGAAAGATATTACATCTAATGTTTCCTAGATGTCCATTAAATTTTCCTAATTTCTAATATTATTTTTTTTCTTTTTGCTGTCTCAAATGGTTTCTTTATTTGCGAACTTGTCTTTCAGATTGCTGGTGCAATCCTCTGCTTCATATCATCTGTCTTTGATTATCTCTAGTGTATTCTTCATTTCATTCATTGTATTTTTTATTTCCCACTGATTCATTTTTATGTTTTCTATATCTTTGTAAAAGTCCTCATTGAGTTTATCTATTCTTCCCCTATGTTTACTGAACATTTGTTTCACCAGTATTTTGAACTATGTGTCATGTATATTGCTTTTCTCCATTTAATTTAGAGTTATTGTTTCCTGGAGTTTTGTCCTGGTCTTTCATTTGGGACGTGTTTCTTTATCTCCTCACATTGGTTGACTTCCAATATTTTTTTAATGTATCAAGTAGAACTGTTATGTCTTTTACAGAGTGACTTGTCCTCACAGACTGACTTGTAGTAGCAATTGTCCTATGAGGCCCAATGATTCAGTCTACCTGTTTAATTGAGCCAATTGCTCCAGTGGTGTGACTTGTGTGGGTTATGCATATGTTCCTATTGTCATTGAGCTATGATTGTCAATGACACATCAGTGCATGAAATTGACTCTCAGGCTGACTGGCTTTGAGGTCTAGCTATTGCTAAAGCAGACAAGCCACTGGGCAAGTGTTCACCCCTCAAAGTGGGTGTTACTTGCTGAATCCATTCTTTAGGCATGTCATTTATGGAGCTTGTTTGGTGGTGCTGTGGTGTGGTCTGAAGCTGGATACTGGGTGTTTGTTCTGGAGGACCTTGGGAGGGGTTCTGGTACAGACCATGATCAGCTAAAATTTGTGGGCAGCTTTGGGCTTCGTGGTGGGAGCAACAAAGAAATTTGTGGTTGGTTGTCACATGACCAGCTTTGGAGGCACTTGAGAGAATCTACACTACTGAGAAAGGCTAGCTGACACCAGTGCTGAGCTTGGAATTGTTTGCTAGGCACCAAAATGTGAGCTAATATCAACTGCCTCTTGTGTTAGTTTGTTGCAGCTTTGTTAAATCTGCATTTTGGGCTAAGAATGGCTGCAGCTTATTCCATGATGGGACAACCTAATAGGTCTTACAATGCAAATTCAGACTGGTCATTGTTAGGGATGGACTTGTGGCTGTTTAAAATGGGTACAGGGTATGCTATGGTACAAAGGCCAGAATCTGATTGTTTGGGGCTAATGAACCTTTGAGAGATTTTTAGGAAAGTCTAAAGTATAAGTTGATATAAGCCAGTTGTATGGAAAAAATTGCTGGAAGCAGGTTAGGCTGGGCACATGAGTAGGGTGGGGCAGAGTCTTGGAGAACCAGCAGAGTAGTGTGAACAGTGTTAGGCAGGTTAGTGGAAAACTCAGATTTGATGCCTGCTTTCACTTACTGCATGGGTGGAGGGAGGGCTCAAACAATATCACCTACCAATAACTATCCCCAGAGAGAACCTCCTTGACCCCTCCACCCTTCATTTCTCACCATGAATCCAGTCAATTCAGTTTCTGTCCATTTGTCTCTGGCATTCTTTGAGCTTTCACCCCCACACTGGAGGACAGAACAAGTGAGTCTGTGAACAAGTGAGTCCATGCACAGCTTCTCAAGAAGAACACCTGGAAATATAACATTTCTTTCACTATGTTTCATTGACAGGTATGGGTGGTTTTTTTTTAAGATTTTATTTATTTATTTTTAGAGAGGGAAGGGAGAGAGGGGGGGGAGAGAGAGAGAGAGAGAGAGAGAGAGAGACATCAATGTGCAGTTGCTGGGGGTTATGGCCTGCAACCCAGGAATGTACCCTGGCTGGGAATCGAACCTGGGACACTTTGGTTCCCAGCCCGCGCTCAATCCACTGAGCTACACCAGCCAGGGCCGGGTGTTTTATTTTTTGACACTGTTGTCCAGGCAGGGGAACTGAGAGTGTGGCTGGGACCCCTTGCACTTCAGGGGTTTACCTCAATAGTTGTGACATTCTTCCTCATTCTTAATCCCCCTTGTAGATGTGGGACCTACCCACTCTGCATCTGCACCACTTCTACCAGTCTCCAAATGGCTTCTTCTTTATAGCTATAAGATTTTTGTTCAGCTATACTTCAGGTGGTTTTCAACTATTGTTCTACAATGTATTTGTAATTTTGATATGGTTGTGGGAGGAGTTGATCAATCATAGTGTTCAACTACTCTGCCACCTTAACAGAAAATCAAGAAATTAATTTATAATACTTCTCAGTAACATGTACTTACCAGGTCACAACTAATTAAAACATTAGAGTTTGATGTTAGCATTATCCCACTTCATACTATAGGTATTCAGCCTTTTGCTTGTTAAAATTTATATATTTTTAAAAACACATTCTGCATCATTAGTTTACCATATAGTCTTAGAGTAAATAACACAGAATGACCCTCAATAAAGATGCATTTGTTGAAAAGAAATAAAGAAAGAAAGAGTTTACTGAAATATTTAGTATGCTTTTAAATGTAGGCATACACTTTTCAGTGTGTTTTTGTGCCTACCTACGTGACTGCAAGGATGTTAGTATATGTGTGATTTTTGGAAGACTCCTTTTGAAGTCAGTATGACTCTTCACCAGTATTCTAGTTATTCTCATTCCAGAGACATTGTTATTTTGTACTTGTCACTGCCTTGAAGTGGAACATGACCATATGACTTGATTGGGTCAGTGAACATCTATCCATTATTGACAGTATGGTGTTAAAATCCCCTAGTATAATTGTGTTGCTGTCTATATCTTCCATGGAGTCCTCAAAGCTTTGTGTTATATATTTGGGTGCTCCTATGGTGGGTGCATATATGTTTACAGTGTTTATGACTTCTTAATGGATTTTTCCCTTTAGTATTATGAATTGTCCTTCTGTGTCTCTTTTAGTGGTATTTGTTTTGAAGTCTATTTTGTTTGTCATAAGTATTGTTATCCTGACTTTTATTCCCTGTCCATCGTCTTGGAATCTTTTTGTCCCAACCTTTCACTTTCAGTCTGTGTATGTCTTTTGTACAGAGGTGGGTGTATTGTAGGCAGCATATGTATAAATCATGTTTTCTTATCCCTTCAGCTACCTTATGTCTTTTTTTTTAGCATTCAATCCATTAACTTTTAAGGTTGTTATTGATAGGTGCTTATTCACTTTCCCCCCTTTGTACCTATGTTCCTCTCTCTGTCGCTCTTTTTCTTCCTCTTCTTATAGCAGTCCCTTTAGCATATCTTGTAGTGCTGGTTTGGTGGAGTCTTCCAGACTCTTTTTGTCTGGGAAACTCATTTCACCCTCCATTTAATTGAGAGCCTTGTTGGGTAGAGTAGTCTTGGTTTCAGGCCTTTGATTTTCATTAGTTGGCATATATCTGGACATTCTCTCCTGGCTTTCAGTGTTTCTGTTGAGAAATCAGTTTCTAGCCTTATGAGAGATCCATTGTATGTCACTTCTTGTTTCTCCCTTGCTGCTTTTAGGATTCTCTCTTTGTCTTTAAAACTTGGCACTTTAATTATGATGTATCTTGGAGTTGGCCTTTTTCAGTTCATCTTGTTTGGAACCCTCTCTGCTTCCTGAACTTGCAAGTTTTTTCCCCTTTCCAGGTTTGGAAAGTTTTCTGTCATTAATTTTTTCAAACAGGGTTGCTATCCCTTGCTCTTTTTCTTCTCCTTCTGGTATTCCTATAATAAAAATATTGTTGCATTTCACGTTATCTTGTAGTTCCTTTAAGCTAGCTTCATATTTTTGAGTCATTTTTCATGCAGCTTCTCTACCTGGGTATTTCTTTCTGCTTTGTCTTCTAGCTCACTGATTTGGTCCTCTGCTTCATCCAGCCTGCTTGTAATTTTTTTAAATGTATTTCTTATCTCAGAAATGTTATTCTTCATTTCTTCATGTTTCTTGTTTAGAGTTTCTATTTCCTTTTTCATATTGTAGTAGTTCTCACTTAGTTCCTTGTACTTGTATGTGAATTCCTTGAGCAACCTTATAACCACTCTTTTGAATCTATATCTGATAATTTGCTTGCCTCCATTTCATTTAGCTTTTTTAGTATGGTTTTCCATCCCTTTCAATCGTCGATTCTTTATCTTCCTGTTTTTGGTGAATCTTTCTGTTTGTTTCTGCAATTCCCTATGCTCTGCTTTGCTAGCTGTCTTTGTGGGGTGAATTTCTATGTTAGGAGTTCTGTGGGACCCAGTGGATGGTCTCTTTTGTCTTTTCTGGATGTTCTAGGGTTGCCATTTCTCCTGTTTATGTATGCTTTCTTGTCATACTTGGATTTTACCTGTTGTTGGTTCCTTTGTTTGTGGGTTCTCTCCTGCAGCAGGTTACTGGTATGCATAACTCCCACCTTATCTTATTGTGATCAGGGGCTAAGTGAAGGCAAAATGGATTAATATCATAGGAGTATATTTTATGAGATAAAGTACCACAAGTGAACAGATAAGCGTTCCTTTGGAGAAGTATAGCAATTACCATGATATTCCACCCAACTTGCCACTTTTTATAAAAGGTAGAAAAGAGATAAGACTCTTATTAGAGGGGGAAAAGAATGAGCTGACTTCAGAAAGAAGAGCACTTAGGGGAGGTTAGATGGTGAGATATAGTAAGAATAAGGGATAGAAACTTGGTGTAGTATGTGAGAGAATAAAGTTAACCACGACAGTAATAAAGTTCAGGAAGATAATGAAATGGACCAAGACCTGGGAAGGGTGCTGTGTGGAAATTGGAACAACAATAATATGGTAAAAAATATATGATCTGAATAAGAAGAATAAAAAATAAAAGTCCAAGAGTAGTGGGTTATTGGAATGAGTGAAAGAAGGGAAATTAAAATGCAATATGAAAGGGAGAACTAAGAAAACCAGTCAAACAATGAAATCAAACAAACAAAACAAACCAAGTGGACAATGGAAGAGAAATATAATAATAATAATAAATAATAATGACAAAAAATAAAAAGTAAAGAATAAAATGCAAGTTCTATAGGATAGCAGAGTAAATTTTGTCTCAGTTGTGGGAGTTAGCCTTCTGATCTTTCTCTGAATCTGTCTTTGGTCCTTTTCTAGCTCCAGGTCTTATTGTCTCACACTTGGAAGAAAAAATAAATGCCTCCTGCTGACTTTAAACCTGCCAAGCAGGATCTGCTTGTCTTCCTAGATGCTCTGGCAGAGAGGTCTGGGATCAGTTTTTTTCCCTTCCTGTGGTTCTGTGTTGAGGTCTCAGTCTTGGCTACAATATTCAGAGGTGTTCAGCCTGCATCCTAAACCCTCAGAGCTCTTTGTGGTCCCCACTGTCCATATGTGCCAGATCAGCACGTTTAATCCACCTTGTTGTGACACCTTTTGATTAGTCTGTGAGGCACACCAAGTGGGAGCAACTCAACCCCTCCACCTTCTTTGCTTGCCTGGGCTCTGAGCATGCAAAGTCCCTTCTGGGTAGTTTAGTTCCCCTGTTATATTAAGTCTCTCTGGGGACTGCTACCCCTCTGAGCCCCTGCTGCCCCACTTTGATCAGTCCATGAGGCACCCTGATTTGAAGCAAATTGCGCCCTTCCTCCTCCCTCTTCTCTGGCCTGCCATACTGCCCAAGAGTTCCTTGCATGGCAGCTGAGAGCCTTTTTTTAAAGAGAATTCCCCTTGGTTGAGGCCAGCAGTTCTCAACAAGTGCCCAGCTTTTCACACAGCCCAACTCTCTGACCAAACCGGAAACTATCTGGGTCAAGGTCAGTCACTACCCAACTCTTTTATCATCTCCAGATATCAGCTGGCTCCTCAATTTCTCTCATACTGTCCCAGCTGGTGACCACAGTCCCAGCCAGGGGACACTGCCTTTGTGGGTCTTCCTATCACGTCTTTATACCCCCAGCAACTTTAGGCATCCAGATCTCTCCTGGTTTGGTTCTGGCTTCCCTGCTCTGGGAGGAGAGGGAGCTGCTGCTGATCCAGCTCTCCTCCAAAGCTCCTGCAACAGTCAAGATCCCAGCGCAGGTCTCAGGGACATTCCCATTAGCCTATGTAATCCTCTTAGCATATGTTTTTAAATGCCCTCTGCAATCTTTGGCCTCCAAACTTCATATAAGCTGGGATTCTGTTGGCTGTTCACTCTGTTCTTCGGAAGATCAGCTAGGTGTCCCAGTTGGGTGCACGAGCAAGTGAGTTCAGTTCCCACCTACCTTGCCACCATCTTTCAACCCTTGTCCTGGAGGCCAAGACTCCCAATTCAGCAAAATGGAAGTAATTGCACTTAAGGAGAGCCTTAGGAGGCAGCCTTGCACCAGCCCTTTGCTTTTGCCTAAAAACTATCGGCCTCACAGTCACTTCCCCTGGTCTGTTCAGGCCCAGCGCAGACTGTACCTTTCAAAGATGAAAGTCTTTGAAATGGAGCATTTGAAATGGAGCAAACTACATTTATTGTGAGTTGCTCTTGTAAGATGCACTTCATCTAGGGAGCTCTAACAACTATATAAATGTTTTACAAGCTTTTCTTGGTCCTTAATTCTCCAAGGGGAAATTGAATGTAAGCCACTTTCTCTATGAACCCGCATCTCATCAACTCCAGTGGATTCTGCACTACAAAGTTGATGTGTTTTCTAGAACTGCTGCTGCTTTTCTAAAATATGTTAATAGTTTAAATTACATTGTAGGTAGATATTAAAATGTAGTAGCTTTGTGCAACAGTGATCTCAGAATGAATTTTGGAATATTAATTTTATGACCAACTGATATGATAAAGGATATATGACAGATCAGGGGGTTATTTTTTAAAAATAAATTTTAAAATGACACAACATAACAGAATCTACATTAGTGACTCAGTAGACATAAATACATTAAGAATCAAAAACTCATTATAGGGTAACATAGAGAGCTGCACTTTAAATATGTTCCCTAGCCCCTACCTAGTGTTCCAATGTTGAAACTCAAACTGTTCCAGCTTCTGAAGAGTGATAAAAGCTACAGAATAAATATGGGTGAAGAAATTTTAACTCCAATATTTCAAAATTTCATCAGCCCTCTTTATTGCTAAATGTAGAAGTAACACATGCTTGAGTGTGCTTGGTAGGGTAATAATGTGTGTGTAATAATTTATATTTTTATTTTGAACCTTTCACCTAAAATGCCATGGTGTGTATGAGTGTGATACTGTTATGTTATAGAATTTTATAATAAAAGATTTTGTAATAAAAGGGGAATTATTTGTGCCAAACCCTGTATTTCATCTTACTAACTTTTTTTTTCTTTTACCTTAATATAAAGTTTCCAAAGCAGGTTTTAACTTTAAATGATTCTTTCTGTAATGTGTTAGGAGTTAATCTACAAAACTTACTGTGTACTTATTGAGATACATTCATGCAAAACACAATTCCTACAGTCCAGACATGAGCTCCATTTTCAGGAAAAAAAATGGTTATCTATCATTGAAAGTACACTGACTTTCATTTTGTACCTTCTCTGGGGCATGGTGGTGCATATATTATTTGACTGATACTAAATAACAATGTTGTAGAATAAATACCAACAACTCAGTTTTTCAAGTTGATTTAGAATATTAGGGAGGATATGTAAATTGATTAATTTTGTATCCTAGAAATAGAATAAGGATTGGAATCCAAACCTGACCAGATCAAAACTTATATTATCTATTTTTTGGTAACTATTGCTTTAATCATGGAAGATGAAAGAAAATTCATTACATTCAGTTGTGTTTTTTCCCCACACATACATTGTGATTTTATGCAGGTGAATTAATTCAAATGAGCAATTTGACATGGTATTTGGTCATCTTAAACTGTGAGTGATTAATGACCTTGGTAGGTTAAGAAGATTCAGCCATGCTTAAAATAGTAATTATATGTTTAGTTTTAGTTTAAAATATCATTTAGCCATGGCCATATTTTCTACACCAAGGGGATGTTTTGGGTGTTCAAGAGATTCTGCAGGCATCCTGTGGGCAGAGACAAATGTAGTAGAACATGGAGAGGTTTCAAAAATGAATTGCCCTGCAATTTATGTAATTTTCAAATATATTAATTGACTAATTCAATACAAAACTTGTGCAGTTTTTGAACCTGAAATCTAACTGCATTTTACATTATAAAAAGATAAATGTAGTTTTTGCAGTTCTGATATTATTGAATTTTCCAGGAATATAACTAACCTATAAATTGAGATAAGGTTTCTCTCTCTCTCTTTCTTTCTTTGGTTAAGAACACTACCAAGAATCGTTTACTCTTGGAAAAGCACATCATGAACAACAATGTTGCAACATTTGAATTGCTAATAGAATATACTTGTATCAGGCAACTTCTATAGCTATTGCTTTCATTATGATTTTATGTAAGGTGCATTTATTTCTTTATGTTGTCTTTAATAGATCTTTCAGAGATTTGTGTATCAAAAGCATATTATTTTATTTTAACTTACTTTCCTTTTGATTCTTTTTGTTGTTGTTGTTCAGTTACAGTTGTATCCATCCCCTCATTACTTTGTTTCTTCTTGATATAACCTTAGAGGAATATATTGTAAAAAATTTTGTTGGTAGGTTACATTATCTATAAATTCCATTTTAAAATACTAAAGAGACATATTGAAACATTTATTACCTAATGGTATATTGGTCATTATACGGTTGAGAGCTACTAGACTAAGTTCTCAATTGATTCCATAAGCTCTTTGACATTTACTTGACTGTTGTTGTCCAAATTAAAAAATTTAAATGTAGACTTTCCCTATGACTAGTGTAGACTTTAATTGCTTTACTCTAGGTGGAAAGTGTATTTTTGTAGTACCTAAGTTGTATTCTACATAGTTCACTTTAAAACTATCAACAATTAAAATAAAAACATCCAGAATTAAAATACCTATAAAACACAAGTTTACACCTAATAATCTAATCCAGTGATTTTAATTAGTGTGCTACAAGAGACAGAGTGGTGTCCTACCAAAAATTTTTAAGCATGAAATACGTGAATCTTTAGTCAGGAGCACTTACCTCTTTTCCCTTAGATTGCCAAAAAAAAAAAAAAAAAAAAAAAGACAATAGTCAACACAACAATAGCCATCTGATGTAAATGAATAAAAATTATACCTATTTTCTGTCATATAGGCAAAAAATATATCTATTGGTGGTCCACAGAATTTTACTAATTAGTTTATGTGTGTCAAGAGAAGGGAAAAGGTTAAAAACTACTAATCTAATCTAAAGATTAGAAAAATAGATAAAGCCCAGAGTTTTCATAAACGGAGAGTGTATGGAAACCTTTTCAGTATAGAAAGGTGTGAGCTGGAACAGTTGTCCTGGGCAGGTCCTGACTGATAATTACATCAAATATACATATATTCTGACTTAGCAATTCTGCTCCTGGATATCTGTCACAAAGGTATCTATGCATGTATACCTGAATAAATACTCACACATGTCTATAAAGGAATATATACAAAAATGTTAACTGTGCTATTATTATATGGTAGCTGAGAACTGGGAGCCACCTGTGTGTCTAGCACCAGGAGAGTTACAGGTAAATGTTTAGAGTTTTATGTAACATTTGAAAGAATTACATTAGGTCTGCACAGAAGTGTATGTATTAAGCTTAAGATCTAAGTAATCAATAAAAACACCTAAGAAAAATGTGCTATATAACAAAATATTGTTGATATAATTTTAAAAAGCACACAAACATCATATACATGTTGCATCAATATAACAAAAACACATATTGAAAGCCCAAATTTGGAAACAGCCTAAGTGCCCACCAGTAGATGAGTGGGGAGAAAAAAAAAAACACCTGTTGTATGTTTACACAATGGAATACAATGCAGCAGAAAGAAGCAAAGAGTCTCTCTCTACCTTTTGTGACAGCATGGAAGAAACTAAAGACTATTATGCTAAGTAAAATAAGCCAGTCAGTGACAGACAAATGCCATATGATCTCACTTATAAGAGGAATCTAATGAACAAAATAAACTAATGAGCAAAATAGAACCAGAGGCATAGAATCACGGAACAGACTGACAGCTATAAGATAGGAGGAGGGAGATTAACACTGATTGAAAGAAGGTGAATGGATTACTCAAAGAACATGTATGAAGGATCCATGGACATGGACAACAGTGATGGGACTCATCATGAACGTGGGGGCAGGCTGGGTAGAGGGGCATATAAGGGGAAAAAGTGGGACATCTGTAATAGCATAAATGATAGTTTTTGTAAAATGAAGAAAAAAAGAATATTGACCTGTATTTGGCAATCACAATGATAACATATTATTGGGCTACAAGTTAATGTAGGATTCATTTTGTTTTGTTATAGTATATGAAATTTCAAAATTATAAGAATTTTACTCATATTTTCAGAGAACAGACATAATTTCAGAACAAAAAATATATGTTTTGTAGACTTTTGAAAATTAGATTACTTTCCCCTTAATTTATAGCTAAATAAAGTAAGAGGTTCTTACAGTGAATGTCGCAGACCCCCACTCATGGGGTCCACGGCATTGTAGCTGAAACAAAAGAAATTCACAGGGACTACCAAGTCCTGTGGAAAAAAAAAGGAGAGTGGCTTCTCTCTCAAGGGGAGCTAAAGTCTCTGCCCTCGCTTCGATGAGGTTTTATTCTCTTACTGGGCACATTACAAGAAGGTCCTCATTAACTATTCATAGGCTCGCTCTAGGTGGTTACCTTATACAGAAAACAAAGGAGAGGATGCTGGTAATCACATCACAGAAGAAAAGGCAAAAGTGGTTGAACCAGTTATACTGGTTCTTGGAACATTTAGCATGGTTTTTAGGATGTTATTCTGCAGTAAATGTTTGCCACTGGGGGCTGGGCCCACACCATGCAGAATGGTCTCCTTTTTTTTTTTTATAATCAGTAAGCAGCCCACATTCTCAGATTAAGTTCATGGATCACTGTCAGGCAGTAATGATCAAATAGATAACATTCAAAGAACTCTGAGGGCTTATTTTGAATCAGGGTCAGGTAGCTAAAGGGACATAAAATTCTGGGGAAACAAACTTATTTCAGGCTTGGACCTTTATCATTTAATTTTAGAGTACTAGCAAAGTAGGTTTCATAGGATTTTATGCATTCTTTCTTAGGCTTGATTGCCCCCGGGAACCTGCCCTTTCCAGTACAGGGCAGCACCCACCTCAGGCATTGTTTCAGGCTTAGGTGGAGCAGGGGAAAGCAGGCAGCCAAGAGATTAGGAGACTTCTTGCAGACAGAATGAGGACTCAGGCTATGTCAAAGCTGAGGGGCATGGGCCCATCACCCCTTTTTTCTATGGCCCTCCAAGTCCTTACCTGAGGGCCTCCCATGTGATTGTGCCTGTCTTAGGCCACCCCTCCCATGAGGGATTTTACCTGTCATTGGCTAACCAACCAAGCATTGGGAGCTAGGCAGGGTGAAGTAAAGTGAGCAGAGGCAGTGCTCCTGCCAGGAGATTGAGCTTTGCCTCCTCAGTGGCTTATGGTTCCAAGGTCTGTCACTCAGCCCTAGCCATGGGGGGTTATAGCTTCTGAAGCCAGGCAGGGAGGTTCCCAATATCTAACTTCCCCCTTTTTTCTATTGTAAGTGCAATTGTAGCTGTTAAGCCTGTGAAACCTACTATTTACTGTTCCCCAACACAATCTTAAGAAAACAGCCTCTATATATATCTTAAAGCACAAATAAGGATTAAGACAAAGAGGCATCCAAGGGCTACCATGACCCAAAACCCAAAATTCAGTACATTGAACCAGTTTTTAGGGTTCAACCATTGAACATTATGGGGCACCAAGAGGTTGTTGCCCTCTGCAGGAGGCGCTTGAGCCCTGGCCCCTGTCATTGGGGCAGGTCCCATTCTCCTCTGGGGGCAGACCCAGGCCTGTGAATGATGACATGGGTGTTTGTTTTCCTTCTGGTTATTCAGGGTCAGCTGGGCCATCTGGTCTCTCAGTTGAGTTGTTTGCATCTGCAGACAGTGGAGTTTGACATCTGTCTCACTTGTGATAAAGCTTCATTCACTCTTTTGTCTGGTAGCCAGATAGGACCTATAGGGATGGAAACACAAATATACCCTGTTCCCCAAGTTAAGAGGTCTACTGGGTGCTGCCAAGAGCCATCTCCCATGGGATTCCTATACAAAACCTGAGGATAAGATGACTTTGGCTCTTTCTTCTGAAAATGTTTTTCAATTGAAGTACAAAGTGATTCATCACAATTTAGAAAATTATATGTAAACATGGCTAACAAAATCAAATTTGGGGCTCCCCCTTTTTTGTTTTTTAAGAAGACTTTTAAAAGTATGATGAGCCCATTCTACAATTGCCTGACCAGTTGGATTGTAAGATATTCCTGTTTTATGTTGGATATTCCAACGCTGAAGAAAAGCCTGAGTAGAATAGGCACTGTGTCCAGGGCCATTATCAGTTTTAATTTGCTGAGTCCTCTAGCCAATGGGCTTGTATATTTTTAGCAGATTCTCCTGTTAAAGCAGATGCATATAGGGCACCAGAGTAAATATCAATAGAAATATGAACATATTTGAATTTTCCAAAAGGAGTGTAATGAGTGACATCTGTTTGCCAAATTATTTGAGAACTTAGTCCTCAAGGATTAACTCCTGTAGATGGGGGTGCCTTGCTAAGAGCTTGGCAGTCAGGACATTCCCTAATAATTTGCTTAGCTTGGGAGCGAGGAATATTAAATTGTTTGCAGAATGCCTGCCTATTTTGATGAAAAAACTGATGAGAAGCTGCTGCTTCCTGGAATGCAGTAAGGACACTGACTAAAGCATCCGTCTTATTGCTACCAGGGGCCAGGCAAACCTGAATGGGATCGAATATGAGTAATGAAGAGGGGGTGTTCTCGCTTGTCGAGGAGGGACTACAGCATCAAAAATAGGTTAAGTAAATTGGGGTCAATAGAAGTCTTAATTAATTCCTGATCTAGATGCAGAATAGTATAAACAGTGTATTCTGAGTCACAGACTATATTCAGAGGTTCTTGGGGCCATTGCCACAGGGCCATGATTGCAGTGAAAACCTCAGCCCTATGAGTAGAGGAGTGTCCTGAGGATACAAAATTTCTCCAGTTTTTGTCCTCTTGCCAGGTAATAGCAGCCCATCTGGTTTTTCTGGACCCATCAAAAAACACAATTTTTGCCCTAGTTATTGGAGTTGGGCTGACTTTTTCTGCTAGCCTTATTTGAAGGAATGGAATGTTATGAAGCAATTTATCTGATGGCAGGTTAATTTCCAGTCCTCCTACAAAGTCAGCTGTGGCACACTGAAATTCTAAAGATTGAGCTGCTGATTGTTGTAAATAGACTTGACTTAAGGGGACGTGAATAAAAACAGGATCATATCCAAATAACTGCTGTGTTCACTCACATCCCTTTATAATAAAATTGCACAACGCAGTTATATAGGTAGTAATAGTGCACTGTGGTTGAAGAGACAGAAAAAAACACTCTATCATAGCTAAATGTGGATATAACTGTCCTATAAGGCTTGTAGGTGTCTCTAAAGTTGGAAAGCAGAAAAGTCAGACAGGAAACTGTGAATTAATTCTCGTTAGTTGTCGCTGCTGAATATGCTCATTTATTATAGTTAATTCTTGGAGGGCCTCAGAGGATAGTTTTCTGGGGGAATTAAGATTCGGGTCCCCCCCTGGCTGGCGTAGCTCAGTGGATTGAGCACGGGCTGGGAACCAAAGTGTCCCAGGTTCGATTCCCAGCCAGGGTACATTCCTGGGTTGCAGGCCATAACCCCCAGCAACCGCACATTGATGTTTCTCTCTCTCTCTCTCTATCTCCCTCCCTTCCCTCTCTAAAAATAAATAAATAAACAAAGAAAGAAAAAAAAAAAAAAAAAAAAGATTCGGGTCCCCTTTAAGGGCATTAAATAAATAAGTTAATTGTTGGGTAGGTATTCCCAGGCTGGGTCACACCCAGCTGATTGCTCCCAGGAGTTGTTGGAGGCGATTAAGAGTCAAATCTTTGGGTGGATTAATTTAAAGGACTTGAGGCCGAATTGTCCTATTAAAAAGAATATAGCCTAAATATTTCCTAGGTTCTGACTGCTGGAATTTTTCTGGAGCAATTACTAGCCCAGTGGAAGCTACAGAACTTTTAAGAAAGGAAGCATTTTTTGCTAAAATATCTTGTGAAGGAGCTAAAATATCTTGTGAAGGATGGTATCCATATAATGATAGATAATTGAATCAGGAAACTCATCTCTTACTGGCTGAATGGCTGTATGAATGAAATGGTGGCAGATTGTTGGGCTGTTAAGCATTCCCTGAGGCAAAACTCTCCATTAAAATCTCTGTAAAGGCTGAGAATTGTTAATGACTGGGAGGGAAAATGCAAAATGCTCCCCACCCTTTCTGCTAAAGGGATTGTAAATCCCTTACAAGGGATTGTAAAAGTGGCCAATCCTTTGGAATGCAGGCTGGATTGGGGACTCAAGGCTGCAGGGGGCCCATAGGTTGGAGAGATTCACTGATTTTTCTTAAATCATGAATAAGCCTCCATTTACCAGATTTCTTTAGTACAAAAATAGATGCATTCCAAGGGCTGTTAGAGTGTTCAATATGACCTGCTTCTAATTGTTGTTTAACTAAAAGGAAAATATGTTCAAGTCTATCTCCTTTAAGTGGCCACTGATCAACCCATACCAATGTATTGGAGAGCCAGGTAAGTGGTAGGGGAGTTATAAGAGCAGTGCCCACTAGGAAAATGTGGCAGAGAGATTTGAAACCCCTACTGACTGAGGAGATCACAGCCCCAAATATTAAGGGGCATAGGTAGGATATATGGTTGAATTGTCCCTACCTGTCTGTCTGGTCCATAACACTTAAGAGACCATACACTGACTTGTGGTTGAGAAACTCCTCCAACCCTTGTTACAGGCATTCTGCTGTCTGTTACAGGCCATTCCAGAGGCTGGAACTGATTTGAGATAACAGAGACGTTGGCTCTTGTATCTGTGAAGCCATGAAAGGTTTTATCCTTTATCTTTATTTGTAAGATTGGTTTATTTAATTTTATTGATTCTGTCCAAAAAACTGATTGTCTGTACTACCAAAGCCTCCCTCTCCCCTCACTGTATTCTGAGTCTTTGAGATTATATAGGGGAGTAGGAACAGCTGGACAATACGAGTATGGGCAGGAATAACATGATAACCAGAAGCTTGAAGCATGATTTTAATTTCCCCTTGATAGTCTGAGTCAATGAACCCTGGCTGAAGAAAAATGCCTTTGGTAGTAGTACTGGATCTCCCTAGGATTAAACCGACTGTTTTGCGGGTAGAGGTCCCCAGGCACCAGTGGGAGCTACAATTACTTGATCCTGTTCCTTTAAGATGAGCTCGTTGGTGGTGACCAAGTCCATCCCGGAGTGAATGGACAGTCTTTGCATAGGTGACCGGGCTTTCTATAATTGTAACATTTGAGATCTTCTTTAATTGCATCAGCCAAGATAGAAGCCTTATGCTGCTCATGGTGACATCATGACAAGCTTTGATAAACTTACTGATATCTTTGGTGGTATTTCAGAGGGGTCCTGTTACAGGGTGCAGCCTAGAGGGGGGGGCCCAAATAGGCATTTGAAATGGGGTCCAGAACTCAAGGTGTCCAGGAGATTTTAAGGTGTCTTCACCCCTTCCCTGACAGGTGTGAGTTGGGAGAAGGGGCACACAGAGCAAGAACATGCAGGGCAGCTTTGCAGCTAATCCATGGCATGGTCATTTAACATACCTATAGCCTTTGGCTGGTCACTTAGATGTGTTAAATAGCTATGGCCATACTTTAGGTTAGGGGGATGGAAAGGGACCTCCCCCCAAGATGTGACTGGGGGGCAGGTCCCCCAAGTTACAGCACCTGCGTGGGAGCTGGGAGAAGATTGGCTCCATGACATGGGGTCACACCTGCCCAGACCCACGATGGTGACCAGAAAAGCTGGAGAAGACAGCAGATTGAGGGCAAGTGTGCCCGAGTGTAGAAGGAGTCAGAAATGGGGCTGCAGAGGAAGATTGGCGCGGGGATTTAAATCCAGACACGGCAGCCATTGGAGGGAGAACCATGCGGCCTTGAGAGACTGGAGACTCCCGCAGCCCTGAGAGAGAGAACCACATGGTTTTGGCTGAGTGGGGACTCCTGTGGCCCTAGGAGAGAGGACCACGTGCCTTTGCCAGAGTGGGGACCCCCACAGCTTTAGAAGGGGGAACCACCACCTGGTTTTAGCAGAGATCCCGGCGACTCAGCTGAGGGTGCTGGGAACCCAGGGAGGTCTCCCAGTCGAGATGGAGTACTAACTGGGAATAACCAGAGGACTGCCTGAGCCATGGACTTCTATTTCCTTTCCTGAGATACAGTACTCTGGACTGGGCAAAGGGGGAAGGAAGAAAGGACTGTGTCTGTTTGTGGGTGTTTTTAGGGACTTTAGGATTTTTGATAAAGACATTAGGTCACTACTTTAAGTTTGTATAGCATTAAATAAACATTTCCTTTCCTTTTCACAAATCTCTGGCATTGAGAAACGTCTTTCCTTGGGCGGTGGACATAATGACCTGGGGGCTTTTTTTTCAATAAGTAGTATATCGTTCCAGGCTCCCCTTGTTTGTTCTGTAACAGTCATTTAATGGTTCTACAGTCTTTGTTAGCATTTTCATAAGCTAGCTTCCACAAAAGAGCTTTGGCTGCTCTGTCATTATATATTTGCCTTTCAATAGTTTCTTGGAGGTGATCAATAAAGTCAATATATGCCTCTGAAGTACCCTGATGTATGTTGGTAAAGGAAGAAGTTTCACTGGCCTGAAAATCAGTCACAGCCTTCATGGCCCTGAGAACAATTTGAGCACTTTGACTATATGCATGAGAATCAAGCCCGGCTTGAGCCACAGTGGTGGCAAAATTACAAGACCCAGGCAACATAGGGAGGTTGACAGGATTATTCATGTAGGCATTCTCAACCGCTTGGTGGCCAGCTAGCTGAGAATACTATGAATGCCAGACTGTGAACTGAGCTGGGGTTAAGACTGTCCTGGCTAGAGCAATCCAGGCACAAGGGGCCATTCTATCGCTGTCAGTGATGGCTTGAAATAGCCTATTAGTAAAAGGAGACTGAAGCCCATTTTCTTTAATTCTCCTTCTTAGATCCTTGTAAAAGGAAAAAAGGAAGGGCTCATGGTTATTTCCTTGACCCCTGACTATAATGGGAAGGCTGAAAGAGCATCTAAATCTCCAGCCTCTGCTGCCTGTTGAAGGCACTGTTGCATGGCCCTATGAGGATATCTGTCTAAATTTTCTGGCTGCCTTGGTGGTGAGTAATCTTGTGAGGATGAACTCTCCCAGAGTTGACATAAGGAGTGATGGTTATGAAGCAGGTCCTCGGATGGTACCATAGGCAGACATTTCATAGCTGGTTCTTCCACTATATCACATACAACTTCCTCCTCTGAACTAGACTCTTTATCCTCCCTTTTGACTAGTTCCAATCTCTCAGCCCATATAGGCATGAGAGCATTCCCCACTAGCCCCTAAGTTACTAAGGTTTGAGTTCCAATAGAAACACCGACAACCTGTAAAGTTCTTAACCTATAGCCTACTTCTTCCCAAGTTTTTATATGTAAGGTTCCCTTGTCAGGAAAAGCAGGGTAGTATTCCCTTATAATCTCTAAAAGCTGAATGAGATGCTCTTCCTTCACCTAGTAACCCACTCCCCTGAGGAACTGCTGTGATACTCGAGGATAAACATCCTGCTCTTTAGATGAATTGGAACCCATTCTTGCTATTAAAAGTCCTTTTTTTAGCCCTGGCTGGCATAGCTCAGTGGATTGAGCGCAGGCTGGGAACCAAAGTGTCCCAGGTTCTATTCCCAGCCAGGGTACATTCCTGGGTTGCAGGCCATAACCCCCAGCAACCGCACATTGATGTTTCTCTCTCTCTCTCTCTCTCTCTCTCTCTCTCCCTCCCTTCCCTCCCTAAAAAATAAATAAATAAAATCTTTAAGAAAAAGTCCTTTTTTAAAAAAAATTCAATTATTGTCTTTTCTTTTCTTTTTTTCTTTTTTAAAAAGATTTTATTGATTTATTTTTGAGAGAGGGAAGGGAGGGAGAAAGAGAGAGAGAGAGAGAGAGAGAGACATCAATGTGCGGTTGCTGGGCGTCATGGCCTGCAACCCAGGCATGTACCCTGACTGGGAATCAAACCTTCGACACTTTAGTTCGCACTCCCGTGCTCAATTCACTAAGCTATGCCAGCCAGTGAATTATTGTCTTTTCAAATTCTGCCACCTGTGCTGAACCCTAACTAGATAACTATCGGGGGATATAGTGTGGTGGGTCTAGATATACTGTTGGTGAAAGACAGTCAGGGAGAGGGGTATCAGACTTTCTGAGCACCCTCACCCCACGTATGGGTTTCGGGTTCTCCCCTAAGCGTTTAGGACTGTGAGGTGGGGGGCTCATAGCACTAAGTGACCAGCCTTTATATGGCACTTCCTGGATAAGCTGGAAGTTATATTAAGCAGTATTGGAGGTCCCTATAAGGACCCTGCATGTCTCAGGAATTGATCCCAGACACCCTCGCAAGGTTCTGACTCACGTGGGAATACCTGATTTCTTCGCTGAGGGAAGGAAGTGCCTTTTGTCTTCGGAGCTTGGTGAATGTCAAAAGTTCTCATACAAAGGCTCTGACTAACACTAAATTCTTCTGGAAAGTGATCTTCGGAGTCTGGTCAAAACTGAAACACTCATTCACTATTTGCTTTTCCTTATGCAGGCAGACAGAAGAAAAGGCAAACTCAAAAGGACCACAAGAAGCGGCTTAACAGAAAAAAATTGCTGAGATGATTATAAATTGTCCTGTAATTATTTGATGTTTTTAAAGCCAATTAAAAGGAAAATCTTTGCTCTTTCTCCTAAGCCTAGACCTAGTTGGGGGTTGTGCCTCAGGGATGGGCTTGTGAGTGTCTTTACAGTGTGCTTCACATTGTGTGGACTTTTACTTGTACCTGTCAGAAACCTAGTGTTGTAATCCAGTCCACATACCATATAATCCTGTCACAGGTAGATTCTAGCAGTGAGCGCCCTTGTGGCTTTTAAATGCTCTATCCATACCCACGAGGTTGCAGCGAATACTTGAGAGAGAGAGCAAAGTTCCTATCGTATTAAAGAAGGTACAGTTCCAAAGCAGTCCCAAGAGAGAGTGACCTAGGAAGAAAATCCTTTTCCTTTGTAATCCAACACACCCTACGACTTTACAGAAAAGCGCTCAGTGTTGTCAGCCCTTACCTGGGTAATGCGAGCGTACTCCAACCAAGTTGGTGTGTCATCCACAACGATGGCTCATAGCCTCTGGGTCCCTGTTCCTGGGTGCCAGCTGTCATGGACCCCCACTTGCGGGGTCCATGGTGTTGTAGCTGAAACAAAAGAAATTCACAAGGACTACCAAATCCTATGGGAAAAAAGGGTGAGCGTCTTCTCGCTCAAGGGGAGCAAAAGCCTCGGCCCTTGCTTTGATGAGATTTTATTGTCTTACTGGGCACATTACAAGAAGGTCCTCATTAACTATGCACAGGCTCGCTTTAGGTGGTTACCTTATACAGAAAACAAAGGACAGGATACTTGTAATCACAACACAAAAGAGGGATATTTGCAAATGAAAAGGCAAAAGTGGTTGAACCAGTTATACTGGTTCTTGGAACATTTAGCATGATTTTTAGGAAGTTATTTTGCAGTAAATGTTTGCCACTGGGGGCTGGGCCCATGTCATATGGAATGGTCTCCTACAAGTGTATATACAGTTTCACCCGAGCTACTTTCCACAAAATTTCTATAAAAATTCCTTCCAGTCCTTTCTCTTGCACACCCACACTAATTTGGTTCCTTCTGCATTTTTACTCTAATCCCCATTGCAAATATTCAAGAGTCAATTTAACAATTTAAGAGTCAATGTGGAGGATGGAGAAAGGGAAGAGACTGCTCTGGGCCAGCCTCAATTATCTTTTGTGGGCCAAGAATGAGAGAACCAGGGAAGGGACACAGTACACACTTGTGCTGTGACAGGACATAGCAGAGCAGTAGCCATTCTTAGATAGGAGCTGGAAAGCAGCTGTTGGGAATAAAGAAATTAAGAACTAAATTTCCTCTAATAGACAAGAACCATTGTAGCTAAAAGGAAATGATAAGGGAGACACAGGGCAGTTAAACAAACATCCTGTGTCTAGCAGACGCTCTCCCCTGAGTAGGTTAGATAAGCAGTGCTTTGTAGTTTTTAATGAGAAAATAGAAAGCTAGCTAGCTAGAGCCAGGAGATTACTAGGTTAATGAACAAACAGCCTGCCTTCCTGCCTTATGCAAAAATGCTTGGTTTGAAATTCCCGCGCGTGGTCTCTGTAAGCGAATTGCTAACTGCCACGTCTGCTTCTGTATAACGCTTGCTTGCCCGCCCCTATATAAGAAAGTAGTTGTACGCGCTCGCGGCGGCTCTCGTTTGCAGCTCCTTATGGGCACTGTGTTGCTGGACACTTTGAGAGTTCGCCCCTGCACGGGTTAAACTCGGCCAACCAAATAACATCTTTGAACCGCTGAAAGTCTCCAATATTGGTTCTCGCGTGTGCTGGATGCTACAGCAGCCATTCTCAGACAGCAGCCATTCCCAGATAAGCAGTTATCTCAAGGTCCTATGCTAACCTTCACTTTCTGCTTCTGTATGCCCACTTTCAGCAACTGCTTTCCTCCTCCTCTTCCTTTCACCTTTGTAACAAGAATATAAGGAAGCCCCAGGCTAAGCTGGGTGCCCAGAATTTGAATCTCTCCTATGGGTCCGCACACATGAATAAAACTCCCCTTCGCAAACCATGAAGCCGATTGAGTTGTCTTTCCTGTAATAGTGCCAGCATCACATTTATCAGGACACCTCTGTGGATTCCCACACACTCTTCTCATAGGCAATGGCATTCATTCGCTTGTAGAAGTAATCTGAAAAGTCAGGTCAAAACCAAAGAGAACTATTATAAAAACAAGTTTTGAAAGAATGTTTAAAAAAATAAAAACAGTAAAATGTTTTAATATAGTATTATCACTAGAGTGGTAATTATTTATAAAAATCAAGAGGGTTGTTCTGGTCTGGCTATTCTGATCTTTAGAGTGGTAAATACTATTGTGGGGCAAATGTTTTCTTAGATTCAGTAAATAATACTTAAGAACAATCCATTCTCCTTCGCTTCAATATTTTGATTGTGAGTTCAACTTCCAGAGTCCCTGTCTTCAAAATGGGAGGGCTCTATGAAGGCCAGTGTTTCAATCAACAGAAAGGAAAAGCTCCTGGTATGTAGTTCAGACAGCAGAGTCAAATAAGTTTGGTTTACATAAGTACAGTTGACTACATTGTTACAGAACAACAAGGGGACAAGGGGGCCAAGGCAATATACTATTACCCGAAAGAAACCCCTCAGGTTCTTTATGTCTGCCACCAGAGGAAAGACGTCTCTCAACGCCAGAGATTAGTGAAAAGGAAAGGAAATGTTTATTTAATGCTATACAAACTTAAAGTAGTGACCTAACGTCTTCATCAAAATCCCCAAATCCCTTAAAACACCACAAACAGACACAGTCCTTCCTTCCCCCTTTTCCCAGTGTGGGGTACCATATCTCAGGAAAAGAATTGGAAGTATGTGGCTCAGGCAGCCCCCAACTCTTCTCAGTAATCTGTCTTGGCTGGTAGGCATCCCTTGGTTCCTGGCACCATCAGCTGTATCACCAGGATCTCCGCTAAACCTGGGTGGTGGCTCCCCCTTCTAAAGCTGTGGGGGTTCCCATTTCTGGCAAAGCTGCTAGGTTCTCTCTCCACTGCCCCAGCCATGTGGTCTTTCTCCACACAATGGCTGTGGGAGTCCCCACTCAGCCCAAACCTCATGGTTCTCCCCTCTCAATGGCTGCAAGGAGCGGGGTTGCCACTCTGCCAAAGCTGAGTGGTGGTTCTCTGCTAAAGCTGCATGGTGATTCTCTCTCACAGGGCTGCAGGAGTCCCCATTCTGCTAAAGACGCACGGTTCTCTCTTCAATGGCTGCCATGTCTGGGTTTAAATCCCCGCGCCAGTCTTCCTCTGCAGCCCCATTTCCAACTACTCCCACAATCAGCTACACATGCCAGAACTCATATCCTTCCAGCTTTACTGGGCTGCCATCGTGAGTCTGGGCAGGTGTCACCCCATGTCATGGAGCCAATCTTCTCAAGCTCCCATGCAGGCACTATAACTCGGGGGACCTGCCCCCTAGTTACACCTTGGTAGAGAAGTTACTTCCATTCCCCTGGCTCAGAGCATGGCACAGCTATTTAACATATCTAGGTAACCTGTTAAAGGTTATAAATATTTTAAATGACCCCAGAGGATAGCTGCAAAGCTGTTGCTATGCAGAACAGCTCTCAATGGCCCTGCTCCATGTGTCCCTTCCCCCAACCCACACCTGTGGGGGAGAGGGGTGAGGACATCTTAATATTTCCTGAACACCTTGAGTTCTGGACACCGTTCCAAACCCCTATTTGGGGCCCCCCTCTTGGCTGCACCCTGTTACACAATCATTAGTTGCTCTGATGAAGTCAACTTGTGATTATTACTGAGAGGGAAGAGAGACCCAAGTCAGGAGGCTCCCTTCCCCTGCCTTGCTTCTTGTCTCACTCATAAGAAACAAATTCAAGTGAGAGACAAACACATATAATGGAAAGGAGATAGCAAATTTATTTTTGAAACATGAACACAAATCTTCAAGCAGGCACCCAGCTAGTCTAAATACCCCATGTGTAGAGGAAACAAAATTATTAGTTTGTTTCATACACTTGAGCCAAGGCTACAAGTGGGTCCTTAGCTAATCTAAGCATGATGCCTATTCAGATTTGGGGGTTATGTACCTTAGTCATTTTTTTGGTTCCCCTCCTTTCCCCCCTTCTAAATCTTGGGGGAAATGTACAGATGCAAAGGCTTTCTTTATCAGTCAACAAAGGCTCTTTGTCTTAGTAAAATTGTTACAGAGGCTCCCTTTACCAGCATAGAATCCAAAGGACTCCCACCTCCTCCTGTACTCTTCCTGTTTGTGATATTGATGACACCTGGCAATCTTAGTAAGATTGTTACAGAAGCTTCCAAAGCCCCCCTTTCTCAGCATAATCTCAAGGACCCTCCTTCTCCTGTGCTATTTTTCTTGTGATGCTCAGGACATGTGGTAATCTTATAAAACTGAGCTCCGGACTGCTAATTGGTGAGACATGTCTTCCTTTTGCTTCTAACCTTCTGTAGTACGTTCTTTGTTAGATTGTAATGGTTGTAACAGGGTGCAGCCAAGAGGGGGGCCCAAATAGGGATTTGGAATGGGGTCCAGAACTGGAGGTATCCAGGAAATACTAGGATGTCCTCAACCCCCCCCCCCATAGGTATGGGTTGGGGGAAGGGACGCATGGAGCAGGGCCATTGAGAGCTGTTCTGCATAGCAACAGCTTTGCAGCTAACCTCTGGGGTCATTTAACATATTTATAATTTTTAACAGGTTACCTAGATATATTAAATAGCTGTGGCCATGCTCCGAGCCAGAGGAATGGAAGTAACTTTCCTACCAAGACGTAATTAGGGGGCAGGTCCCCCAAGTTATAGTGCCTGCATGGGAGCTGGGAAAAGATTGGCTCCATGACATGGGGCCATGCCTGCCCAGATGCATGATGGCAGCCCAGTAAAGCTAGAAGGATATGAAAGTGCTGGCAAGTGTAGCTGATTGTGGGAGTAGTTGGAAATGGGGATGCAGAGGAAGATTGGCACGGAGATTTAAACCCAGACATGGCAGCCGTTGAAGAGAAAACTATGCAGCTTTGACAGAGTGGAGACCCCTGCAGTTTTAGAAGGGGTGAACCACCACCCGGGTTTAGCAGAGATCCCAGTGACACAGCTGATGATGCTGGGAACCAAAGGAGGCCTGCCAGCCGAGACGGATTACTGGGAAGAACTGGGAGCTGCCTGAACCACAAACTTCTCTTTCTTTTCCTGTGATATGGTTCCCCAGACTGGGCAAAGCGGGGAAGGAAGAACTGCGTGTTTGTGGGTGTTTTAAGGGACTTGGGGATTTTGATGAAGACATTAATTAAAGGTCACTACTTTAAGTCTGTGTAGCATTAAATAAAAATTTCCATTCCTTTTCACAAATCTCTGGCATTGAGAGATGTCTTTCCTCTGGCAGTGGACATAATGAACCTGGGGGGTTCCTTTCGGGTAATAGTATATTGCCCTTTGGCCCCCTATTGTCCCCTTGTGTTCTGTAATATGGTGAGGGCCCTGCCTTTATTTCCCCTCTGGCTGCTCATTCTTACCCTGTACCTAACATTTCTCCCTTCAAGTAATAAGAATCCAAATCATTGGGGGACTTTAAGTGACCACAGCTCCAGCTGCTTCTTGCTGGAAGGGGCACTCTTGTGGTTTGGGTTCCTGTAGGGTAAGTGGAGGCAGTCTGGTTTTCCCATGCAGGTATCTGGGTAACTAAGGGAAGCAGTGTTCCTATAGCCTTGGAAGGCTATGGGATAAATACTGTTCTCATAGCTGTGGGACTGGGTCTAAGAAACTGTTCCCATAACATGAAGTGGGATCACATGTGAAGAATTATGTTATTTTACGTAATTTTCTGGCATCTTGTTCACCTCTAGTACTTAAACAACTAGAGTCTTCTCACTAGACAGTCATGCAGCTTGCAGTATGTGTGACCCACCCACCCATGAATAAAGGCATGTCAAGCATCCCCAAGGCTCTGAGAATTTTCTTCCATCTCCAGGAAGCTAGAGTGGATCTGCCCAGCCTTGATCAGCTGCAACACAGTTCCTGTATTTGCTGACTGTTGGCCAGAAGAAGTGTCCTTGCGTGATCATTTTTTGGGGCCTCTGATAAGAACTTGACAGGCTGTTGGCTGTTTTTTTTTTTTTTCAAAGTGGAAATACGCTGAAATTCCCCAAGAGTCATTATCTTGATCTGGGACCTGGAATTATTCTGTCCTAGAAGTGATAAAGTTGATAAAAAAAAAATAGTAGAGGGAAGGACCTGGGACTTGATAAAGGTTAAATTCAACAGGGATAGAATAATTTCTTTCTAGCATAGTTGGCTGAGCTATTGACAGGCTGGTAGAAAGAATGTCAGAAATATGGAATACACAATTATACTAAGACCTAGTTGTTGTGTTACTTATCTGTAGCAGGTTGGTTTCTTGAAGAGTAATTTGAGATCCTCTACTGGCTCACAGGAGTGGGTGGTATCATCCTAATGTTTTAGAAGTACTGAAGGGGTTGGCTCCATCTGTGGTTTGACTTGACAATGATGTACCCAGCTGGAGATGTCAGGGACCTTGATGCCAGCCAGATCCGTACACACCCTGGGCTCCAGTCCAGTAATGATGACCTCTTGATGTGGGCCCGACTGGGGTGGGCAGTTTCAGTCTTGAACTAACATCTTTAAGGCAGTTGTGGCCTCAGGCCTAGGGGCCCTATAGTCCGAGGGATATAGCGCTACCCAGGGACCTGACTTCTTACACTTATGGCTTGGTACCTGAAGTTGCTTCTTATGGCTTGCATATTTCTCGGCCCAATGCCCCATCTTTTGACATACAAAAGGCTTTATGACCTTGATAGTGGACCTGAAAGGGCCTATAGGATATGGCTCTCCCACAAGGGTGAGTATGATTTGGGCAGGCCTAACCTCCTCCGTATTTTCCTTTTCCTGAATTTTGACCTCTCTTTTTCCTAATTCTGGTTGTGGAAGACTGTATTTGCTATGGTTAACATTTCATTTAAAGAGACTACAGGTTCCTGAATAAGCTACAGGAGTGTTCTTATATCAGAGGCAGATTGGGCTAAAAACTTATCTTTTAGAATAGTTGACCCTCATATGATTCTAGATCTAGAGTGGTGTGTTTGATAAATGACAAGTGCCTTTCTTAGCCTTTCTAAAAATGTAGTAGGATTCTCATTTGGGCCTTGATTGACCACAGAGAACTTGGAATAGTTAATGGCCTTCAGTTAGCCTGCCTTGAGTTCTGTTTTAATTCAAATTAGAAAGTGATTTCTTTCCTGTTTTGGGGAGGAGTCACTGTAGTCACATTCAGGGACTACAGGTGGGACTGCCGACTCTCCAGTGGGGTATTTGTTATCAGAGAGGTGTTAAGCTGTTGGCAAACTTTCTGACTTCCTTTATTACCTTTTCCTGTTCAAGATATGATAAGGTCTGCCCTAAGACAACCATAGTGTCCTTCCAACTTAATTCATAAGCTAAGGTAAGGTGTCGGAAGGCATGCATGTACTTATCTGGGTTGTCAGAGTAACTTCCCAAATCAGCCTTAATTTGTTTAAGCTCTGTGTAAGAGGGAAGCTTGTGGTACTATCTGAGGGCTATACTATCCTGAAGCTTCAATCAATGGTAAAATCTTAGTCAGTGAAGAGGGCCTAGGACTGGAAGGCATCAGGGTTACTAATTGAGTTGAATGTCCAGGGTATGGCAGCAATGATGAAGATGTAGTAGGCAGGTCTTTTAAAGTGTTCCCCCCTGCCCAAAGGTGAGGGTGCAGAAGGGGAGGTGCCTATGGAATGGCCACTAGATGGCACTGCGGTAAGAGTTAGCTTACATTTGGAGCACAGATCCTCTCTGACCCTTAAATAGAAGTATGCCTGTACAAATAGAATTTTCAACCACTTGCCTAGACATTTGCAAAAGTTATTAGGTTGAAATATGGTATTGTGATTTAAGCTTCCATATATTGGCCAGCATTCCCCATCAGTTAATATGGAGTCCAAGCCTTGTTGCAACAACAACTATATAAATAAATAAATATCAATATAAATTTATATATATATATATAATCTTTCCTTCTTCAGAGTTTGGGGGTCAAACTGCAACCAGTTAGAAAGGATACAGCCTAGTGGGGTTATGTCTGGAATGAACTCCTGATTTTCCATTTGGAAAGAATCTGAAGGTTAGAGAGCCTACCTCTGGAGTCTTAACCTGAGGATATCAGTGTCCTGGTAGCCAGGACACTGCTTTATCCAGAATAGACATCTGTTTTGACAGTGTAGAGATGTCTGGAAGGAGGAAACACCAGAAGGCTAGAGAGCCTATGTCTGGGGTCACAGCTGATGCAGACCCCAGCTCGTGGGGTCCATGTCTTTATGGATGAAAATGAGACATTCACACGGATTACTGAATCTGGTAGAGGAAAAAGGACGGCATGGCTTTTCTCTCAAGGGGAGCAAAAGCCTTGGGCCTTGCTCCAATGAGCTTTTATTATCTTACTGGTCACATTACAAGAAGGTCCTCATTAACTATGCATAGGCTCACTTTAGTTGGTTACCTTATAAAGAAAACAAAGCAGAGGATGCTGGTAATCACATCACAGAAGAGGGATATTTGCAAATAAAAAGGCAAAAGTAGTTGGACCAGTTATACTCACTCATCCTTGGAAGGTTTAGCATGGTTTTTAGGAAGTTGCTTTGCAGTAAATGTCCTCAATTTGGGGTGAGGGAGTTTTAGCAAAAAGCAAAATTCATAGTGGCCTAGGTACATTGCAGGCCTGATTCCCCATGGAAAAACCTAACCATGGGTGTGGGTCCTGTGCATCTCAGTGGGAGCTGGGCCCATGCCATGCAGAGCAGCCTCCCACAACAGCCTGAGAATCTTGGTATTCCAGAATCCCAGACCTTGCTTTATCCAGAACAAACATCTCCATTCTGGATATATCCTTCCAGAATGTTTGTTGCTATCTTACTTCAACCAATGGGAGGAGTTCCCCAACAGTGCTGTTACCTGGCTTTTCCTCTCGAGGGGTACTAGTGGTATCCAGAGAAGAGAAATTGATAGGGGACTCAAGAGTTGGAAAATTTTAGCTTAAGGTAACATGTTATAAGTCTAGCAAGTAATGTATATGTTAAAGCTTTTGTTTCAGAAACTGCATGTACAGCCTGTCCTGGCTCCTGATAAAACAGCTGACCTCCTGGGGCACTGCTAGAGATTACCACCTGAAAACAACTGGAGGCATCTGGGCGTTTGTGTTCCAGGGAGAGACAAACGACCGCAGGCATTTGGAAACAGCTAACTGCTCAGGACAGGAATGTTGCAGCTTTGTTCACCTAATCTTCCCTGAATCTCAAAGCCCTCAGTGCACCTTGTTTATTCCCTGGTATAAAATAAGTCTGGCCTGGAAAGAGAAGGCAAGATGGTCTGTTAGGGTATGAACTCACCATCTTCTCAGATCGCTGACCACCTGAATAAATCACCATAAAGATTCAATCACTGTCATTGCTTATCGGGTTTGATAGTGACAGGCAGTCCAGATGCTGGTGTCTTTTCCCATTTCAAAATCACAAGGGATGGGCAGTGGTGAGGCCACCCCATGAGATGGAGGAAAGACTGTTTGGCAAAGATGGGTGGTGGCAAGGCTATCCCTCCCCTTCCCTGGATTTCTAGGGGCTGGGTGTCCTGAGATGGCATAGAGCTTAAAGCTGCAACTGACAAGTGAACCTTGGTTTCTGTTGTGTGGGGGGCTTTTGCTCTTCCTTTGTCCTGTCTTTATTGTTAAAAACAACAACAAAAAAACCTGATGACTATTTCTATCAGTTGCTTAGTGGTTGAATGTGTTCCTGGAATCTTCAATCCTTGGCAGACTTAGGGTTAATGGTTGTTGTAGATTTGCAAAGCCTTAGTTAATTATCCCTGAAAAGTGGCAGGATTTTATTTTTCCCCTCTTGTCCTTCACTTGTCCTAGTTCTAAAGATCTAGTTAGAGTCCTGATCTTGGATTATATACTACCCCTCCCCATCTCCCTTGATGCATGCTGTTGAGTATGTTGACTAGCTAATTAATTAGAATAAATCCTAGTAGGTCCTCTTTGTGCTGCATTTTTCTACAGAGCAGTGGTGGGAGAACAATCTGTAAGTTACTTCAAGTTAGATCATAATGATACAGGGTGCAGCCAAGAGGGGGCCCCAAACAGGGATTTGGAATGGGGTCCAGAACTCAAGGTGTCCAAGAAATATTAGGATGTCCTCACTCCCCCACCCCACAGGTGTGAGGTGAGGGAAGGGACACATGGAGCAGGGCCATTGAGTTGTTTTGTACAGCAACAGCTTTGCAGCTAGCCTCTGGCATGGTCATTTAACATATTTATAACTTTTAACTGGTTGCATAGATATGTTAAATAGTTGTGACTGTGCTTTGAGCCAAGGAGAAGGGAGTGACTTACCCCGAAGATGTAAGTGGGGGGGGGGCAGGTACCCCCTGATTACAGTGCCTCTGTGAGAGCTTAGAGGTAACTGGCTCCATGCCATGGGACCATGCCTGCCCAGACCCACTATGGCAACCCAGTAAAGCTGGAAGGATATGAGAGTGCTGGCAAGTGTAGCTGATTGTGGGGGGAGTTGGAAATGGGGGTGCAGAGGAGGACTGGTGGAGGGATTTAAAACCAGATGTGGCTGTGGCAGTGCAGAGAGGATCACAGCCAGTGCAGAGAGAGCCACGTGGTTGTGGCCATGTAAGCAGGAGAGCCATGCAGTTTCACCAGAGTGGGGACCCCCACAGCTTTAGTAGGGGGAACCACGATACGGCTTTAGCAGAGAAGTGCCACTTGCCTTTGGCCAGAGTGGTGACCCCCTCTCCCCATAGCTTATAAAGAGATCCATGTTGTTTTGCCAGAGTGTAGATTCCTGCAGCTCTGGTAGAAGAGGACCACTCGGCTTTGGGGTGCTCCCTTTGGCCACATGGCCTGGGAAGCAGGAGAGACTTTGCTTGGAATAAGGGTGAAAGAACTCTTGCCAGTAGGCCATGAGAAGGTGCAACATGGCTTTGGATTAATTGGACATCCTGCCTGGACAGCAACACAGATGACAGTGTCAGGAGACTGAATCACAAATGTCTACTTCTTTTCCTGAGATACAGTACCCCGAATTAGGGCAGGGAGAGAAGGAAGCACTGTGGACGTCTGTGGGTATCCAAAAGGACTTTGATATTTTAATGAAGACATTAAGTCACTACCTTAAGTCTGTATAACTTTAAATAAACATTTCCTTTCATTTTTACAAATCTCTGGCATTGAGAGACATCTTTCCTATATGGTGGTGGACATAATGAACCTGGGGGGTTCCTTTCAGTAATTGTATATCAGTATACCCCTTTTGTCCCCGGTCTTTGTTCTGTAACAATAAGTCAGTGATTACAAATGACAAATGATTTTGTTTTTTGTAACAACATTTTGTAATAATGCCAAAAATTGTAAATAAAAGTATACCAGGCTGATAAATTAATTTATTTGACCTCAACTGTTCATTTACCTAAAGTTTCTATTGGGAAATAGTGATTGTCTTTGGAAAATTAAAGAGAGCTCTTGGCTTTTTATGTGTTACTAAAATTGTCTTTGCCATTTATCTATGTACCTTTTCTTTATTATTTCTAATTTTCCTCATCCCCATTTTCCTTCTTGAGTTGCCTATTCCAGTGCCCTTTCTACCTATATGTTTCTTTCCTTTATTTTTTCTTTCCTTTTTTCACTTCCTCAATTTCCTCTCTATTTGCCTTCTCCCCCTACACTATCCTCCTTCAATTTGCACAGACCATCTACAATTTACACAAATCCTTTGAAATGTACTCAATCCTTCTGCAATTTACATAGTCCCTTCTACAAGGTACAACATTCTAAAATAACTATTAGAATTATCAATGAAAGTAGAATAGAACTTTGTAGACACTTGGAGGTTTCTGTATAGTTATTTTTTTAATTTATTTTATTTTATTTATTTATTTTTAGAGAGGGAAGGGAGGGAGATAGAGAGAGAGAGAGAGAGACATCAATGTACAGTTGCTGGGGATCATGGCCTGCAACCCAGGCATGCACCCTGGCTGGGAATTGAACCTGGGACACTTTGGTTCCCAGCCCGCGCTCAATCCACTGAGCTACGCCAGCCACGGCTAGTTATTTTTTTTTGTATTTGACAGTTTCCCATGTATTTTAAATATATTAAATAATCCTGATTAGTTTACAATTTTTATTTTGTAAGAAGAATAAATCTTTGGGATATTTCATGGGCCCATTGACATGCTCCAAAGCCATAAGAAAATTCTTTTATATTTTATTTATTTATTTATTTATTTAAATTTTATTTTAAACATTGTTCAAGTACAGTTTTCTCCCACTTACTCCCATAAAATTCTTTTATATTTTAAACCCTGGAAAGCTTCCCAAACATGCTTGACCTAAGAAATATATTATGAAATGATATTTGACTATTTATTTAAAGTGATAATAAAAGGCATGCAACATCCATATAGGCTGACAAAACTTCAGTTCTTAGGTTTGAGAGAGATGATTTTCTTTGAATGTTAATCAAGCATTTGATTAATGTAATATGGCACGTAATTATTTTGCTAAACAGAACCTTGGCCTTTTTGGGAGATACAGGAAAAACTTTCTGCCATTATCATATTGAAAAAACCAACCAAATTTTATATTAGTTTACTTATAATTCCCTTTCAAGATATCTTTTTCTAAGTCTTTTTTAATTTGTACAGCCTTTCTGCAATATACACAGTCTCTCTTAGTCTGTTTCTTTTTAATTCATTCAGAAATAAGTTTCTCTTCCCCAATGTTAGAGGTACAGTTCTCAGAGTGAGCTGTTTTATTATCTCATAACCTTGACAACTACAAGAAGTGGGAGAAGAAGTGGGGAGAACAGGCTTGGGTGACCTTCAGTTGCTTCAGCCTCTTCAGTTTTAAAAGTACAAGTTTTTCTCTTGCATATTGAGGGAGGGGTTGTTATTGCCTCTGAGGACAGCAAAACAAAGGAAAGACTTAGAGTGGAGGAATTAACAGGTGAGAGCCTAAGCAGGCTGCTTTGGCTTCTTAGAAAAATGGAATAGGATAAGAATGGAATGAGCCATGGCAGGGCTTCTTTCTTTTACCTGGAAGTCAGAGAAAAAGGGGGCCCTGGAGAGAGGGTCAGGGAGTTAGCCCAAGTCAAGCTTCCACTGCCCACTGCTCCCCTGGCAAAAATCTCCTAGGAACCCTTAGAATTTAGCAAGAAACAAAAAGTTTCTTTCCTGTGAAGGGGCACTTCTACCTCTTGAGATGGAGAGAGAGACATTGGCCTGACTTTGTCTCAGGCCAATGTCTCAGGGGAGAGATCCAGCAGGCTTATAACAGCTTAATGATTCAAATGTAATGTTCCCTTGCCATGGCTTAGAGGCAGAAAGGACTAGGGGATTTTTAGGTAGCGAGTCAATGTGTGCTATTTATGAAAGGGGCTCCCAAATGCTGTCACACCTTTGGTTGTCCCCAGCTCTCTTATCTGCCTCAGTTTCTCCCTGGTCATCTAAAATACACAGGGATGCTTGGAGTGCTGGGTGACCAACACTTATTTTGCATATGCCCAGAGGAGTCAAAGTTACATTACAGTGATGGGAATTCTCTATGAGGGTCCTGCATGTCTTAGGGATTAACCCCAGATACCTCTGAGGCCCTCAGTCACATAGGGATTCCAAAGAACTCAGACTGGAGGGAAGATGGGCCTCTTCAGTCTTTGGAGCCCAGGTGAACCTGAACACTCATTTCATATCTTATTCTTGTTTCTGCCTCCAAACAGACCTAACATATCTAAATACCCCTCTACAGCACTACTGAATCTCTTTTAACCCTGAAGGTGAAACATGCAATAAAACATTGCTGGTGACACCATTACTCACTATTCCGGGCAGCTAGAGACAAAGGGTAGAATCCCAGTCACAATACCAAAATATGTTATGGAAGGAAGAAAAAGAGACTTGACTCAAGAGGCCCCTCCCCTGCCTCAGTTCTTGTCTCACTTCCAAGAGAATAATTCAAGTAAGAGACAAACATGTATAGTGGAAATGAATCAGCAAGATTATTAACGAAACACTGGAACACAGTGCTGCACGCAAACACCCAGCTAGCCTAAATCCCCCATGTACAGAGGAAAGATGTTAGTAAATTTGTTTCATACACTTGAGCCTAGGCTATAATTGGGTACTTAGCTAATCTGAGTGTGCTTACTGTTTGGGTTCTGGGGTTATGTACCTTAGTCAGCTTTTAGGTTCCCCTCCTTCCTTTCTAAATCTTGACAATAATGTACAGCCACAAAGGCTTTCTTTCTCAGTTAGTAAAGGCTTGTTGTCTTAGTGAAATTGTTACAGAGCCACCCTTTCCCAGCATAGGCCACCTTCTTCCTCCTGTGCAATTCCTGCTTGTGATATTCAGAACAGCTGTCAATCTTTGTAATATTGTTACAGAAGCTTACAGGAGCCCCTTTTGTTAGCACAGTCTCAAGGAGTCTCCTCTCCCCCTGTGCAATTTTGCTTGTATACTTGCAAGTCTCAGGACACCTGACAATCTTATCAAACCAAGCTCAGCACTGCTGAGTGAATCGGTGAGACATGTTTTCCTTTTGCTTCAGCCTCCTGCATGAAGTTTTTCACTAGGGTGTAATGGTGAGAACCCTGCCTTTGTTTCCCTCTGTCCACTCATCCCTAGCTGCTAGCTAACAAAATTATAAAACTGAAAGCCATGAGTGAAATTTTGGGACCATCCAGATGTTGGCTACAAGTGAACCTGTTACAGAACAACAAGGGAGGGGGGGCTGGGACGTTATACTATTACCGAAAGGAACCTCCCGGTTTTGTTATGTCCACTGTCTTATAGGAAAGACGTCTCTCAATGCCAGAGATTCGTGAAAAGGAAAGGAAATGTTTATTTAAGTCTATACAAACTTCAAGTAGTGACTTAATGTCTTCATCAAAATCCCAAAGTCCCTTAAAACACCCACAAACACCCACAGTCCTTCCTTCCCTCTTTGCCTAGCCTGGGGTACCATATCTCAGGAAAAAAAATAGAAGTTTGTGGCTGAGGCAGCCCCCAGTTCTTCTCAGTAATCCTTCTCTGCCGGCAGGCCTCCCTCGGTTCCTGGCACCTTCAGCTGTGTCGCAGAGATCTCTGCTAAAGCCAGGCTGATGGTTCCACCTTCTAAAGCTGGGGGGTCCTCACTCTGGCAAAGCTGCATGGCTCTCCTTTCTATTGCCATAGCCGAATGGTCCTCTCTGCACAATGGCCAAGGGAGTCCCCACTCTGCCAAGACCATGTGGTTCTCTCTTCAATGGCTGCTGTGTCTGGGTTTAAATCCCTGCACCAATCTGCCTCTGTAGTCCTATTTCCGACTACTCCCACAATCAGCTACACTTGCCAGCACTCTCATATCCTTCCAGCTTTACTGGTCTGCTGTTGTACATCTGGGCAGGTATGGCCCCATGTCATGGAGCCAATCTTTTCCAAGCTCCCATGCAGGTGCTTTAACTCAAGGTACCTGCCCCCCCAGTTACGTCTTGGTGGGGAAGTTACTTCCATTCCCCTGGCTCAGAGCATGGCCACAACTATTTAACATATCTGTGCAACCAATTATAGGTTATAGATATGTTAACATATCTATGCAACCAGTTAAAGGTTATAGATATGTTAAATGACCACACCAGAAGTTAGCTGGAAAGCTGTTGCTATGCAAAACAGCTCTCAATGGCCCTGCTCCATGTGTCCCTTCCCCGAACCCACACCTATGGGGGAGAGGGGTGAGGACATCCTAATATTTCCTGGACACCCTGAGTTCTGGGCCCCATTACAAATCCCTATTTGGGGCCCCCCTCTTGGCTACACCCTGTTACAAGCCTATGCATGAAGTGCCATTTGCCTTTCTGGATGTCATCACTATCTCTCCTCCTTACTGCACTTCAATGGAGCATTTAGAACCATACACGAAAATTTATGCACATTGCTGAAAATAACTTAAAATATCTAACTTTTTTGTGTATCTCATTCTTTAAGTAAAGGGGACAATTTAGTATAATGATGTATTCTACTAAACCTAGCATAGATCCCACCATAGATCTATACTGTGTAGTTTTAACACTTTGAAATGAATCAACACTAATAAACCTGGCTTTTCTTTCCCTCTTTGAATAGTGTTCTCTATTCAAGAAAAGTTCCTACGTATTGTAGATTAAAATAATATTCCTTGAATATATAAAAGTATACACCTTAAGAAAAAAACAAAGAAACATACAATAATAAATGCAGGGTTTTTGAAAGATGTTCTTCATAAAATATTTTTCCCTATTACTTTCTGTAGTTCTTCACTTTTCTTTATTGAACCACCTGAGTCATCCTGGATTAGGATTAACTTGATTTAATTTTTTTCCCTAAGTACCATGTATTCACTAGAGTGAGTGACAAAGGCTTGCCTAAGGTCAGGTTGCTGTTTGTTAACTAGCCAGCAGGGAGTCATTAAAGTGTTTTTGATTGGGAAATTATTTGGGAAAAAACAAACAACAATGTTTTAGTAACTATAATCTTGCATTACTATGTACTATAAACCCTCTAGGTCTAGGAGTCAGGAAAACTTAAAATTAACCTGTAAACCTGCAAGTTTCTAGCTGTGCAATATCTGAAAAAACTACATAAACACTTTGAACCTCAATTCACTAATTTAAAAGACATATTAACCTCTCAAATTTGTTATTACAATTTAAAATGTTAATATATAAATCACTTACATTGTTGCCTCATGCATGGCTATTTTAAATAATTTCGATATTTTAAAATGAAAACATTGGGGTTCAAAGTTTAAGCTGAGTTAAAGTAGGGGAGAAGTTGCAAGTGTAGAAAGCATGACCAAATCCATGCTTTATTCTTTATCTAAATTGTTTTAAGGCTTTGGGCTTGAATTGAAATTTGTGTGGTTAAACTGGTTCCAGTATGCATAACTTATATGATTAGTTGATTGTTTCATGTCATCATCGAAAGGTATTTAGAAATAATTTTACAAAACAATAGAATTTAATAGTATAAATCACATTTCTAATTTGAAGAAAAAAAGAAAAACAGAGGTTAAATTTAAAAACAATAAATGTTTATTCAAAATAAGAAATATTGATTTCTAGAATATCTCCATGAGCAGCAAAATTATCACAAAAATCACTGATATTGTACAATGACAATAATTTCACATTATGTGTTTCAATTTTACATACAGCAATTTTCTAATACAAACCTTTGATGAATACTATAAGTTTTCTAACCTCTTTCATCCTCTAATCTCTATACAGTTTTATGTATATAAAATTAATCTTGTAATAATTCAGTAAGTTTGTATTTTCAATAAGTAAAATTGCCAGATAGGGTTAATTTTAGTATCTCAGAGGAATACATATCCATTGCTCATTTGACTGCCATAACTTTTGTTTTACCTAGATAATTCTTACTTTTATTTTCCATTAAGCTTTTTGTTGTATTTTTCCATTTCTATTTATTCTTTTTATACTCCCTCCCTCTTCACAATCACCATTTATGTCCATGTCTATTGATCATTTTTCCTTTTTGCTCCATCCCTCCATCACATAACCACATCTCCCAGAGCTGTCAGCCTTCTTTTTACTGATGAATTTGTCTCTATTTTGCTTGCTACTCAGTTTGTTCATTAGCTTCCAAATAAGAGTGAAATCCTATGGTATTTGTATTTTTCTGACTGACTTATTATACTTAATATAATGTTCTACACATCCATCTAAGCTGTTGAAAATGGCAAAATTTTCTTCATCTTTTTTTCTTTCTTTTTTTTTCTTTTAATTTTTGTTCAGGTACAGCTGTCTCTATTTTCCCACTACCACTTTCGCCTGCCAAACTCACCACAACTTCTCACCCTCAATCCTGTACCCCATTGGCTTTGTCCATGGGTCCTTTATACATGTTCCTTGATGACTCATCCTCTTCTTTCTCCAGTTATCCCTTTTCTCCCTCTGGTTACTATCTGTTTGTTCTTTATTTCAATGTCTCTGTTCATATTTTGCTTGCTGGTTTGTATGGTGGATTAGGTTTCACTTATAAGTGAGATCAAATGGAATTTGTCTTTCACTACCTGGCTTATTTCACATAGCTTAATGTTCTCCAGTTCCATCCATGCTGTCATGAAGGGGAGGAGCTCCTTCTTTATTTCTACTGCATACTATTCCATTGTATAAAATAGCACTGTTTCTTGATGCACTCATTTACTGATAGACACTTGCTCCCAGCACTTGGGTACTATAAATTGTGCTGCTATGAACATTTAAATGCATAGGTTCTTTTGAATTGGTGTTTCAGGATTCTTAGGTTATAATCCCAGCAGTGGAACTGCTGGATCAAAATACAAGTCTACTTTTCGTTTTCTGAGGAAATTCCATACTGTTTTCCACAGTGACTGCACCACTCTGCATTCACACTAACAGTGAACTAGGGTTCCCTTTTCTCAACAACTTTGCTAGCAATTATTGTTAATTTATTTCTTTATAATGGATATTCTGACCTGTGTGAAGTGATATCTCATTGTGGTTTTAATTTGCATCTCTCTGATGGCTAGTGATGCTGAACATTGTTTCATGTGTCTCTGAGCCCTCTATATGTCTTCCTTGAAGAAGTGTCTATTTAGTTCCTGTGTCCATTTTTCTTAATGTATTTTATTGATCATGCTATTACAGTTCTCCCATTTCTCCCTCTTTATTCCTTTCTGCCTTGCACCCCTCTCCAATGTGCATCCCCCCTCTTAGTTCATGTACATGGGTCATGCATATAACTTCTTTGGCTTCTATATTTCCTATACTATTCTTAACCTCCTTCTGTCTACTTACTACCTACTAGTTATGCTTCTTATTCCCTATACCTTTTCCCCCATTTTTTCCCTCCCCCTCCTGACTGATGACCCTCCCTGTTATCTCCATTTCTATTATTCTGTTCCTGTTCTAGTTGTTTGCTTAATTTGTTTTTGCTTTTTTTAGGTTCAGTTGTTGACAATTGTGAGTTTGTTGTCATTTTACTGTTCATATATTTGTTATCTTCTTTTCCATAGAAAAGCTCTTTTAACATTTCATGTATATAATAAGGGCTTGGTGATTATGAACTCCTTTAACTTGACCTTATCTGGGAAGCACCTGATCTGTCCGTCCACTCTAAATGATAGCTTTGCAGGATAGAGTAATGTTGGATGTAGGTCTTTGCCTTTCATGACTTTGTATACTTCTTTCCAGCCTCTTCTTGCCTGTAAGATTTCTTTTAAGAAATCAGCTGATAGTCTTATGGGAACTCCTTTGTAGGTAACTCTCTCCTTTTCTCTTGCTGCTTTTAAGATTGTCTCCTTATCTTTAGTTTTGGGTAATGTAATTATTATGTGCCTTGGTGTGTCCTTCCTTGGATCCAACTTCTTTGGGACTCTCTGAGCTCTCTAGACTTCTTGAAAGTTTATTTCCTTTGCCATATTGGGGATGGCACCCCTATGATTGGGATGCTAGAACGTTTAACATTGTGCTGGAGGTTCCTAAGCCACTCCTCATTTTTTCTGAATTCTTGTTTCTTCATTCTGTTCTGGTTGAATGTTTATTTATTCCTTCTGGTCCAAACCCATTGATCTGAGTCCCACTTTCCTTCCTGTTACTGTTAGTTCCCTGTACATTTTCCTTTAGTTCACTTGTCATAGCCTTCACTCTTTTCTGTATTTTGCAACCATTACTCAGCCACTTCTTTGAGAATGCTGATAACCAGTGTTTTGGACTGTGCATCTGGTAGGTTGTCTGTCTCTTCATTGCTTAGTTGTATTTTTTTTCTGGAGCTTTGATCTGTTCTTTCATTTGGACCATTTTTTTTTCTGTCTTGGAGTGCCTGTTATGTAGTAAGGGGCAGAGTCTTAGGTATTGGCCAAGGTGGTGCAAACCACGTGGCTGCATTGTGGCACTGTATGTGGGGGAAGGGTCCAAAAGGGAACAATGCCACTTGCCGAGATCTTGGCAGGCTTTCAGTCACTTCTTCTGATACCCACAAGCAAGTTGGGCCCTTCTGGTGCTGATTCCCACATTTCTGGGTTTGTAGGACCCTGGGTGGGTTTATATACTTTCTAGGACCCTGTGGGTCTCTTCAACAAACTCTTCTGTGGGGTTGGGAGTTTCTCCCACCACTGAAACCCACACAGACTTTTTCAGTCAGAGGCTTTGAGGCTTTGTTTCCCTGTTCTGGAAATGGGTTATGTGGTCTATCTCGCCTCTCAGTTGTTCTTCCTGGTTTATCTACACACACATCTGGAACACCCGCTATGCCAGCCACCAACTCACTGGGTCTGGGTGCCACCTTGCCCCCCCCTCCAATCCTCCAGCCTCTGCCTTTCTGTAAGTCCTCTCCACCCCAGCTGCCTGTCTCTGATCCTCCTACTTATGTGGATGAATGTTTCTTCTTTAACTCCTTGGTGGTCGGACTTCCACAGAATTTGATTTTCTGGCAGTTTTGGTTGTATTTTGTTTTTAAATTTGTTGTTGTTCCTCTTTTCACCGTGGGTTGAGGCACAGTGTATCTACCTACACCTGTGTCTTGGCAGGAAGTGCTGTGCCCATTTTTTAATTGAATTATTTGTGTTTCTGAAGTGGAGTTACATGAGTCCTATATATATTTTAGAAATTAAACCTTTGTCTGAAAAATCATTGACAAATATGTTTTCCAATACAGTTGGTTCCCTTTTCATTGTGTTGATGTTTTCTGTAGCCATGCAGAAGCTTTTAATTTTGATGAGATCCCATTCATTTATTCTTTCCTTTATGTCCCCTACTCTAGGGGACATATCAGTGAAAATATTGCTGTATGGAATATATATTTTCCTGCCTATGTTCTCCTCTAGGACTTCTATGGGTTCTGGGTTTTATTTTTGTGTGTGGTGTAAATTGGTGGTTGAGTTTCATTTTTTTTTTTTTTTGCATGTAGCTGTCCAGCTCTCCCAACACCATTTGTTGAAGAGGATATTTTTGCTCCACATTATACTTTTTCCTCCTTTTCCAAATATTATTTACCATAGAGACATGCATTTATTTTTGGACTCTGCATTCTGTTAAACTGATCTATATGTCTGTTCTTATACCAGTACCACAATATTTCGATTCCAGTGGCCTTGTAATATAGTTTGAGATCAGGTATTGTGGTCCTTTCTATTTTGTTCTTCTTTCTCAGAATTATTGCACCTATTCAGGGTATTAATGGTCCCATATAAATTTTTGAAATGATTTTTTCTGTATCTGTGAAATGTGACATTGGTATTTTAATAGGGATTGTATTGAATCTCTATATTGCTTGGGTAATGTGGATATTTTGATGAGCTAATTCTTCCAATCCATTAATAGGTTATATGTTTTACATTTTTTGTGTCTTTTTAACTTATTTCTTCAGAGTTGTGTAGTTTTCTGAATACAGGCCTTTTACCTCCTTGGTTAAGCACATTCCTAGGTACTTAATTTTCCTTTTTGCTATAGCAAATGAGTTTTTTTCCCCAATTCCTGTTTCTGATATTTCAATGCTGGTATATAAAAATGCCTTTTATTTCTGAATATCGACTTTGTATCCCACTGCTTTGCCAAATTCACTTATTAGGTCAACTAGTTTTTGGTGGAGTCTATAGGGTTTCCTGTGTACACTATTATGTCATCTGAAAACAATGGCAGAGTTACTTCCTCTTGTCCAGTTTGGATGCATGTTATTTCTTTATTTTGTCTGATTACTGTGGCTAGGACTTCCAACACTATGTTAAATAAAGGGGCATCCTTGTCTTGTTCCTGATCTAAGTGGGGATGCTTTTAATTTTTCCCCCTTGAGTATGGTGTTGGCTGTAGGTTTCCCATATTTGGCCTTTATTCTGTTGAGGTATACTCCCTCTACGCCCACTTTGCTGAGTGTTTTGATCATAAATTGGTACTATACCTTATCAAATGCTGTTTCTACATTTATCAATATGATCATGTAATTTTTATCTTCACTTTTGTTTATATGATGTATTATGCTTATTGATTCGTGAATATTGTACCATCCTTGCATGCCTAGGATGAATCTGCTTGATCATGGTATATGATCTTTTTAATGTATTGCTGGATATGGTTTGCCAATATTCTGTTGAGGATTTTAGTGTCTATCTACAGTAGCAATATTGGTCTCCTTCTTTCTTTCTTTCTTGTGCCTTTATCTGCTTTTGTGTTTAGGATGTTGTAGGCCTCGTAAAAAGAGTTTGGGAGTCTTCCCTCTTCTTGGATTCTTTGGAATAGTCAGTGAAAGATAGGGGTTAGGTCTTCCTTAAATATTATGTAAATTTCTCCTGTGAAGTCATCTAGTCCAGGGCTTTTGTGTGCCAGGAATTTTTTTTATCATTGTTTTGAATTCATCAGCTGTTATTGGTCTGTTCAGGCTTTCAGCTTATTCTTGACTCAGTTTTAAAAGATTATATTTTTTCTAGAAACTTGACCAATTCATCTGATTTTTCAAATTTCTTGGTATAGAGTTGTTCACAGTAATTTCTTACTATCCTTTGTATTTCTGTAGTATCAGTTGTAATCCCCCCTCTTTCATTTCTGGTTTTATTTCTTTGGGTCCTCTCCCTTTTTTTTTCTCTCTGAGTCTGGTTAAAGGCTCATCAATTTTGTTTATGTTTTCAAAGAAATATCTTCTCACATATTGATCCTTCAAATTGTTCTTTCAGTCTCTATGCAATTTAATTCTGCTCTGATCATGATTATTTTCTTCCCTCTACTTACTCTTAGCTATGTTTGCTGTTGTTCCTGTTCTTGTAGATGTAAGATTAGCTTGATTATTGAAATGTTTCCATCTTATTTTGGTAAGCCTGTATTTCTATGAACTTCCCTGTCAGTACTGCCTTTGCTGTATCCCATAGGTGTTCCTTTCAATTTGTTTCCAGAAATTTTTTATTTCTTCCTCGATCTTATTATTTACCCATTCTTTGTGTGATAGTATGGTCTTCAGTCTCCATGAGTATGGATGTTTTTGAGGTTTATGTGTATGTGTGTGTGAGGTTGGTTTCTATTTTTAGGCTCTTTTAGTCCAACAAAATGTTTGATGAGTTTTCTTTTTCATTTTTTAAGATTTTATTTTATTTATTTTTAGAGAGAGAAGGGAGGGAGAGAGAGAGAGAGAGAGAGAGAGAGAGAGAGAGAGAGAGAAACATCAATGTGGGGTTGCTGGAGGTCATGGCCTGCAACCCAGGCATGAACCCTGACTGGGAATCAAACCTGCAACACTTTTGGTTCACAGCCCACGCTCAATCCACTGAGCTATGCCAGCCAGGGCTGATGAGTTTTCAATTTTCTTAAATTTGTTGAGGCTTGTTTTGTGTTCTAACATGTGGTCTATCTTTGAAAATGGTCCATTTGCTTTTTTAAAGAATTCGTATTTTGCTTCTTTGAGATGAAAGATTCTAAATATATTTGTTAAGATCATTTCATCTAATTCATCATTCAGTCCCACTATATTGTTGTTGATATTTTGTTTGGAAGATCTATCCACTTGGACAGTGGGGTGTTAAAATCCACTAGTATAAATGTGTTACTGTCTATATCTTTTTTGAAGTCCTCAAAGGTTTTCCTTATATATGTGGGTGTCCCTATGCTGGGTGCATATATGTTTATAATGTTTATGTCTTATTTTGGATTCTTCCCTTGAGTGTTATGAAGTGTTCTTCTGAGTCTCTTTTTATGCCCTTTGTGTTGAAGTCTATTTTGTTTGATTAAAGTATTGCTACCCTGGTTTATTTTTCTCTCCGTTTTCTTGGCATATTTTTTTCTACTCTTAAACTTTCAGTTAGTATAGTTATTTTTCTTCTGAGGTGATCTCTTGTAGACAGCATATGAGCAGGTCATATTTTCTTATCCATTCAGCTACCCTATATCTTTGACTGGAGCATTTAAACCATTTACATTTAAGGTTATTTTTGATAGGTACTTATTCATTGCCATTTCACTCCCTTTTCACCTGTGTTTCTCTATCTCTCTCTCACACTCCTTTTTTCCCTCTTCTTAAAACAGTCCATTTAGCATATCTTGCAGAGCTGGTTTGGAGGAGGTATATGCTTTGAGGCTTCTTTTGCCTGAGAAACTCCTTATTTCACCTTCTATTTTAATTGAGAGCCTTGCTGGATAGCGTAGTCTTGGTTGCAGGCCTTTGCTTGTCATTACATGGAGTATTTCTTGCCATTCCCTTCTGGCTTGTAGGGTTTCTATTGAGAAATCAGCTGATACCTCTATCAGAGCCCCCTTGTATGTTACTTCCAGTTTCTCCCTTGTTGCACTTAAGATTCTGTCCTTGTCTTTGAATTTTGTTATTTTACTTAAGATGTGTTTTGGAGTGGGCCTCTTTGTTTTCCTCTTGATTGGGACCCTCTATGCTTCCTTGACTTGTATGATTTATTCTCTCATCAAATTAGAGAAGTTTTGCATCATTACTTTTTCAAACAGGTTTTCTATCCCTTGCCCCTCTTATTCTCCTTCTGGTATTCCTATTATATGGATATTATTAGATTTTATGTTGCCCTGCAGTTTCCTCAACCCATCTTCACTCTTTTTAAGTTTTTTTCCCTTTCTTGCTCTTTCTGGGATTTTTTTCTACCTTGTCCTTTAGCTTGCTGATTCAATCTTCTGCTTCATCCAGCCTGATTTTGATTTCTTTTACTGTGTTCTTCAATTCAGTAATTATATTTTTTATTTCCTCTTGGCTCCTTTGATTGTGTCTATGTCTTTTTTCATGCTTATATAATTCCCTGTAAGTTCCTTGTAGTTTCCCTGTATTTTCTGGTAATAGTGAGCTGATTGACCTTCCTTATCACAATTGTTTGAACTCAATATCTGATAGTTGACTTGCCTCCATTTCATTTAGCATTCTTTCTGAGGATTACTCCTTTCCTTTCCTTTGGAGATTGTTTTTTGTCTTCCCATTATTTGTGAGATTCTTCTTATTTGTTTTTGCTTCTTAAATTGATCTGTTTTGAGTCCCTGAGTTTGTGGTATGAACTCTTATGGTAGGAGACCTGGGAGATTCATTAGTACAATCTCCTCTATCTCCTGAACTTGATGCCCTTGGGATGCCCTTTATCTTGGTTCTCTGGTTGTAACTGGGTTTCAATTGGTTGTTGGGTTGTTCTTTGGTAGGTCTATTCCTCCCCCTGGTTGACTGAGTGTCACTCTGCTCACCACTCCTTGTATGCTGTTGTGCAGGTCCTGCCAGGACAAAACCACATCCCAGGAAACAAACTCACACCCACAAAAAACAACTCCCCCTGCAATCCCACAATTAACAGCCAATGAACCAGTATTAATAAGCATGTGAAGAGATGAATACTTTACAAGAAAGGATAGTGAATATGATATGACCTACTGAAAGAAAAATGATTTTGAGAAGGTAGAGGGAGGAGCACTAATAAGAGTTGGGAGTTAGAGGTATTTGAAAAAAGTTTACATCATGAATTAAAAAGGAAATGAAGAAGGCAGAATGTAGTGTGAGAGAGGAAACATATAGTATAAGGTGTAAACAGAATTTAAAATAAATAAATTGAGGAATAAAAACCAGGCTAAGACAAGGGGAAATTACAATTTGACGCAAAAAGAAAAAGAAAAAAAAAAGAAAAAAGGGAATAAAGAAAAATAAAAGGGCAGGATAAATGAGAATAAGAAGAGAAAAAAACAGGTTAAGGCAGAGCAAGATTAAAAATTTGAGATGAAAAAAGAGTAGGGGAGGGGATTGGTAAAATTTGAGATTTGAAATACAAAACTAGTGAAGATCTAGAGATAAAATTGAAAAAATGCAACAACTACCCCATCCACAACCAATGAACCAAGATTGCTAAAGGTGGAAAGAGAACATAGGTAATATAAGCTTGGATAAAAAGGTTGTGCAGTGCACACTAACAAAACAATTTTTTTTGAGGCTGTATGGGTGAAAAATAGTAAGAGTACAGGAAAGAAACAAGTTGTGGCAAGAGAGAAAACAAAATTTAAAATGAAAATAATGAGAGGAAAGAAGAAGGCAAAATGGGGTAAGAGAAGAAAGGGGCAAAATATGTGAATGGAAATAAACTATGGTGTAAAATCTAGTGACTTAATATGCACATAACTGATGAACAACAAATAAATCCTAAAGAGATATACAGGAAAGACAATATCACAAATCATGGAGAAGACCACAGTGGATTTCGTCTTGGTAGCCTTTAGTTTTCACCACTTTTTTTTCTTTTTAGATCTGCCTCTAGTGATGTCAGAGGTTGACCCCATCTGACCGTAGGCAGTCTGTTTGAGACTTTGAGGGATCTACTGTGTGTGGCTGACTCCTTTAGTTGTTAACCTAGTAACTCTGTATCCAGTAGTCAGGCTTAAGTGCCATATGGTGAGCAAAATCCCTCCTGGAGTTGTGGCATTTGTTTCCCCTCAGGCTGCTGCTGCTGCTCAGAGAGGAGTGGTCTGCCCATGCAGGATGGCTTCTGCCTTAGTATTCCATTGTTTAAATGCCCCATAGTTGTATTATCTACTTATCTATTGATTGACATTTGGGTTCCTTCCATATCTGCCTCTGCCAGCACAGAGTGTGTGTGGGGGGGGCGCTGAATGGGGGTGATGGGAGATTAAGAAAGACACAACACATGCAGTTTAAGGAAAAGTGGGGGCCAAGTGGGACATTGTCTTCTGATGGAAAGGCAATGAACCAGGAACATGGTCTCTGTGTTTATTTTATAGGGGTTGATTTGGTAGAGCTCAAGGACATTTTGCACACTTAGGGAGACACTGCAGACACAGATTGTTCTATTCCTAGCCTATCTAACTGATACATATGTCTTCTGCAAAGGCTACAGTTGCATTCAGATGAAGCTTGAGGTTATCCATCTCCTTCTCAACCTTGGCGGGTTCAACCTGTCGTCAACTGCTGGCTTGGATCAGCTTTGCAGATGCAAGCAGTCAAGTGCAGCTTTGTCAAGCACTCAACCTTAGGTATGACACCAACCTTCACCATCCCCCACACATATCTTGACAATTGTAAATAGTGCTGCAGTGAACATAGTAGTGCTTATGTTTTTTTTTTTTCAAATTAGTGTTTCAAGTTTCTTCAAATATATTCCCAGAAGTGGGAATTTACAGTTCCATTTTTAACACAGTTCCATTTTTAATTTTTGTGGTATCTCCATACTGCTTTCTATAGTGCTGCACCAATTTGCATCCTCACCAACTGTGCAATATAGTTCCCCTTTCTCCATATCTTTACCAGCACTATTGTTTGTTGGTTTATTGATAATAGCCATCTTAACAGTTTTGAGGTGATATCTCATTATGATTTTAATTCATATTTCTCTGATTATTAGTTATGTTGAGCATCTTTTCATATACCTATTGGTCATCTGTATGTTCTCTTTGGAGAAGTATCTATTCAGGTCTTCTGCCCATTTTTTTAATTGGGTTGTTTGGGGGATTTTGGTGTTGAGTTTCATAAGTGCTTTCTCAGATATGTGAATGAATGTGTTCTTCCATCCAGTAGGTTCCCTTTTTTATTTTGTTGATGGCTTCCTTTGTTGTGCAAAACCTTTTTAGTTTGATGTAGTCCCATTTGTTTATTTTTATTTATTTTTTGTTTCCCTTACCTGAGGATATATGATAGAATGTCCAAGATTGTACTGCCTATGCTTTCTTCAAGGATTTTTGTGGCTTTGGGTCTACCAAAACTGATAAATGGATTCAGTAAAATACCAAGATATGAAATTAATTACCCTTTGCAACAGCATGGATGAAGCTGTAAAGCATTATGCTAAGCGAAACAAGCCAGGCAGTGAAAGACAAATACCATATGATCTCACCTTTAACAGGAACCTAAACAACAAAACAAAGAAACAAGCAAAATATAACCAAAGTCACTGAAATAGGGGACAGACTGACAGTGACCAGAGGGGAGGGAAGAGGGAATTTCAGGGGATAATGGGAAGGGTTTACAGGAACAAATTTAAAGGACACATGGACAAAAGCTAGGGGGAGTGTGGTAATGGGAGGGAAGTGGGGAGGGTTGGGTGGGTGGGCTGGAATGGGAGTAAAAGGGAGACAACTGTACTTGAACAATGATTAAAATAAAACTAAAAAAAATTTAAAAAAGAAAGAAATTAATATCCAGAAATCATTTGCATTTTCTATGCTGATAATGAATTATCAGAAGAGGGAAATTAAACAAACAAACAAATAAACAATTCCTTTCTCAAAGGCTCCAAAAAGAATAAAATGCATAAGAATAAATCTAACTAAGGAAGCAAAAGAACTGTACTCAGAAAATGGTAAGAGACTAAAGAAAGAAATTAAAGAAGATAGAAATAAATGGAAGTACATAGCATGTTCTTGGATAGGTAGAATTAACTTCATTGAGTGGATTGGGGAGCACAAGAGAGCAACAGGGGAAAAATTTGGACAATTGTAATTGAACAATAAAAAATGTCCATATTATCCAAAGCAATCTATAGATTCAACATAATTCCTATCAATGTACCAATGAGGTATTTCACAGAACTAGATTAAATATTTCAAAAACCTATATGGAAGCACAGAAGACCCTGGATAGCAATAGTGATCTTGAGAAGAACAAAGTTGGAAGAATCACACTACCTGTTATCAATCTATACTATAAGGCTATAGTAATAAAAACAGTATGGTACTGGTATAAAAACAGGCACATAAGTCAATGAAACAGAATAAACCCCAAAATAAACCCCAAACTTTATAGTCAATTAATATTTGGCAGAGGAAGCAGGTACATACAATGGACTAAAGATAGTTTATTTGATAAATGGGGTTGAAAAAATTGAAAAGCTATGTGCAGAAAAATAAATCTAGGCCACCTTCTTAAACCCCACACAAGAATAAATTCTAAATGGGATAGCAGGCCAATAATAACCAAGATAATGTTATCATTCTTTTTATATTTAAACAATTTGGCTAAATATAAATCTCTCGGGCCATTTAAAATTATATAGACACTTGAAGACATGGCTTCAAGTCTTCTGTAGATAAGAGCATTTTTACCAAAGCCATTTATGCTGTTTGGATTTTACCAGTTTGTTTTTAAGAAACTGGCATACTTAGAGTCTATATTTCTAAGTTCTTACACATTCGATTAAATGTTTCATGTCCTTTATCAATAAATATAAGAATTACTCGAAATAATTGCCCATAATATTTGTTCATCTTTCCATGTAACACCAATTTCTTCTGATAACACCTATGTTTTCACTTATAAGTAAATTTATTCTTGTACGTGAATAATTTAAACATTGTTTTTCATTATTTTAGAGTTCCATCAGCTCATAAAAGTTGTTTGTGTTTGCTGTCCACTTCTCTTCCTCCATGACTGGCTGCAGTCTGCCTAGGTGGGATCTCCAGGTGCTAGTCACTCACAGGATTCCCCTCATCACATTCAGGGTAAAATTCTCAGTGCTCATTGTATTTGACATGCCAGTAGTGAGGGGTAGCCTTGATCTTTTCATTTTCCTTATCCTTCAAATCTATTATGTGTTCTGTTTATTTCCATTACGCTTCGTCTTTTCCCTCTGTACTTATTTTATTTCAAGCTTCTTTGCTACCTTCTACATTTTTAGCACATTAATTTCTTTCTTTACTGTTTTTCATTTTTTTCTTTTTATAATAATAAAGTTTTGGTTTTCACTTTCTAGCTCCTCCAACAAAACAGAGACTCTACTTTCTTAACATGTAATTCTTAAAATATTAATCAATTGATTACTGAATTCATGTTTCAAGTTTTTCTTTTTTTAATTTACTGATTTTTAGGGAGAAAGAAGGAAGGAGAGAGAGAAAGAAATACCAATTTGTTGTTCCACATGCACATGCATTCATTGGATAATTCTTATATGTGCCTGACCAGGGATTGAACCTGCAACCTTGGTATATTATTATGATGCTCTAAGCAGCTAAGCTATATGACCAGGGCTTTCAAGTTTTTCTAAATCATATACACAAAAGTAAAATGTGAAAATGAAATAGCAGGCCAATAATAACCAAGATAATGTTATCATGGCTTTATTAATAAATTTAAGGCAAAGTATATTTGCAGATGAAGAGGGGCACTATATAGTGAAAAAAAAGGTACCAATATAATATGAACTTCTAACTTTTACATACAAAATAATAGAGCATCAAAATTTCCAAGGAAAAAAGTGACAGAATTTGAAGTGGAAATTAACAAACCCAGACAATATAAAACTGTCAGCAGTATTAATTTCCATGTAACATAGTAAGACTATAAAATATTTGAACAACTATATCATCAAGCTTAATACAACACAGATAGAGACCAATAACCAAAAATTATAGATAGACATTCTGTTCAAACACACAAGAAACATTATTATGTAACCTAGTACATGAATGATTCTTTTCTTGGTCATAAAGAAAATGTTTTAAAAAATAACAAAATTCAGTGTAATACAGATCTTGTTTTTCAATCATATGAAACAAAAACAGAAACCAACAAATCATGAAATAGTTAGAAACTAAAAGGCCCTCTAAATACTTATGAAAATAATGTAAATGTTTTTCTTTTAATAATTTTAATTAATAGTATAAATTTTCTTCTGGGAACTCGTTTAGCTGTATGTCACAAGCACCATTTTTCATGCATTGTATTTATTGAGCTTTATGAATGTTTTCTAAATATCCATGGGGGGAAACAAAAAAGATGGTATTTTAGTTTGACAATGAGATCAAGATCTCTAATCTCATGGGAAAAAAATTCAAAAACAGTGGCTATCAAATATTAACATGCACTGGTATCACTAGGAGGATTTACAAAATACAGATGGTTGGGTCACACCCTATAGCTTCTAGTCCATTAGTTCTTGCACAGGGACCAAGACTTGTATTGCCACAAATTCATAGGAGATGCCAATGTTGCCCATTTGAGGACCACAATTTTAGAAACCACTGGAATAGAATGGTGAGTTAGAGATGGTAAGTTGTAGGCAATGAACATAAATTATTCACCCAAGAAATGAATGATACTTTGAGTTATTAAGAGGGCCAAAAAATATTTTTAAAATGACAGATTAAGTATACATGTAATGTAAAATAAAGAAGATGGTAAAAAGATGAGGTGTTCAAGGCAAAAGTGGGGAATAATTTATTCAGCAAGGTATGAACAAGCATAGAGAGGAATCAGAACTACATTTTGTTAATTTGTGTGTGTGACTTTTAGTGATCCAATAAATAATACAGAAAATTTGTTTTGTGCAATGGGAAGCTTAGAAATGACTCAAGGAGTCTATGATCAAAGTGATCAAGGTTAGCTGAGTCAGCAGCAAAGAGTCAATAGTAAGGGAGGGGTCAGCGTGTGGCCTCTGATTTAACACAAAGAAGAATCCAAGTTAGCCTAGAGAATTTGAAGAACGCTTCTCAGAAAAAATTACACATGTGCATCATTAAGTCTCATTTTAGGCACAAGAGGGCATTTCCTCTAAGACAGAAGAGAACTGACATTAAATTATAAATCCCTGAATTAATAAGCAGAATAAGCTGCTTATTAAATTTAAATTGAAAACTGAAGGAAACATAAAGAAAGTAAAACAGGAAAGAAGAAAAAAAGAAGAATTGAAGGAAAAATTAAATTGCTAAAGGAAATCACTTTGAAGTAGAAAAAGTTATGTAGAAAGGCATGGGTAATTTTAGGTAAAACCTAGTAAATTGCCATCTTTGAGAATGAGAGAATCTCAGCATTGGGCATAGTAAACCAATTCAAAATGTATGTTGAAAAGCCAACTGGAATAAATAATGAATAGAAGGGATGCTGAGGCTCAGTGAGGCAAGCTGCGGGTAGAGCATTTTATTGTGTGACCCATGGTGAATGACATTTCCTAGCAGAATCAAATAGCCTGAGTTCTCAGTGAGCTTCTCATGGAAGTCAACTCTGATAAGGGGATGACAAATAAAAGCTAATGGCATGTATGCTTTTACGAAGTCAGCAGGCAGTTTGTGATATTCCCCATTAAACTTCTGTATTTGGATTGGAAAAACCCTTTACTCTGATGATAGATTTGGCAACTCTAACTGTATTGGCAATCTGAGTGTTTATATAATGTTGTTTTGAAGCTAGAGAATTTTGGCCACTAAGACAACATCTAGGGATGAAAGTAGGTACTTTCCAAACTCTTATAGATAAAGGAAATATTGTTGCCATCTCTCCAAAGTAAACTCCTAATATCTCGGAAGAGTTGGAACATTTTCTGAACAGGCAGAAACAGCTACTTGGCTGTAGATTTAATGGGAACATTCACATAACTAAAGAAATAATGTATTTGGTAGGGACAGGAAACATTAAGAACAAAGAAAAAGACCAACAGCATCACAATGTTCTATACTGTGCAACAGAGATGCTAAACCTGGCAGATATGTGCATTCAAGTCAACAAACAGGTGTTCTCCAGGCAGTCGACATGTAACCTGGCACAATATCTTCTATGAAATTCTCTTTAATGGTTAATCATAGACAGAATAATTTGGGAACATCATAATGCAATATCAACTTCTATCTTTCTTTTGCTTGTATTGTTGCAAAGGCACACCTAAGAATAGACTCAGAGCAGCAATCTTATACCCTCATCTGACGTGCATGGTTACCCTGCCTCTCCTCCCATCAGGATGACCTTACCAGAACACAAAAGTACAGAAAGGACACCCTCTCTTAACTATATCTCTTGCACTAACCATGTCAGCTTCATGTTTTCTATTAGTAGCACAGGTTGGCTTAAGCTTCCTTCATTTATCCCAATTCTTCAGTACAAAACCTAGTTTCCTATTCTGCTATTCACTTCACCTCCTTTCCCTCAATCTCAGGTAGGCCCACAGATAGCCTAAAGAATTAAATCTTGATTTAGCTGCAGTGATATGGAAATACAGTGCTGACTCTGACCCAACTCTTAACTCTGATCCTCTTTTAAATACCCCAAACATACATGCACACTCATGTTTACATTAGCAAAAGGATAACCAATTCAGCTGGTGCCTCTTTTAGAAAAGTGACAGAAACTTTGGGAAAAGAGAAAATTATACCAGATAATAAGGGAAAATAAAATTTGTAGGAATGTTTCTGTTTTGCACATCAAAATTGAATTTGCTGCAGTAATTATGATGTGTGTGAGACCAATTTCACTTAAGAAAAGACAATATGAATGCCACACTAAGACATCCATTTACAGGAAAACTAGTTATAACTTTAACTATCACTCTCAGTTTAATTTCAACAACTTCTATCCCAAAATAAAGTAAAACATTTTATGGAAATGAACAAGAGATCTAATATCGTATGGGTGTCTAATTTGGTTATTTAAGAAAAAAATCAGAAATGAACTGAATATTCTAAACTTGATTAGTGTTCCTGTCATAAGGATGCAACATTAGTTTGACAACAATTGAAACTCGTAGCTTATTATTTTTGTATGGAATCTCCATTAACTATACTGCTTATACTTCTAAGTATACTTATATACTTCTTAGTTTCAGTTCTCTGCTGAAGTAGCTAAATTGGCTTCTTGCAGGAGTTTTTCTTGGTAAAGCCATTTATGAGAAGCTAAAATAAAACAGAATTAAAGCAATTATATAGACCATTCTCAACCCAAATTCTCTCTCTCCCTTTAAAGTTACCACAAATTTCATATTCCCTCTGATAACCTGAGCTAGGGACAGCCTTTTTAAAATAATAGAGTTCATTAATTCATTTTAGAATGTTCTAAGGAAGTACTTTTGGCTCTCTTCTCACATGAAATTCTTTACTTGCATTATGATAATTAGCAGCAAGGTGTTCATTAAGACAGAATATCCACTGGTGCATCCAATGAGTTCTAAGCCATTCACACCTTAACACCAGCTAATTTAATCAAGAATATTTCTTTATAATACATTACTAAAGAAATAGCATTTGAGATAAAGAAAAAGGAAAAGAGAATTTTTAAAGCAGACACATCAATGAAGAAAAGATCCTTGCGTAGACCACCAATGCAGAGGAATTTAGGGAGCTGAGGTAGCTAGACACCCCATTCCAACATGTCCCATGGATATAGCAACCAGAAATATAATAATGGAAAAGGCATCAGTGTCAAATCACATTTATTTTTCCATCCTAGCAAACAGAGTTCTCTGGTGGCCACTTTTTGTTAACACAGTAACATATCCTGAAGAAAAGAAACAAAATGAAATGTTCATGGAATGACCTGCCTGGTCCCTAGCTTTGGTGGAAGCAGAACATTTGCTAAAAAATTATTAGTTAAAAAAATAGTTGTTCATATGACTAAGTCATCATACAGCCTCTTATGAGTGATATATCTGAGACAAGTTAGAGCAGCGTGCACAAAGGCTACCATAGATGTCAAACCAAAGGAGCAGCAATAGACTCCAGATTTGATTTCAGAATATGTGTTTGATTACGCGTGAGTGTCTGTGTGTGCCCAGGAGCTGTAGGGATAAAGAGCAGAAAGACCAGGCCCCAGTGGCTGGCCTAGGAAGTTACAACATCCTGCTTTTATTCCTGACTCTTCCTTAAAACCTTCAATCTCCAACTTTAGGCGAAGAGTCTAAAAGTTTAGAGCCCATTATTTTGGACTCAATTTGACTTTCCTTTTTCCCCTGACAGGTTGAGAAGCATATCTCTTGGAGCCAATTGATACTTTTGGCAAACCAATATCAGCAATTTAGCCATGTAAACATTTATCCTAGAGTCTACTAGGTCCTCTTTGGTCCCCTGCTTGGAGTTCCATTCCAGGTCTGAAGCTGAACTGATACCTGGATAGCAGTCCTTTAAGAAATGGTAAGTCAGTACCCAGGACCAGCTTATTGGGTCATCCTATGTGACTTCAGTCCCTCACCTTAGCAAATGAAACCCTGCCTTTCTTGGCTCTTTAAAATATAAACATTGCCACATTTTTACAGAATGATTTCTGTTTTTTCACTTACTAATTTCCTTCACTGGGAGTCTGTAATACTGGAGGGTGAGGAATGGGGAGGATGGAATCTCTTTCCTGCCCCTATCATCCCTCAGTATTCCTTATGACTATATTATTGTGCCCCTATCTCTGTTCCTGGGTCTACTAATCATTTGCCTTGTGTCTAACTCTAGACTTGAGTTCTTCTCTTTTTACTATCCATAGGCAGATTTCTGAGAGTTGGTACCAAGCTCTGACCAGGACATGCTCTTTTTAAATTTTTATTTCAATTAAAGTTTATATTCATTATTATTTTGTATTAGTTTTAAAAGTACAGTGTAGAGATTAGATAATCACATGCTTTACATAGTGTTCCCCACAATATTTCCAGTACCAACCTGGCACCATACATATTTATTACAATATTATTGACTATATTCCTGATGCTATACTTTACATCTCCATGACTGTTGTGAAACTACGAACTTGTACTTCTTAATCCATTCACCTTTTTTACCCAGTTGCCCAACACCCCTCCTATCTGGCAATCATCAGTTCTCTGAATCTATGAGTCTTTTTTTATTTTGTTTGTTCCTTAGATTCCATGTATAAGTGAGAACGTATGGTAGTTGTCTTTCTCTGACTGACTTATTTCATTTAGCATATTTTCTAGTTCAATCCTTGCTGTTACAAATGGTAAGATTTCAATCTTTTATATGGAAAAATAATATTCCATTGTATATACTCACTACAGTTTTCTATCTACTCATGTACTAATGGGCACTTGGGTTGCTTACACATCTTCACTGTTTTAAGTAACACTGCAATAAACACAGGAATATAATTTTTTTCTTTTATTTTTAGTGAATTTATCGGGGGTGACATTGGTTAATAAAATTATGTAGGTTTAAAGTATAAAATTCTATAATATATCAACTGTATATTGAATTTTACACTCTCCACCCCAAATTGTTTCCTTTTCTTAATATTTATCACCTCTTTACCCACTTCTACCACCCCCTTTCCCCTTTCTAGTAATCATCATACTGTTGTCTGCATCATGAGCTTTATCATTTTTGTTTTTGGGGTTTTTTTTGTTTTGTTTTGCTTAAACACTTCCCCTTTTTCATGCAACCCCCAAAGCCGTCCCCTCTGACAACTCTTAGTCTGTTCTCTGTATCTATAAGTCTGTTACTATTTTGTTCATTAGAGTCTGCATAGAAGTGAAATCATATGTATTTGTCTCTGACTGACTTATTTCATTCAGCATAATACTCTCCAGGTTTATCCATGCTATTGCAAATGATAAGATTTTATACTTTTTAAAGGCCAAGTAGTATTCCATTATATAATTGCACCACAGCTTTTTTATCTACTCATTTACTAGGGGGCACTTGGACTGTTTCCAGATCTTGTCTATTGTAAGTAACACTGAAATTAGCATAGGGGTGCATGTATTCTATCTAATTAGTGTTTGGGGTTTCTTTGGATATATTCCCAGAAGTAGAATCACTGGGTAATATTGTTACAGAGTGGACCAGGGGGTCATGGGGTCCCTCTGTCACTGTGGATTCTTTGCCTGCTGTGAGGGAATTGGAATTACAGCTCTCAATGCCAGAGTTTGGTGAAAAAGAAAGGACCTATTTATTCAAAAGATATACAGATGTAGAGTAATGGTGGAATGTCACCATTAAAAATCTCAAACTTCCTTAAAACATCCATAAACACACACAGTCCTTCCTTCCTCACTTTCCTCAGTCAGGCCAGTCAGAAGTACCATATCTTAGGAAAAAATAGAAGTCTATGGTTCAGTTAGCTTCTGGTTCTTCCCAGTAATCTGTGCTCAGTTGGAAGGTCTCCCACAGTTCCCAGCACCATCAGCTCTGTCACCATGACCTCCAGTTCTTAATCCAAAACCATGTGGCACCTTCTCATGGTCCACCAGTGAGAGTCCTTTCACCCCTTTCCTTCCCACAATGCCTCTTGCATTCTTTCAAACCACTAAGATAGAGCTCTGCCTGGCTGCTACATCTTGCTTTCCTGCTTCCTAAGCTGTGTAGTTAAAGGAGCCTGCAAACCACATGGTTAGCCCCACATGGCTGCAACACCTGGGTTAAAATCCCTGTGTGAATGTTCCTCAGCAACCCCATTTCTTACTCCTCCCAAAATCAACTACACCTTCTAGCTACTCCTGCATTTTCCCACCCTTTCTTGTCTGCCATAGTTAGTTCTGACAGGTGTGATTCTGTGATGTAGAGCAAACCATCTCCAAGTTCTCAAGCAAGCGCTGTAAAGGGGAATTGCCTTCCAGTTACAGCATGGGTTAAAGTCACACTCACCTCCCTAGCTCAAAGCACTCAACAGCTAATTAATATATCTATGAAGCTAGCCAGCTGTTATAGATATTCAAAACAACTATTTTTGCATATCAGGTAGGAAGCTGGCCAACTAATGTTATGCAAAATAACTCTCAACGGGGCTCTACTCCATATGTCCCATCCCCCAGTCCAGACTTGTGGGGGTGAGGATATCCTATATTTTTATATTTTCTGGATACCCCAAGTTCGGGACCCCATTTCAAATCCTTTGATTGGGGGCTCCTGGCCTGCACCCCATTACAAGGAAGTGCAACTTTTAGCTTTATGAGGAAACACCATACTGTTTTTCCACAGTGACTACACCAGTCTTCATTCCCACCAACAGTGCAAAGGGTTCCTTTTTCTCCATATCCTTGCCAGCAGTTATTGTTTGATGATTTATTGATAATTCTATCCTGACAGGTTTGAGGTAATATCTCATTGTGGTTTTAATATGCATCCCTCTGCTAATTAGTGACATTGAACATCTTTTCATATGTCTGTTAGCCATCTGTATGTCCTCTTTAAAGATGTGTCTATTCAGAACTTTTGGCTATTTTAAAATTTGAATTACTTGTATTTTTGATGTTGAATCATATAAGTTCTTTATAAATTTTAGATATTGACCCCATATGAGATCTATCATTGGCAAAAATTTTTCCCATTCTGTAGAGTAACTTTTCATTTTGTTATTAGTTTCCTTTTCTGTGCAAAAACTTTTCAGTTTGGCATAGTCCCATTTGATTATTTTTCTTTTGTTTTGCTTACCCAAGGTGATATGTCATAAAAAATATTCCTATGAAACAGCAAATATTGGCAAAGATGTAGAGAAAAGGGAACTCTTGCACACTGTTGAGAATGAAGACTGGTGTAGCCACTGTGGAAAGCAGTGTGGAGTTATCTCAAAAAATTAAAAACAGAACTCCCTTATGACCCAGCAATTCCACTTCTGAGAATTTATCTGAAGAAACCCAAAACACTAATTAGAAAGAATATATGGGATCCCGTGTTCATTGCAGTGTTGTTTACATATAGCCAAGATTTGAAAGTGGTCCAAATATTCATCAATAGATGAATGGATAAAAGATTTTTGGTAAATTTACAAATACTACTTTGTTGTTAAAAAATAAAATTTTACCCTTTGTGACAACATAGGTGGATCTGGAGAGAATTATGTTAAGTGAGATAAGCCAGTCAGAGAAAGACAAGTGCTGTATGATTTCACTTATATATAAGTGAAATTTAATGAAAAAAAGAAATAATAGGCAAAATAATGACAGACTCATAAATAGTAAGTAGTCTAAAAGTTATTAGGGGGGACTAGAAGGCTGCCTATCATGTTGCTTTGATTACTATGACTTTATAGAATAGTCTGATATCAGGTAGCATGATTCTTCCAACTTTGTTATTCTTTCTTAAGATTGCTGGGGTTATTTGTGTTCTTTTGTGATTCCATATAAATTTTTGAAACATTTGTTCCTGTTCTGTGGAATATATTATTTTTGTTTTGATAGGAATTGCATTGAATTTATACAATGCTTTGGGTTGTATGCACATTTTCATGTTAACTCTTCCTATCCACAAATGCTTTATACAATTCCACTTATTTCTATCTTCCTCAATTTCTTTCAGTAGTGTCTTATGGTTTTCCAAATATAGATCTTTTTTATCCTTGGTGAATTTATTTCTAGGTATTTTATTTTATTTTTGATGCTATTGTAAATGGGATTATTTTCTTAGCTTCTCTTCTTGATAGTTCATTACTGATATATAAAAATGCAACTGATATCTGGGTATTTATTTTGTATCTTGCTACTTTATTGACTATTTATAAGTTCTGGTAGTTTTTTTTTGTTGTTGTTGCTGTAACCTTTGCATTTTCTATATACAGTTTTATGTCATCTTCAAATAATGATAGCATTACTTCTTTCTTTCTAATTTTATGCTTTTTATTTCTTCTTTTTGTATGATTTCTGTATCTAGGACTTCCAGTGCTATGTTGAATAAGAGTGCTGAAAGTATATGTCCCTGCCTGTTTCTGATCTTTAAGAAAGCAATTTAGTTTGTTTGACTGTTGAATATGGTGTTGGTTATCAGTTTGTCATATATGGCCTGTATTATGTTGAGCTATTTTCCCTCTACTGCAACTGTCTGAGAGTTTTTATTATAATAAAGGTGTGCTAGATTTTATCAAATGCTTTTTCTGAATCTATTAGTATGATCATGTAATTTATATCCTCCATTTTCTTGTGTGATGCATCATTTATTGAATTATAGATATTGTATCAAGCTTGCATCCCTAGAATAAATCCCACTAGGTCATGGTACATCGTCTTTTCACTGTATTGCTGAATTCAGTTTACTAAAATTTTGTGTCTATGTTCATCAGAGGTGAACAGATTTTGACAAATTTTGTGTTTATGTTCATCAGAGATATTGGTTCATGTTTTCTTTATAGTGTCTTTATCTGGTTTTGGAATTAGGATTATTTTATCTTGGTAAAATTAACTTGGGAATCTTCTCTCCTCTCGAATTTTTTAAAAATAATTTGAAAGGAGTAGGTGTTAGTTCTTCCTTAAATGTTTGGTATAATTCACCCTTAAACTGTCAGGTCCAAGACTTTTATTTGCTGGCAGTTTATTGTTTACTGCTTCAAAGTAATCAGCCTGTTCACATTTTCTGATTCTTTATGATTTAGTTTTGAAAGATTGTATACTTCTTGGAGTTTATCCATTTGAACAGAAATTTAGAAAATTTGTACAATTTTTGTCCAGATTGTCCAATCTGTTAACAGATATAATATTTTGTTTACAATTGTTTATACTTTTATGGTGTTAGTTGTTCTTTCTCTTTTATTTCTGATTTTATTTATTTGGCTTCTCTCTATTTTTCTTGATAAGTCTAATTAAAAAGATGTCATTCTTCTTCATCTTTTCAAAGAAAAATCTCCTGGGTTCATTAATCTTTTGTAATTTCTTAGACTCTGTTTTATTTCTGCTCTGATTATTATTTCCTCTATTCTACTCCCTTTGGGATTTTTTGACCTTTCTCTAGTACTTTTAAGTGTAAAGTTAGGTTGCTTTTTTTTAAATTCTTTAATGTATTTTTTTCTATTACCTTTTACCCTGATAGTCCCTTCCCTCCAACAATCACCACACTGTTGTCCATAAAGTTAGATTGTTTGAATATTTATTTCTTAATGTAGGCTTGTATGCCTTTGAATTTTAATCTAGATCTGCTTTTGCTATGTAATAAATTTTGAATTGTGTTCTCATTTTCATCTGTTTCAAGGTATCTTTTGATTTTTTAAAATCTCATTGTTAACCTATTCTTTAATAACATGCTATTTTGCCTCCATGTCTTTGTGTGTTTTTCAGTTTATTTCCTGTGATTAATTTCTACTTCAATATCATTGTGGTCAAAGAACATGGTTGATGATTTCAGTCTTCATAAATTTACTGAGACTTGTTTTGCATCCTAACACAGGGTCTATCCTAGACAGTGTCCCATGTGAACTTGAAAAGAACGTATATTCTGCCACTTTGGATGAAATCCTCTGAAGATATCAATTAAATCTATCTGATTAAGTATGTAATGTCAGGCTGCTGTTTCCTCATTTATTTTCTGTCCATCCATTGATGTCAATGGGATGTTAAAAATCCCCCCCTATGACTGCATTACTGTCAATCTCTCCCTTTATCTCTGTCAATATTTGCTTTATACATTTAGGTGCCCCTATGATGGGTGCTTAAATGTTTACCAGAGTTATATCCTCTTGTTCGATTGCTCCCTTTATCATTACATTGTGTCCTTCTTTGTCTCTTACTGTAGTTTTTGTTTTACAGTATATTTTGACAGATGAAAGTATTGCTACCCCAACTTTTTTATTTCCATTTGCCTGAAATACCTGTTTTCATCCCTTTACTTTTAGACTGTGTCTATTTTTGTTCTGAGGTGTGTGTCTTGTAGACAGCATACATATAGGTCTTTGTTTTTATGTATTCAAATACTCTATGTCATTTCATTGCAACATTTAAGCCATTTACATGTAAAGTGGTTTTGCTAGGTACATATTTATTACCATTATATTCTTTATAATGATGCCTTTTTTTTTCCTTTTTCTTCTTCTTCAAGGAGACTCTTTAATATTTCTGTAATGATGGTTTGGTGGTAACAAACTCCTTTAGCTGTTTGTTGCCTTGGAAGCTCTGTATTTCTATTTTAACTTTAAATAATAACCTTGCTGGGTAAAACAGTCTTGGTTATAGATTTTTGTTTTTCATCTTTGAATATTTCATGCTTATCCCTTGTGACCTGAAATGTTTCTGTAGAGAAATTATCTTACAGACTAATGGGAGCTTCTGTACAGGTAACTGTCTTTCTCTTTTTGCTTTTAATATTCTCCAATTGTCATTAATTTTTGCCATTTTAATTACTATGTGTCTTGGTGTTATCCTCTTTGGTTTCATCTTGTTTGTGACTCTGCACTTCCTGGACTTGTGTGTCTTTTCCTTTACCAGGTTAGGGAAGTTTTAGCCTTTATTTCTTCAAGGAGGTTCTAAAACTCTTGCTCTCTGTCTTCTCTTTCCATTATCACTGTAATGAAAATGTTGTCTTAAAGGTCCCTTAAATCATTTGTTTGTTTGTTTGTTTGTTTTTCACTACTGTCATTAGGTGTTTCCTGCTGCCTTCTCTTCCAAATTGTTGATTTAATCCTCTGCTTCATCTAACCTACTGTTTTTTCCCTCTAGTATCTGAAGTATTCCTAAAGTATTCATCAGTTCAGATATTTTATTCATTATTTCTGGCTGCTTCTTTTTCATGGTTTCTGGGTTTTTTATGCTTTGAAATGTATACTGTTTCTTGAATTTCTCAATAAATTCTTTGAGCATCTTTATAACTGTTGTTTTGAATTCTTTATCTGGAAAAGTTCTTACCCCCTTTTTATTTTCCTCTTTTATTCATTTGTGGTATATTTCTTTTCATCCCATTTTGGCTGCCTCTCTGTGTTTTTCCCTATGTACCAAGTAGATCTCCTATGTTTCCCAGTCTTGGTAGGCTGGTCTCATGTAGTAGGTATCTTTGGAACCCAGTAGCACAGTCTACTTGATCACCTGAGTTGAGTTCTCCAGGAATATCTCTTGTGTGATTTATGTGAGCTCTGTTGTTGCAACTGAGACTTGATTATTATTGGGCTATTCATGCATAGAGTCAATCTGCACATTGGGTGACTTTGTGGGTTCACCCCAAACACAGTGTACAAACTGTCTTGCGGGTACTGACTTCACAAAGTGGAATTACTTTAGCAGAACTTGGTGCCTGCCAAGTTCTCCCTTTGGATATACCCATTATAAAGCTACTTGGATCCTACTTTGATGCTGTCTGAAGCTGGTCACTGGGTATGTCTGCTCTGAGAACTCTTAGGAGTGACTCTGTTGCAGGTCAGTAGCAGATAATCCCTATGACTGGTACTGGAAAATCTGTTATGAGCTTTGAAGCAATCTACAGTTTGTGATTCCCTATAGGGCCTTTGTGTGTGTGATAAGAATCAAGCTGCACACCAGGGGTGGCTACCATCAGTACCGAACCAGGGGCAAGTCAACAAAATTCATGTGTCACACTAAAATCTGACTCTACTTTTCTCTACCTGTTGGCTAACTGCCTGTAGTCTCAGTCACTGATAGAGACTCTGGTAGTTCAATAGATTGATATAGGTTCAAAGTAAGGACCAGTGGCTACTCAGAAAAATTCTCCAGGTATACCCAGTTTAGCTGCCCCCTGCTGGGTGCCTGCAGACATTTGTGGTGGGCTGGGGTCTCAGGGATTCATTAGGGTAAGGCCAGCAGAGTTTATCAGGTCCAAAAAAAACTGGCTTTGTGAAAGTAAGCCTCTGCATTGGTAGGGCATGTGAGGGAAAAATTGCCTCAGTTTTAGAGCCACACACCTCAGTCTTTATCAGAGTTTGTCAGGGGCCCAAACTCAGCAGGGCATTGCCACCAGAAGTCAGGATGGTGGGGCTAGTAGATCTCCTGTAAAGGGTTGGGTCTGGTCTACCTTGGGAGAGAAAAGGGAAAATGGCTCTGTCTCAGAGCCACAACTCAGTCTGTCTCACATTCCACCCTGACCTCCTGGCCAGCTCCTGCTTAGTGATCAAGGACACTAGGAATTGAGAGTGTGGGGTCACTGGGAGCCTGGAAGGTAGGTTCCAAATATCTGGTGATGGCGAAGCACCAGTCAGGTTCATGAGAAAGTGGGGAAAATAGCCATAGCCCCTATTTCAAAGACACTCCACTTAGTCACCAACACCCCATTAGTCTGCCTAGGCCTCTACAAGGCAGGGCAGGGCACCAGTCCCTTAGATGGATCAACAGAAAGTCTAGAGGGTGGGGTTATTGCATTCCCTCAGTCTGAAGCCTTAACATGGAGAGTTCTACACATAAGAATGGTAGTGTCGACTGTGTGGGAGAGGGACTCTGCAGAGATCCTGTTGGCTGTCTTTTCTGCTGTTTCCCTAGAGACACTAACTTTAATCTCTCTTTACATGATTCTAGTTTGCTCCATCCTCCCTCTGCCCTCTTTCTCCCAGAGACAAGGGTGAATGTCTATGAAAAAGAATTCGTGTTTTAGCCCTTTAAGAGGGTGTCTGTGTTTCTAACAGACTCATCTTTCACCTTGGTGGGCAGAATCCCTGCTGCTTTTCACAGCCAGATATTATTTAGTTGCCTCTTCCCAGCCCTGGAGCTTTAAGATGGGGAGTCAGCTTGGGGTTGAAACTCCATGCTTCTCAGGGTAAACCTTTGCAGCTACAATAGTTTTCTGGAATATCAGACATTGCCCTTGGAAGTGGAGCCAGCCTTTTTGAGTCTCTGCCCTTCCTACCCCCCCCCTTTTTTTTTAAATAAATCTTTGGTTATAATATTTTTCTTCAGCTAGTCTTCAGTTTGTTATTCAAGTTGATTATTTATTTTTTTAAATTTTATTTTTAGAAAGAGGGGAAGGAGGAAGAAAGAGAGGGAGAGAAACATTAATGTGTGGTTGTCTCTCACATGCCCCCAAAGGGACCTGGCCCGCAACCCAGGCATGTGCCCCAGCTGGGAATTGAACTGGCAACCCTGTGATTCACAGGCCAGCACTCAGTCCACTCAGCCATACCAGCCAGGGTTGAATGTTCTATATTTTAGTTGTAAAATCAACTAAATTTTTAAAAAATAAATTCCAGTTTTGTCCTTGGAGAAGGTAATTACACCTTCCATCTACTTCACTGCCATTTGGAATCACCTATATTCTTTCCAACTGGTATTTCAGGTTACTTTGGATATATACCCAGAAGTGGATTCACTGGGTCACAAGGCATTTTCATTTTTAATTTTTGAGGACTCCCCACACTATGTCCATAATGGCTGCACCAATCTGCATGTGATATGTAATTATAACTAATAATTTTGAGAATAAATACTGGAAGAATTTGTGTTCTAAGTGTCTCCCTTAGAATTCAAATTAGAAGTTTGCTTTAGTGACTAAATGAAGGTCTAGCTCAGTGGAAATACTAATGTACAGAGAGGCCCTTAGATGATATTTGAAGGTTGATCTGGCTTTACAAGAGGTTATAGGAACAAACTACTCATTTCCAATATTGGACTAATATCAGTAAGCATAATATGAGGGGGGACCCCAAAAAATGGAATTTATTTTTTAAAAATTGTGTATTTATTCTTACATGTTTAAACTTCAGTCACCTTCAAAGTACTCTCCATTTGATGCAATACACTTATGGAGACATTTTATCACTGCTTTAAACAATTTTTTAATTCATCAATTTTTTGGCTTTTGGCTTCTGACATTCTTTTGTATCACCTCTTCCACTCAGCAAAATATTTCCCTTTGGGGACTTTTTACATCTGGGCAAACAACAAACAAAAGTCACTCAAGGTGAGATTGGGTGAATGGGCAAAGTGAGGTGTGGGGGTCATGCTGTTTTTGGTCAATAACTGCTGAAAACTCAGTGTGGTGTGGGCAGGTTCATTATTATGAAATGGGCAAATGTGTTGAAAAAACCTTAAAAATTCACTGAAGCTGAATGTAGCCTCACACAACAACACTAGCTGGTACATTTATACAGACAGGTTCTTAGCCTGTATTACAAGGGGCCCTCCCTACCGAAGATAATTCAGGTTTGTTTGATTTGGGGGGATTCCCCCTTGTAGAATGATTTTCATTAAACTCTTAACTTGATCAAACTATTTGTATTGTTTGTGGAACTAAATCTGCATCCAGGATATGCCTATGGTTTTATAGTTTAAACAATGAGTGAGCATGGTGGATAGTAGACAAGGAGTAATTATCCAAGTAATTTGAATAACACAACTAAATATAGTTCCTTCATTTTATTATATTTAATAATTAATTTCTGCATCTTTATTAAAATTATTTTTGTTCCCAAAAGTTAATCCTTAACTCTGATGTTTCTTAAAAGACAATATATGCTGCTCTTGAGTTGAAATCAGAATTTTTTACTATTAATATTACTTCATTAAACACCAATTATTATACAGTGATATCAAGGACAGATATCACTTGATAGTTTGTTTTTCCTCCAAGGAAAGAATATATTACTGGTAAGCCAGTTACTCTTTTTGTACTGTAAATAAAGGTGTGGTCTGGGCACTTTGCATGTAATTCTTTTAACAAATATATAATGTATTACTCATCTTTATTTATAGAGAGTTAGTGACTTACCCACATTGAAAAAACTTTTTAGTGATAAAGGAGCTATATACAGATATTTTCTATAGACAATCATATTTAAATATTTGAAATACAAATAAAATGGCTAGAAACATAGTAGTAATGGAGTGCAGTTATAGCAATCTTCAAATGTATTTAATCAGTGAGCATTTTATGCTTTAGAACAGTGATTCTAAAAGTTAGTGTATATTAGAAAAATAGATTATTGTTAAAAATTTATATTCTTAGAGCTGAAAATAAATTCTTATTGTATAGATCTGAGGTGCATTTTAATAATAAACTATATAATAATGATAAATAATAATCATTTAGTAATAGATCCCACATGTCACAAACAATTTCAGTGGAAAGCATAGACAGACTACTCATAGTCTTATGTTTGAAACAGTGACAAAAATCTCTTTAAACATTAAATGAAATAATGTATGTGAAGTGCTTATCATAGTACAGTAACATAGAGGGGCCACAAGAAAACTTAGTTCCATTTCTGTTCAAATACATAGTGACCACTGGCTATAGAAGATGAGTGTATTTTTTGTTTCTGGACTTGTAGCGACACAAGTAGAATATAGACATAGATATCATTGGCAGAACTGACAATTTTCTTGGGGAAGCATGATGGCTTAAGAAGGATATGATCACTCCTTCTACTATCATCCACAAACATGTTGGGCAAATCCATTCTCCCAATGATTTAGACCAAGGTCTTGTCCTCATTCTTGACACTGTTCTTTCATACTCCACATCTAACATATCTGTACTGTATCCAGAGTCTGACTCTCCCATCATTCTACTGTCTGCACCCTGACCAGAGCTAGTTGTTCTTGCTGCATTCAGTGGCCAGAACTATTTTATGAAATATGTCAGATGTCAGATCATGCCACATCTCTGCTTAATTCCCTCGATTCTTTCCATATCATTCAGAAATAAAGCCAAAGTCATTATTTTTTTTGAATGGTTGGCCATATTTCCTCCCCAAACACATCTTCAGTTTTCCTTAGCTCCCTGTGCTACAACCATGGCATTCTCCTTGACGCACTTAGATAGGCCCTGCCACCTCCACCTCAAGGCCATAGCTAATGCTCTTTTCTCTGCCTGAATGTTCTCTCTCAGATAGCTGAGTGGCTTACTTTTTCATACTGTCAAAAGTCTGGACTTACTGTCACCTTTTAGCAAGTTTCTCCCTGAGAACCACATTTAAAATAGGAGCTCTTATACCTCTGACACTCCCTAGTCCTTTTTCTGGCTTACTCCCTTTCTCAGTAATTATCATTTAAAGTAGATACTGCAGTTTACTTTATTTACTAATTGTTATTTTTTATTTCCTCTTTCTAACACAGTATGAACAAGTATAGGGATTTTTGTCTAATTCACTGACCTAGTAGTAGGATATAGAACCATACACATGGTTATCACACAATAAATTTATGAGTGAATAAATGAATGAATAAAATAAATACTGAATAATAATATATTAAGTAAATTATTTTTAAATAATGGCTGTATTGCTGTTCAGTATAGTCAAGGTTTTATAGTAAATACTTCATACAAATTATTTATTTTAATCAAAACAATAATATCTTGAGGTATTTCAAGGTAAGCATTTACAAAGGGAATATCAGGTTCAAAAATATCAAAAAAGTTTAGTCTATTTTGTGATAGTAAGTAATATGATAGATATTTGAAAGAAGGTCCACTTAGTTCTAGTGCATATGCTGGCTTTTCTGAAGGAAGTTTTCTCTAATATCCTTTAAAAGATTCTAGGATTTTTTAAGATGGCAGCAAGATAGGTAGGAGTGGAGTCCACTTCGTCCTTCACATAGGTGAAACATCTAGCCAATCTTCTGAGGAACAAAGCAAACAGCCAACAGTATTCCAGCATGTATGAAGATTGGAGACCAAAAATTATAGAGGACATAGAAAAATTAGACAGTAGGGAGAGTGCTTCAGGACAACAAGGTCCCTGGGTCCAATGTGGGGACCAGGACAGCAGCAGACCTAGGCTTGGTGCCCACCCCCCCTCACCCCACCGTCTGCCACAGGATTCTTGGGTGAGAGCCGGGTCAATGGCTCCCTCTCCTGAAAAACAAGGTTTGAGCAGAACCCGGAGAGACCTGGATGCTTGAAGTCACAGGGAGGGGAATGAAGACTAAGTGGCAAACACGTGGGGGCTTTGTGCACCAGCTGAGGTGAGTTAAGAGTTGGGCCAGGATGGGCCCTGACCCGGATAGTCCCCAGTCTGGTTTAAGAACTGGGCTTGTGAGAGGCCAGGCCCTTGAATGGAGTGGCAGGCTTGAGCAGGAAGAATCTTTGAAAAAGAAAATGTGAAAAAAGGGACACTCAGTGGCTGTTTGAGGAATTCTCCTGCAGCAGCCACCCCGGCCTTCTCCCGACGCAGCTGAACTGCACTCCCAGGTGGTTCAGAAGGCCCCACACTCACACTCAAAGCCCTGGAGAGAGTGCACACCCTAACCTGGGGGACCAGAGTCTGATTGCCCTGCCACACCACACCCTCAGGCCCTGGACATAGCATTCATTCAACCCCTGCACCCCCAGGGAAACAGCAGAGGAGGCATGCACCAGCATCCAGGTTGGCACCCCTTCCCTGCAGGGCTGACTTTCTCTCTAAGAGGAAGGTGCAGACACCCCTGCAGAGAAGAACTGCAGAGCTCATGGAGTAAGATATCCCTAAGAAAGACTTAACTCAGCGGGAGGGGCTGAACTAGCCTGAAGGGATGCTGAGAGTTCCTAGAATCTAGGACAGCAAAGAGCAAGAAAGTGGTGTGTGAGTTGACCCTAATTAGTGCACCTCAAGGACAGCGCAACTGGTGAATTGAAGGCCTAGGCTGGGTGCAGAAGGGCACTGGGGGCCCAGTAGCAGACTGAGGAATTGGGCTGGAGGCTGGTCAAATGCAGCTCAGGAAGGGAGAAAAGTGAGACCAATCCCCCCTCAGTCTGTGGCAGCCAGAAAGACCAACAGAACTGGCTTGCCCAGTTTGAAGCCAGCAGAAGTCTTTTTTTTAGTATTTTTTTTCTTTTAACTCCTTCTTCCTCTCTTTTCTTCTTTTTCTTTTTATTCCTTCTTCTGCTCTCTCCCCTTTTATCTCTTCTTCCTTCCTTCCTCCTCCTCCTTCTTCTTTTTTTAATTCCCACAAGTGAGACAATAAAACTGGGAACTGTGAAAAAACCAGAATTGGACCCAAAGAGGGGTCAACACAACAATTGAGACAGTGAGACAAATTTCACATTGCTACTCTAGGAAACTTGCAAGTTATTGTATATGTCTTATTATTTTTTTCATTATTCTTACTCTTTCATTTTATAAGTATGTTTTTTTATTATTTTTCTTCTTTCTCTTCAGTCTTCACTTGGCTGGTTAAATTGCATTGTTTGACTGCTTTCCCTTGTTCTATCTTTCATAGTGTATTTTTAATTTACTGTTTTTCACTTCACTTGTGTTCCATTAGCACACTACTCTAGACTTCTTATTCTTATAATCCAGATCATACAGATTCTGTTATATGATTGTTGCTCCATTATTATTGTAAATAATTGCTGTTCCATACAATTGTAAATACTATACAATACCCCTCCCAGGTCTTAGCCCGCTTCACCGTTTCCTGAACTTTATTACTCTTGTGGCTAACTCTATTCTCTCACACACTTCACCTATTTTCTATCTGTTATTCTCACTTTACTTCATAATTTGACTTCCCACAAGCTCACTGTTTTCTAGATCTAACTCAAAATGTTTCCCATCCCCACAAGAGTCTTATTTACTTTCCACCCTTTCTAAAAAGTGGCTAGTTGGGTGGAATATCACAGTTAACACTATACATATCCAAAATATCTCTTATCTCTTCTCTACGGGTTGGTACTTTAAATATCATATAATACACTGCTGTTATCTTAAACCATTTTGCCTTCCCCCTCCAACTGATGGGAAAAAAAAAAAGAGTAGGTGGAAGCTGTGAACACCAGGATACCTGCTGGAAGAGGAAACCTATCAACAAAGAAACCACCAACAGAAAAAATATATATATAAAGAACTCACATAACTCCACTCTAAGAAGATAAGAAACCCAATTAAAAAATGGACAAAGGACTTTAACAGACACTTCTCCAAGAAGGACATACAGAGGGCCCAGAGACACATGAAAAGATGTTCTAGCCATCAGAGAGATGCAAATTACAATCATAATGAGATACCACCTCACACTGGTGAGAATGGCCATTATAAACAAATCAACAAACATCAAGTGTTGGAGAGGATGTGGAGAAAAGGGAACCCTAGCATACTGTTGGTGGGATTGCAGACTGGTGAAGCCACTGTGGAAAACAGTGTGGAATTTCCTGAAGAAACTAAAAATGGAGCTTCCTTTTGACCCAGCAATTCCACTGCTTGAATTATACCCTAAAAGCCCTGAAACACCAGTCCAAATAAACCCATGCACCCCAGTGTTCATAGCAGCACAAGTTACAATAACCAAGTGCTGGAAGCAACATAAGTGCCCATCAGCAAAAGAGTGGATCAGAAAACTATGGTATATTTACACAATAAGCAGCAGAGAGAAAGAAGGAACTCCTACCCTTTACAACAGCATGGATGGAACTGGAGAGCATTATGCTAAATGAAATAAGCCAGGTGGTTAGGGACAAATACCATATGATTTCACCTTTAACTGGAACATAATCAACAAAAGATAAAAGCAAACTAAGAGTAACCAAAGACATTGAAATTAGGAACAAAATCTAACAATATCTGAGAATAGCTGTAGGGAGGAGGGTTTTCAGGAACTACTATGAAGTACACATGGATAAAATCAAGGAGGAGGGTGGAAGCAGGGGAGGGGTGAGGGTTTGTCTGGGCTGGGTGGGAGTGGTAGGGAAAAAATGAAGACAGCTGTAATTGAACACAAGAAAGTAATTTATGAAAAAAAAAAGATTCTAGCTATATGGTATAGACATGGATAACTAAATTTCCTGGTTTGATAAGTTTATTTAATTAACTTTAACAGAATTTATATATTTGGGATAAAACATATTTGAGATAAAAATGTCATTGTCAAAATCTTATTTATTTTTAGGCAATATTGCCACAAAGCTTTATTACATACTAATAAAATTTTTATATTTCTACATCTGTATTTCTTTGTGCAGTAAATCAGGAAAGTAAAGCATTAATGACATGTTAAGATTCTACAAGCTTGCCATTCCTTTACTAGGCAATAACTGTACTTGATTAAAAAAAAATTAGAGTATTAATATGTATTTACTTAATATCAGTGAAGTGTGTCAACAGGGCTTATAAGTCATGGCTATTGAATCTTCTTTTTTTAAAAAAAATTTACTCTTGTTCTATTACAGTTGTCCCAATTTTTCCCAAGTTGCTCTCCCCTGTCCTGACCACGTGCTCCCTGTTGTTCATGTCCATGGGTCACCCATACATGTTGCTTGACTAGACCCATCCCCTTCTTTCCCTCTTCTCCTCTTCACCCTTCCCCCTGGTCACTGTAAGTCTGTTCCTTGTTTCCATGCCTCTGGTTCTATTTTGCTCATTTTGTTTTGTTCATTAGGTTCCTGTTTTAGGTAAAATCATATGGTATTTGTATTTCACCGTCTGGCTTATTGCACTTAGTATAATACTCTCTAGTTCCACCCATACCGTTGTAAAGGTAGGAGTTTCTTCTTGTATAAGTTTGACTGATTGGACTAGGTGACTCATATGTTAATATTCTCTTCCAGCTGTCTTTAAATGTACTAGGTTGTCAATAATATATCTTTATGTAAGTTATCTCCCAAAAAAGTTCCTGCCCCTTTCCTTTATCTCCTCCCAAAATTTTTGGTGTTCCATGGCCCAGTAACACATTCTTATTATATATAAACTTTCTTTGTTATATTTTTTAATTCACATTAATCTCTCTCTATTGTTAGAATAAAGAGTTTGCCTTCTATTTATAAACATATATTCATTAAAGTTACCAAGTTCCTATTCTGTGGCAAGCTCAGAATTCTCTCAGATGCAACCATTAATATGATATAATCCCTGCTCATATGAAATATACAGCTTTTTGGTGTGTATTTAACTTTATTTATTGAAGCATTGCTTGGACATTTACAACATTCTGTATTTTTATATCCAAAATATAAATATAAATAAAATATTGTGCTTGACCTTTAAGAGTTTGCAATCTAATGAGGGAGAAATGCACATAAACCTATGATCACTGCATGAAGTGGTTGATACTATCCTTGAAATAAATACAGAATGATGACAAAGATTAAAAAGCACAAAACCAGTTTGGGAATGGTAAGGCCAAGAAAAGAAAGGGAAGATGATACTTGAGATAACCTTAAAGGATCATATTACTAAGTTCAACCAGGGCTGACAAGTTAGAATTATTTCACTCATTGTTTTTTGTTTTTCTTTCCCACCTTAAGAGATATTAAGCTTTCAGTAAACAGAAAACATAGCCTGCCTCAAATGGTAGCACAATATAAGACTTTAGAGTAAAGTTTCAATTACTATTTTCTGAGTGAATGCATTAAACAATTAATAAAAGTGCTATTTAGGAAATGGACAGTTATGTACTGTTCATGGCATTTGCTTTAGCTGTTTTAAAGACACAATTTTGTCCCTATTTGGGCCCCTCATAGAAATATGAAAAAAAAAATCTGTTTCTCTATTGTGCCAGCATGTGTTGTGAAAAGAATGACAGGAAAAAAAAAAAAAAAAAAAAAAAAACTAACAAGTCAGTGTAATATATGTTGTCTAAGTTTCTGACCTTTCAAAAATTCTTCCCTTCTTAACTTAAAGTTTTGCTTTTCTTATGTGCTAACCCCACAGGTGAGGTGATTTCTTTGCTGTGATCCTTTTCTGTCACTGTCATCTGTGTGTTTTTCCTAGTGGGGTCAATTGCAGCACATATAACCTTCTGAGGATACATGGAGACAGAGAAATGAATCTATTCTCCAACACATTTGGCAACATAAAATATGAGAAAGGGCTTTTAGGTGAGAACATGCCCCTAAAAATACCTCATCATTGTATTACAGTCCTTTCATTTTCCTGTGTGAATTCAGTCCCTCACACATGTGGAATCAGGAGGCAGAAAGGTGGTTTCTGTCTAAGGAACTAATTAGTTGTGTTGTCTCAAAACTCCTTACATATAATATGAAGAATGAGTGCTGAGATTTTAATTATGAAATTATTTTAAAATTTCTCCAAAAGATATTTCTAGTCTTCTCATTTCTTTGTGTTCTCAGCCTGTCTTTCTTACCTACACATTAGATGTGGCAAGATTCTTAGGGTGAATATTGCTATTTAACTCTTTTCTTTTTAAATTTAAAATCTTTATTTTTAATATATTTTACTGATTATGGTATTTGTTTAATACCATATGATTTCACCTTTAACAGGAACCTAAACAACAAAACAAACAAACAAGCAAAATATAATAAAAGGCACTAAAATAGAGAACAGGTTGACAGTGACCAGAAGGGAGAGGGGAGGGATTTCAGGGGAAAAGAGAAAGGGTTTACAGGAACAAGTATAAAGGACACATGGACAAAAACTAGGGGGGAATAGAAATGGGAGGGAGATGGGCAGGAATGAGGGGTGGACTGGGATGGGAGTAAAAGACAGAAAACCATACTTGAACAACAATGAAAATAAAAATTAAAAAGTATATATTTTATTAATTATGCTATTACAATTGTCCCATTTTTTCCTCCCTTTTATTCTCCTCCACCCTGCATACCCACTCCTACCATCATTCTCCCAACTTAGTTCATGCCCATGGGTTGTACATATACATTCACTGGCTTCTACATTTCCCATACTATTCTTAACCTCCCTGTGTCTATTTTGTACCTACTATTTATGCTTCTTATTCCCGGTACCTTTTCCCCCATTCTCTCCCCACCACCCCCACTGCTGACAACCCTCCATGTGATCTCTGTTGCTGTGAATCTGTTCCTGTTCTAGTTGTTTGCTTAGTTTGTTTTTGTTTTTGTTTTAGGTTCAGTTGTTGATAGTTGTGTTTGTTGTCATTTTACTGTTTGTATCTTTGATCTTTTTTTTCTCCCTTAAATAAGTCCATTTAACATTTGGTATGATAAGGGCTTAGTGATGATCAACTCCTTTAACTTGACCTTATATGGGAATCACTTTATCTACCCTTCCATTCTAAATGAAAGCTTTGCTGGATAGAGTAATCTTGGATGTAGGTCCTTGCCTTTCATGACTTTGAACACGTTTTCCAAGCCCCCTTTTGCCTGCAAGTTTTCTTTGGAGAGATCAGCTGAATGTTTTATGGGAACTTCTTTGTAGGTAGCTGTCTCCATTCCTGTTGTTTTTTTAAGATTCTCTCCTCATCTTTAATCTTGGGTAATGTAATTACAATGTGTCTTGTTGTGTGCTTCCTTGGGTCCAACTTCTTTGGGACTCTCTGAGCTTCCTAAACTTCCAGGATGTCTATTTTCTTTGCCAGATTAGGGAAGTTCTTCTTGACTACCTTTTCAAATAAGTTTTCAATATCTTGCTCTTCATCTTCTCCTTCTGGCACCCCTATGATTGGGATGTTGGAATGTTTAAATTTGTCCTGGAGGTTCTTAAGCCTCTCCTCATTTTTTAAAAATTTTATTTCTTCATTCTGTACTGGTTGAATGTTTATTTCTTCCTTCTGCTCCCAACCATCGATTTGAGTTTGATTTCCTTCCCTTTACTCTTGGCTCCCTGTACATTTTCCTTTATTTCACTTTTCATAGCCTTCACTTTTTCCTCTGTTTTTCAACCATATTCAATCATTTCTGTGAATATCCTGATTACCAGTATTTTGAACTGTGCATCTTATAGGTTGGCTATCTCTTCATTGCTTAGTTGTATTTTTCCTGGAGCTTTAATCTGTTCTTTCATTTGGGTCATATTTTTTTGTGTGTCAGTGTAACTGTTATGTAGTAAGTGGTGGTCTTAGATATTGGCCAAGGTGGGGCAACCCACATGGCTGCATTGTGGTGCTGTATGTTGGGGAGGGGTCCAAGAGGGAACAATGCTGCTTGCTTGGTTCTCTGACAGTTTTCAGTTACTTCCTCTGCTATCCATAAGCAAATTGTGTCATTTTGGTGTTGATTTCTAGGTGGGTGGTTTTGTGTACATTCTAGGGCCCTGTGGGTTTCACTAGTGAACTCCAGTGTCCTGTGATGCTGGGAGTTTTTCCTACTGGCTCAGTCCCCACAGGATTTTTCAGTCAGGTTTTGAGGCTCTATTTCCTGGCACTGGACCCCTGGGTTGTGTGGTCTGTCTTGCTCCCCAGTTGTTCCTCCTGGTCTATCTGCATGCAAATGTGGTACCACCTAGTCCTCTGGCTGCCATCTTGCTGCAAATCCTCTCCATCTCAGCTGCCAGACTCTGCCCTTCCTACAGGTGTGGATGAATATTTCTTTTTTAACTCCTTAGTTGTTGGATTTCCATACAGTTCTATTTTCTGGCAGTTCTGTTTATTTTTAAATTTGTTGTTTTCCTTTAGTTTGTGTGAGGAGGCAAAGTGTATCTAACTATTCTTCCATCTTGGCCTGAAATCTATTTAATTCTTTAAGTCTCCACTTAAGTTCCTTTTCTTTTAGAAAGCCCACTGGGATTCTTGTCTGATGTAATTTCACTTCTTGGTGTCTTCTGAACTTCTGCTGTTGTTTATGTTGTAATCAGGTATCTCCTTGTCAGTACCCTCAGCTTTGTTGTAAATGACTTAGCATAGGAAATCTGACTATCATGTCCTGTATATCTATAATTTAGTAGCTGCTCCATAAACATTTGTACATGAACAAATGAATAAATATGCTGTTATCTGCTCATTAAACACATATTAAATGCATAAATTACATGCACTGTGATATCACTCCATTATAATAATCTGTATTTTATATTTTATTTTGATTTTTAACTTTATAATTATAGTATTGTATTATTGCTAATTTAGTTTTTAAATTTTAGAAAAAAATAAATTCTTAATTTTAATCTTTTAAACCTCTAATTTATCTATTCTGATTTAAGAAAACATAGGTCATTGGTCACTAAACAGTATGTGTCTTTATTGTCAAATTATATATTAAAACTGTACCAGTGGAATTGAGTTCTATAGTTTAAAAGTACATATTCTATTATTGTTGTTGTTTGTTTTTGTTTTGCAGATGACTCTATGGCTGCTGAGTGAGAAGCAACAAAGCTCTCATTTTGCCCCTGTTCAGCCTGTTGTAAACCCCAAGAAGAGAGATTTTCCTTACCTTTCCATGTAACTTCTACTCTTCCTTTAGGTATCAGCTCAGGAATCACTTCTCTGGGATTCTTTTCTTGACCAGTCAACCTAGGCCAAAAACCCTCATGTCTCTTATGACTCTTCTCTGTACAATATTCACAAATGTCAATTTACATATATGTGGCTGGATACTTGATCTTTCTGTCTCCCCTAATGGGTTTTGAGTTCCATGAGAGCCATTATATATTTTTAAAAAGTTAATAATATTAAGGTTCAAAAAACAAATTCTGACAGTTGTTCATAAATGAAATAAATAATGTAACTATAGACCATTCTAATTAATTTTCAAAAACCTAAGAGAGCCCTGACTGGATAGCTGAGTTGGTTGGAGGCAACCTATTGATTTTCTTCTCCCTTACATTGATGTTTCTCCCCTCCCCTCTCTCTCCTCCTTCCTTACCTCTTTCTAAAATCAATAGACATTTCCTCAGGTGAAGATTAAAAAAAACAATCTAGAGTTCACACTTCCAACCACCTCCTTCATCAGGCTCTCAAACTCCATCTACTATACACTTGTGCTAATCTCCTCAGGGTCAAGTTCCACACAACTAGGGATATTCCTAGACCCAGAGACTATTGAAATTATTTAAATGAGCAAAACTTGATCATGCTTAGCCTATTTCACCCATTCTTTCTTGCAAAAACCTCAATAAGAGCTCTTACCCACATTTCCCCTTCTCTTTCTGTCTCATGGCTGATCCTGGTGATACCCTATTTTCTCCTTTGCCCCACACCACCATGGCATAAAGTTTACTTCCTCTCTTGGAATCTGGGAGTATAAAAAACTATGGTTTCAATAACAATCATCTCCTCGTCATTTGTCCTTACTCTGCCTCAAACTTTCTCTTAATACATTTTATTTTAAAACAGCAATCACAGTTCAATGAGCTAACAATAGGAATGTCTGATTTTTATTGTGCTTTTAAGTGAATTAGTTCCAGTTGATTTTTCTCTTTCTTTACCCATTGATGTTTATTGATTTTAGAGGAAGAAAAAAAGAGAAAGAGAGAGAGAGAGAAAGAGAGGGAGAGAAACACCAATTGTTTGCCTCTCTATGCTTTCCAACAAGGGACTGAACACACATCCTAGGTACATGTGCTTTGACCAGAAGTCAAACCCACAACCTTTTGGTGTACAGGGCAACGCTCAGACCAACTTAACAACCCAGCTAGGGCTGGATTTATTAATTTGGGTTTGAAAATTGTGTCCTCAAAAGGGTAAATAAAGCAGTAATGGAAGCAGGAGGCCAAGGTCAAGTGACTCAAGCATATTATTAGATTGTCACAAAATGGTGAATGCATCCTGCATATGTATATAGGGCAGATGTTAAAGCATCAAGTTTATAGAAGCTAGAAACAGGGCTCAGGCACTGCTTGGCATCTGCTGGAAATGAAGTCAAGCTGGTGAAATAAAACTGAGACATAACACCGAGACTCTCAATCAAATGAAAGTTTTCATTTACATTTGCATGATAGGCATGGAGAATATTTATAAATTTTCACTTTATACCTTTTTCTAATTAAAAAAAATCTATGTACTGTGAAGAGAAGAAAAATTTTTATTTATTATCTTATTTAATTCTCACAACATCACTGTGATATTAAATCAATTGATATTAAATGAACTGACTGGAGAATGTGTTAAAGAAAGATGATTAAAAGATGAAACGGGAAAAGAGGACATGCAAGACTCTGGAGTCTGAATTTGGAAAGTAAGAGTGAATTTTCAACTATCAAAATGTCTAATATTTAACTGAAAATTGTTTACATCACTGTGATATAATCTTTCTACATCCCCAAATTTTCAGTAGAATTTGCTGGTAGTCAACAGAAAGAGCCTAAAACCAAGGGTGATTAGAAAAGGAGCTATTGGAAATACAACTTTGAGCTAAAATATCTTATTGATCCAGCAGAAACAAGAACTCAGAACCAGAATGAATGTGGAACCACAACATTACAGGGAATGTATAGAAATTAGGATACACTCCATAGGAGATAGAATGCAAGTACATACAACAAAGTCTAGATTGTAATGCCTGGGTACATTGACATCAGAGTTAACTTATTTTGTTATAACCTTGGAAAATTCTATAAATTCTATGATGACTTTTAAGTACTTTTCAGATAATATTTCAGTTACCCTCTGTCTTTCCAAATTTCTCCAAGAGATAAGTACTAAAGAAAAGTGAATAGTAATAATGAAATATGCATTTTTACGTTACCACAGCAGCTTATTCTGAATCCTGAACTATTCTGTGAATATATATATATATTACTTTGCTAAAGCAAATATCAGGTGAAAGAAAATCTGCACACTTATTTCTACTAGACTAGCTGTTCTGCCAGGTCTGCTTCCTGAGTATAAAGATACTATCTTAGTGATTGCTGAATCTCACTGACAAGCAGAATGGTAGAAAGAACACTAAATGGTGGCTGAATTGAATCATGTTGGGGTTGACTGGACTTCAGTAAGTGACCAATTTTATGACAGAATTACATTCCTTCTGAGTTACCTAAACATCCAGAACTTGATATTTTTTCTGGTACTTTTATTCAAAGGACCATTTTGAAGCTTATTCAAAGGCAGACCAGACTCTGTTCCTTACAGCTGATTTGTTGTTGCTGTTTATTTATTTAATTAATTAATTTATTTTTATTTATTTATATTTTATTTATTTATTTCCAGAGAGGGAAGAAAGGGAGAAAGAGAGAGAGAGAGAGAAACATCAATGTGCAGTTGCTGGGGGTTATACCCTGCAACCCAGGCATGTACCCTGGCTGGGAATTGAACATGCGACACTTTGGTTAGCAGCCCACGCTCAATCCACTGAGCTACACCAGCCAGGGCTATTTAATTTACTTTTAATAAAATATTATAATTATTTCCAGATACGATTTAGGATTGTAAAATTTTAAAATTTTACAACCTAGTTCTTAGTGTATGAAGAAAGTTGTCATTAATTTATATACTATTTACTACATCAATAGTCTCAGTATTAAGGAAAAAGGACATATATACATGCTACTATTTCCTCCAAGCTCAGACTTTTCAAATAGTTGAGAGGCTTAGTTCAGGGTCTCTTTTAACTCTTGAGTATTTGTCATTTTTTTTTTTTTGAGCTGGTCATTATTTTATAATCTCCTGCCAACCTGTTTGCTTAAGGTAACTTGGCTGAGATAATTACCAGCTCAGGATGAATCTATGACTTTTTTTTCAGTTGCCATTCCTTTAAATAGACCCGTTTGCTTCCTAGATACTCTGTTTTTATCTCAGAACCAATTTAGTTTTTATCTTTACTTTAACAGTATCAATAGTAAGAATTTATAGAAAGATGCTGTAGAACCTGAAAAATTAATATAGAAATTATAAAAACCTAAATATAGCCCTGGCTGGTGTGGCTCAGTGGACTGAGCACCAGCCTGCAACCCAAAGGGTCACTGGTCCCAATCCCAGTCAGGGCACATGCCTAGGTTGTCAGCTGAGAGGCAACCCATCAATGTGTCTCTCTCACACATTAAGGTTTCTCTACCGCTCTTTCTTTCTCCTACTCTCTTTAAAAATAAATAAATAAAATCTTAAAAAATAAATTCATTAAAAAACCCTAAATCTATAATATTTAAAGAAACCATTTACTTTAGTTTTGAGGCATACATCATAAAAAGTATACAGGCACTTCTGATTTCAAAGCCAAAGCACACCATATGTTACCTGTGACATCTGTGCACGGGTAGGTACATTGTCTGAGCCTTGGTTTATCCAGCAGAAAAGCTGGAGTAGTAAAAGTTAATAATAATAAGTTTCTAATACTCTACAAAATAACAAGATATGTGAAGCAGCAAGAAGATAATCAGTAAGTGGTGACTTTAATAGTCATCTATTATAAACCTGAGTTCATTTTTAAGTACAAAATCTTTTAGTTAATCTGGGTCAAATGACATTTTTTTTCCTTCTAGCTGTCACAATTTTTTTTTTGTGCAGATTAAATATGTTGATAGAGTGAGAAGTTAGACCCTCAGAGATGGAAAACTAATATTTATTTAATACTGACTTCATACCAAACTTTTATTTTAAATACATTACCATCATCTTTCAAAAGCTATTTAATATTAAATGTACACCATTGTAATAATATGCCTGTGTACATAACTTCATTAACTCCTTATATAACCTTTTTGTCACTGTTTTGCAGATGAGGAAACTAGAGCTCTATGCAGTCAAATCAGTACGTAGTAGATTTGGGCTTTGAGCCAAGTCTGTCTCATTCTAAAATAAGTATGATTATTGCAGCTAGAAAAATACTGAGCACATTTTTTTCTATCAAACCCATTTCTAAGTTATTTATATGAATCTCTTACTGACCCCTTGTAACAAATTGTTTGAATTAATTACTACTGCTATAAGCCTAATTTAAACATGAAGAAAATAAGAAGGAAAGTAACATTGCTAAGTTCAAACAACTACAGATAGTAATTCAGGGAATTAACCTCAAACAGTCTGACTCTAAACTAACATTTAATACCCACTGACTTCTGGAGAAAGTGGTTGGCTTTACCATGTTACTTTGTAAAGGATTTTCTGGCCCTAAATTTTTCTAAATCTATGCTGTCTCTAATCTCCAAAACTTTGAGATTATGTGACAGGGAACCATCCTGGGAAACTGGGAGGGGTGGAAAAGCAGAGAAGACTGCACATGTGTGCCTCACCTCAGCAACTGGGATGACACATGCATGACTTAGCAGAAAAGTGCCAAGGGATGACACTTGGAGCTAGGGAGGTGACTTGATGAGAAGGACATTGTGTTGCAGCCAATCAAGGTCTGACAGGCTCATGGTATTTGGGAAAATGGAAGAATATTCACAGAGCTGTTGGGATGTCTAACATTCCTTTATTCACCAGTTCATGAGCAATGCATGCTACAAGCTGTGTGTCCCCCTACATGTCTGTGTGGCACACATCATGGCCCTTGCTCCCCAGCATGGCACTCAGCAGGGAGCCCCTAGCCCATCTTAAATATTAGAACAAAGAAAGCCGGCAAAAAGCCAAAAAATTATCTAACATAGCATGATTCTGCACATGTGAGCCCATTTCATGTTATGGGAACATTTATCAAACTCAGTCTTAAGGCTATGAGAGCACTACTTATCAGGCCCATTCAAGGTTATGGGAACACTGCTTCCCTTAGTTACCCAGATACTTGGGTGAGGAAGCCAAATTGCCTACATTTACCCTACAGACATACCCTCCCATGTATTTCCACTGTGGAGTACATGACAAATGCATGCTTTTGCTCTCCCCTTCCTTGGCTGGCTGGTTGGTGGCTGAGGACTCAGGCTTCTGAGCAGATAGTCCTTTCTGGGAGCAAGGCCACCTGCAATTCCCTGAGCACTCTGGGATCTGCCTGGCCAGGAGCACATCAGGCTCCTGTAAGAGGGGAGAGAGAGAGAGGAGGAGACTCATGCTGGGGGGATGAGGAGCTCATTCAAGTGACAGGCCCTGCACCACTCCTCCACACAGGAGGTAAAAGTGGCTGCTGCCTGCCTGTGGCCCATCACTTCAACATGGGCCTGGGAGCCCTGCATCTCTTTCCCAAATGGGAAGCCACAATGGTTGCCACCAGTCAGGGCCAGTGACAGCTCCAGCATAGCCTGGGGACAGGACTACCTACCACTTGTATGTTCCTCCAGCAGGAGCCTAGCTATGGTGGTTCCCACCATTGCCACAGATCTGCTGGTGGTAGTGGGAGACACTGGGACCACTTGGGGTTTAGTGTCCATATGGTTGGAAGCCAGATTCGCAGAGGCAGAGTCCCACACTGGGATGTGTACCTCACTGGGCTCCACCCTCTGAGATAGTACCGTCCAGTGAAGGATGAGGACACTGGCATGTGGGTCCTGAACTGCTTTTACTCTTATGCCTGGAGAGCTGCATACAGAGGCTCCTCATAGATGGAGCTTCCTTTGCACAATGGTCTAGAGTGATCTGGAAGCACACCCCAGCCCGAGAGAGAGAGAGAGAGAGAGAAGAGAAAGAGCTTCTTTAAGATGACGATGACTCTGAAAAACCCATAGATGTATATCCCAGAGAGGACGGTAACCTGTTTGCATGGCCAAGCTAAGCTCCAAATGGGCAGAAAGGAATAATGAGAGGATGGCATGGTTTTGGTGTGCAACCTTTTTGGAAGCAAGGGAGGTTCTATGTAAGGATACAAAGCAAGAATGTTCCCAGCTCCCATAACCCCAAATTGGAAACACTGTTGATAAAAACCTATTTCTTTCCATACAAATTTTGTGTTATGTGTATGCATTGTGACAAGTGACTGGACCCCATGGTTCCAGTTACATTTAGATTCCTATATTTTACTTCTTAAAATATTACTTCAATAACTATATGTAAGAATTAAATTTCTATGAGTTATCAAATTAGACCTTAAGAATACAAGAAGGGTGGCCAATAATTCTGTAAATCCTGTATAAAGACTCCAAGCAAAGTGAAGCATTCTCTACAATCTCAAACTACCTCTTGTTTGCACCAGAATTTTGGCAAATGTAATGGAGATATGCAACTACATGCATGCCTCATTTTATTGTTTTGCTTTATTGCACTTACCAGATAACATATTATTTTTCTTTAAACTGAAGGTTTGTTGCAACCCTGCTTCAAGCAAATCAATTGACACCATTTTTCCAACAACATTTGTTCACTTAATGTCTCTGTGTCACATTTTGGTAATTCTCATAACATTTCAAACGTTTTCATTATTATTGTGTTTGTTATGATGATCTGTGATCAGTGACCTTTGATGTTACAGTTGTAATTGTCCTGGGCAGTGAAAAACCACACTCAAAAGGTGTCAAACTTAATAAATGTTATCTGTGTTCTGACTGCTCCACTGACCAGCTGTTTATTGTCTCTCTCATTCTTTTAAGGACACCCTATTCCATGAGAGGCAACAATACTGACATTAGGTTAATTAATATTCCTACAATGGCCTTTAAATATTCAAGCAAAAGGAGGGGTCACACATCTCTCACTTCAAATAAAAAGAAACAAACTTAGTGAGAAAAGCATATCAGAAGCTGAAAGAAGATGAAAGGTAGGTCTTGTGTGCCAACAGATAACTGAGTTATGAATTCAAAGAAAAATTTATTGAAGAAAATTAAAAGTGCTACTCTAGTGAGCACCCAAATGATAAACAAACAAATTCTGATTAGGAGAAAGCTTTAATTGTCTGGATGGAGGATCAAACCAGCCACAGCATTCCCTTATGACAAAGCCTAATTCAGAGCAAGACCCTAATTCTCTTCAATTCTTTGAAAGCTGAGAGATGAGGAAACTGCAGAAAGAAATTTAAGATTAATAGCAGTTAGTTCATAACATTTAAAAGAAGAAGCCATGTACATAACAAAAATGTAAGGTGAAGCAGCAAGTGCTGTTGTAGAAGCTGCAAGTTTTGTAAAAGAGCAAGCTAAAATAATTAAGAAAGGTTGTTACACTAAACAGCAGATTTATATTAGAAGGATATGCCATGTAGGGTTTTCATAGCCAGAAAGGAGAAGTCAATGCCCGGCTTCAAAGTTTTAAAGGACAGGCTGACACTCTTGTTGAGGACTTATGCAGCTGGTGACTTTAAGTTGAAGCCAATGCTTATTTACCATACTTAAAATCCTTCAGAATTATGCTGCATCTACTCTGCCTGTGCTCCAAAAATGAATCAACAAAATCTGAATGATGGCACATATATTTTTAACATACTTTACTGAATATTGTTCTTTCAAAATATTGCTAGTAACTAACAATGCACTTGGTCACCCAAGAGCTCTTATGGAGATGCACACTGTAATTAATGTTTCATGCATGTGAATACACCATCCATTCTGCATCCTATGGATCAAAGAGTGATTTTGACTGCTAGGTCTATTATTTAAAAAATACATTTTACTTCTGGCCAAGATGGAGTTATAGGTAGGCACACTGTACCTCCTCACACAACCGAAAGAAGGACAACAATTAAAAAAAAAAAAACAATCAGAACTGACAGAAAATCAAACTGTATGTAAGTCTGACAACCAAGGAGTTAAAGAAGAAATGTTCATCTAGACCAGTAGGAGGGATGGAATCAGACAGCCAGAGTGGAGAGGACTCATGACAAGGTGGTGGCTACTGGACTGGGGCATGCAAGGCGGCAGCTGGCAGACCCAGCAGGGTGCTGGATTGTGGAATGGGGCATGCAAGCCTGCAGCTGGCCTGCAAGGCAGTGGCTGGTGGACTTGGCAGTCCCACATTGGCAAGCATATAAACCAGGTGAAACAAAGTGAGAGCAGGGACTCCCAGCCTAACAGGAAAGTTTGTGGGAGAGACCCACAGGGTCCTAGAATATATACAAACCCACCCACATGGGAATCAGCACCAGAAGGGCCCAATTTGCTTGTGGGAAGTGGGGGAAGTGACTGAAATCTGGCAGAGAGCAGAGCAAGAGCCATTGTTCCCTCTCAGACCCCTTCCCCACATATAGCGTTACAACCCAGCGATGCAGGTTACCCAGCAATGCAGATTACCCAGCCCTGGTGAACACCTAAATCTCCACCCCTCACTACATAACAGGTAGGTCAAGACAAAAAAAAAAAAAGCCCAAATGAAAGAACAGATCAAAGCTCCAGAAAAAATACAACTAAGTAAGGAAGAGGTAGCCAACCTATCAGATGCACAGTTCAAAACACTGGTAATCCCTGGCTGGGAATCGAACCTGCAACACTTTGTTTGGTTTGCAACGCGCACTCAATCCACTGAGCTATGCCAGCCAGGGCTCAATATCTTAAGTTTAAAAAATACAAGCAAAATAAAGAGGCAAGTGGAAAATCTATTTTTAATGGAGAATTTGGATAAAATCACAAGTATGTTATGAATATGCATATATAAACATTATTATATTTTTCTAAGAGCCTTAAAACTTTTAATTCCTTTAATCTTTATAAAAATACTATGCAGTTAGTACCATCTTCATTATACACTTGAAATACTGAGTCACAGAAAGGTTAAGTAATTAACTGGCCAATATTACACAGTAAACAGAAGCGCTCAGATTTGAATTCAAAGAATGAGGCACTTGTAATGTATAATCATTGCAAATACGTTCTACCATAGGTGCTCCTCTCATATACATTTTTCTATGTGAAAGTTAGAAACAGATAGTTAATTGCCTAAAACTGTTAATGTAAAACATTGAGACAGAACATCAGGGGAGTCCCCACTCATTGGCCTAGATGGTGGCAGGAAGAGGTTCTTACACTGAGCATACTGAAAGCTAGATATGTGAATGGATAGGGCCCAAACACACTGAAGGCTAGAAGGATGATTGTATTAAGAAGAAGGTCTTTTTTTCCCTATCCCTATAAGAACTGTGGGCTGGAACAAGAAGATGGAGATGGAGATGTGAGTCCACCATTCTCCCAGGCTCTGTGGCACCTAAATAAACCTCTTTCCTTTTTGCATCAACACCTGCCTCAATAATTTTTTTTGTTTGTTTTGTTTGTTTGTTTTGTGACAGACAGCTGAATCCTTCTTGTTTTCTGTTCAATACCCATATGGGCGAAACTAGATGGGATCATGTGGACCACAGTAAGACTTGGAAGGCTCAGACTCAGGTCTCAGGTGCCTATGGCAGGCCATCAAGAGTGGGACCATGGGGATTTCCTTACTTAGTCTTTGGGAATTTCTCTTCATTCCTGTTTGAGGCATCAACTGCTTGAAACACCTGGCTGATAAAGGAAGGGGACCTGGGAAGGAGAGAGACCCCAAGATTGGGTAAGTAGAACCAGTGTGCACAATAGGGGTTCTCTATCCTTACCATTTGGATCTTTGCACCACTGGGGTCCAGATAAGACCAATTGGGTCTTTGCACCACTGAATTATGGTTAGGGCCATTTGGGCCTTCATGCCATTGGGATCCATTTAGGACCCCTTGTGGTATCAGTTGGCAGGAGATTAGACAATAAGACTTGCTTGTGAGCACTCTTTTGTAATAATGGGGTTATGGATTCAAGTTTAATTTGCATGGTCCCACTTTGTCTGGGGTCTTGTTGTGATTGTGGTTTTGGGTATGTACTTTTGTACATAGGGGTTGTTCTGTTTAGACTCCTCAAGGGAGCCCATGAGGTCAAAGTTTAGAAGATTGGTCCATTCACAGCTATTATCCAATATCTAAGAAAAAAGTGGTTTTCTATTGTGAAACTCTTTGGACCCCTTATAAGTTAGATAACAGGGCAAAATGACCCCTGAATGGTTCCCTAAGTTACTTCACCATCATGCAATTAAAGTTATTTTGCCTATGGTCAGGAAAATGAGACTGAATCCCTTATGTCCAGGTATTTGTGAGTTTATACAATAAGGACTCCATGGAAAGGGAACCACTTACTGATGCAGACATGGGAAGGGTTTCAAAAGTCTTCCCTGATAGTAAGACACAGGAAGGAAAGAAAAATTAGGAAATGAGTCTCCTTAATGCCCTAAACCTAGGGAACACAGGACTAGCAGCAGGAAGACTGCTCCTGTTACCACTCTCACTACTAGATATTCTTTAAAATGGGTACAGAAGAGCAACAGCCCCACTGCTATATGATGAAGGAATGGTCTCTCCCTCAAAGACACAGCAGGGCACTCATTTTGCCCTGGGAGCATTTCTGTTTGGAGCAAGACAATTCCCTTTGAGGCAATACTCTATAGGCAGAATAAATCAGGAAGTCCAACATCCCAATCCAGCTGGAGCAATTCCTTTGACAGAATGGGTTTGGAACCCAAATAGTGGGGACCTAGCTTTTCTAGAACAAAATAAAAGGTGTATATGAGAAGGGCTTAAGCCCTGGCTGGCATAGCTCAGTGGATTGAGTGCGGGCTGGGAACTAAAGTGTCCCAGGTTCGATTCCCAACCAGGGTACATTCCTGGGTTGCAGGCCATAACCCCCAGCAACCGCACATTGATGTCTCTCTCTCTCTCTCCTTCTGTCTCTCTCTCTCTCTCTTTCTCTCTCTCTCTCTCTCCCCCCTCCCTTCCCTCTCTAAAAATAAATAAATAAAATCTTTAAAAAAAAAGAAGGGCTTAAGAAAGGGATAGCTTAACAAAAGAGCCTGAATATAATACAGACCATTCAAGAAAAAACAAAGATCTTTCTGAATTTTTTCGAAAGGATCTATCAGACCTATTGGAAGCACACTAATACTGTTCCATAGGGACCAGAAAATGCCCTGGGAAGAGTACGCACCTGACCCTGAGGAACTTGAGGCAGCTTGGCTGAGCTCACATGCCCAAAATATGGCGAGAGTGCTCTCTGAGGAAGGCCTGGCTCTCACACCCAAAATGTTAGAGAAAGACACCCAGCTAGCCCTGGGGAGAGTGTACTCCTGAACCTGTGGAACCTGAGGAACAATAGGCTGCTGGAAAGCTGGGCTGGAGGCTGACTGTGTGCAGATCAGGGAGGGAAAAAAAGCAAAATCAATCACCCCTCAGCCTGCTACAGCCAGGAACTCCAGCAAAACTGGTTTGGCCAGTTTGAAGCCAGCAAAAAGCTTTTTTTTTAAGTAATTCTTTATTATTTTTATTTTTCTTATTTTTATCTTTCAACTCCTTTTCTCTCTCTCTCTCTCTTTCTTTCTTTCTTTCTTTCAATTATTTCTTCTTCCTTACTTTTCCATTTCATCTCTTCTTCCTTTTTTCTTTGTCCTTTTTTCTTTTTTTTTTAATTCCCACAAGTGAAGCAAAAAAGCAAAAACAAAAACCTGGAACTGAGAAAAGACCAGAGATTGACCCAAAGAAGGGTCATCCCAATAGCTAAGACAGTGAGACAAATTTTACTTTGTATAGAAACCTGAAAGTTATTGCATATTTGTATTATTTTTTCACTATTCTTACATCTTTTATTTTATTAGAATTTTTGTATTCCTCTTCTTTCTGTTTAGTCTTCTTAGCTTGGATGGTTAAATTGTATTGTTTGACTGTTTTTCCTTGTTCTCTCTTTCACAGTGTATTGTTAATTTACTGTCCTTCACTTCACTTGTGTTCCATTAGCACACTACGCAAGGTCCTATACTTCTTATTCTTGTTATCCAGATCACATAGATTTTGTGATATGACTGTTGCTCCATTATTATTGTAAATAATAGCTGTTCCATACAATTGTAAATACTACAGAGCACCCATGCAAAATCTTAGCTCACTTCATGGTTTCCTGAACTTTATTATGACTGTGGTTAACTCTATTCTCTCACACACTACGCCTATTTTCTTTCCTTTAGGCTCACTTTACCTCAGATTCTAATCTCCCACAAGCTCACTGCTTTCTAGATCAAACTCACAACCCTCCCCTCCCCAAAAAGAGACTTATCTTCTTTCCACCCTTTCTAAAAAGTGACTAGTTGGGCAGAATATCATGGTTAACACTACACATAGCCAAAGGATCTCCTATCTCTTCTCTACTGGTGGCTACTGTAAATATCATAGAATACTCTATCGCTGTCTTAAGCCATTTTGCCTCCCCCCTCCAAATGATCACAAAAAAGTGCAGGTGGAAGCTGTGAACACCAGGATACCTGCTGGAAGAGGAAACCCACCAACAAAGGAACCATCAACACATAACAACAGAAGAATGTGAAGGAGGGAGTGCAAGTCACACTAACCACAATCCAGGACATATGTGGAAATACAACAAAATAGCAGAGAAGTTACCCAGACAAAAAAACTGAATAAGAATAAGAGAGAACCCTCAAAACCGTGTACAGAGGAAGAACCAGCTTCAACACAACATGCCTATAGCAGCATAAAAAAATACAAGAAGTGATGGACAGAGTGACTCTCAGTTAATCAGCTGGTGGGAAGTACCCACCAAAGAAAGACCCAACAATAATCAAAATGCAAAGACAAACACAAAGCCAACATAAATGACAGCCCAAGATGAGTGAGCTCGGCAGGTCAAGGAGATTGCACCACTGAATCTCACAGTTATTCCACCATAGAAGTTTGCACCGTAAACCCAAGGAGTGAGAAAAGATAAACTTAAAAAGCCGAGGCTAAAAAGAAGAGTCTCACAAACAACAGGAAGACAGAGAAACAATCCCCAAATGAAAGGAAAGGAGGAAGCCTCAGAAAGAATGCTAAATGAAATAAAGCAAGTGAACTATCAGATATTGAGTTCAAAGCAATTGTTATGAAGAAGCTCAATAAGCTAACAGAGAATTACCAGAAACCACAGGGAAGCTACAATGAACTCACTGCAAACTATATCAACATGAAAAAAAGATATAGAAACTATCAACAAGGGCCAAGAGGAAATGAAGAATACAATTTCTGAACTGAAGAAAACAGTAGAAGAAATCAAAAGCCAGACTAATGAAGCAGAAGATCAAATCAGTGAGCTGGAAGACAGGGTAGAAAAAAAAAAACACCCAGAAAGAGCAAAAAAAGGAAAAGAGGCTCAGAAAGAATGATGAAGGATTAAGGGACATGCAGAACAATATGAAACATAATAATATTTGTATAATATGTATACCAGAAAGAGAAGAAGAAGAGCAAGGGATAGAAAACCTGTTTGAAAACGTAGTGATGGAAAATTTCCCTAATTTGATGAGAGAAAAAGTCACACAAATCCAGGATACACAGAGAGTCTCAATCAAGAGGAACCCAAAGAGGCCCACTTTAAGATAGATTATAATTAAAATGTCAAAATTCCAAGACAAAAAGAGAATCTTAAAGGCAGCATGTGAGAAACAGGAAGTAACATACAAGGGAGCCCCAATAAAGATTGCAGCTGACTTCTCAATGGAAATGCTCCAAGCTAGAAGAGAATGGCAAGGAATATTCCAAATAATGAAAACCAGAGGCCTGCAACCAAGACTACATTACTCAGCAAGGCTCTCAATTGAGATAGAAGGGCAAATAAGGAGCTTCGCAGAAAAAAAGTATAAAAGGATACACCTCGACGAAACCAGCTCTGCAAGAGATGCTAGAGGGCCTGCTTTAAGGAAAGGAAGGAACACAGAGAGAGCACGAGGAGCATGGGTATGAAAATGGCAATGAATAAGTACTTATCAGTAATAACCTTAAATGTAAATGGATTAAATGCTCCAACAAAAGACATAAAATAGCTGAATGAATAAGAAAGCATGACCTGCATATGCTGCCTACAAGAAACCCACCTCAGGACAAAAGACCTACACAGAATGAAAGTGAAGGACTGGAAACAAATTTTCTAAGCAAAAGGACAGGAAAACAAAGCTGGGGCGACAATTCTGAAATCAGACAAAATAGACTTCAAAAAAAAAAGGGACACAAAGAGAGTCCCAGAAGGTAACTACGTAATCTCAAGGGAAGAATGCAACAAGAAAACATAAACATTATAAATATATATTCACTTCACATAAGAGTACCCAAATACATAAAGAAAATCTTGGAAGACTTCAAGAAGGAGGTTGACAACAACACAATTCTACTAGGAGATTTTAACACCCCACTGTCAAAAATGGACAGGTCTTACAAACAAAGTATCAGAAAGATATTGTGCATTGAACAATGCCATAGATGAAATAGAGTTAACTGATTATATATATATGTATATATATATATATATAATCACTTAACTCTAGGATATATATATATATATATATATATATATATATAGGATATATATATATATCCTATATATATATATATATATATATAGGATATATATATATCCTAGAGTTATATATGTATATATCCTTTCATCCCAAAGAAGCGAAATACATACACTTCATACTCTTTTCAAATGGACATGGATCATTTTCAAAGATAGAACACATGATAGGATACCATACAAGCCTTAACAAATTCAAGAAAATTGGAATCATATTAAGCATTTTCTCCAACCACAAGGGACTGAAACTAGAAATTGACCCCAAGGAAAAAAAACAAAACACTCAAAATCATGGAGGTTGAATGGCATGCTATTAAACAATGAATGGAGACAGAATAAAATTAGGGAAAAAATCAAAAGTTTTCCGGAACCAAATGGAAATGAACTCACAACAACTGAAAACTTATGGAACACAGTGAAGACAGTCCTGAGAGGGAAGCTCATAGCAATACAGGCCTACCTAAAAAAGTTAGAAACATTTCAAACAAACAATCTAACCACATACCTACAAGAATTGAAGGAACAACAACAAAGACAACCCAGAGCAAGTAGAAGGAAAGAAATAAGCAAGATCAGAGTAGAATTAAATGACATAGAAAGTAAAAGCACAGTTTTAAAGATCATAAATCCAGGAGCTGGTTCTTTGAAAATATATTTTAAAATGTGACAAGTCTTTAAGAAAGCTAATCAAGAAAAAAAGAGAGAGGACCCAAATAAACACAATCAGAAATGAGAGAGGAGAGATTACAACTAATACCACAGAAATACAAAAGATTGTAAGACATTTCTATGAAGAACTGTTATGACAAGAAATTTGAAAAACCTAGGTGAAATGGATAAATTTCTAGAAAAATATAATCTTCCAAAACCAAATTAAGTAGAAACAGAAAGCCTGAACAGACCAATAACAGCAGATGAAATTGAAGCAGTAATGAAAAAACTCCTGACATACAAAAGCCTTGGACCATGTTGCTTCACAAGAGAATTCTACAAAGCATTTAAGAAAGAGATAACCCCTATTCTTCACAGACTATTCCAAAAAATCCAAAATGAGGCAAGACTCCCAAACTGGTTTTAAGAAGCCAGCATCAGGCTAACCCCATAACCAGATAAAGACACAACAAAGAAAGAGAACTTTAGGGCAATATTGCTGATAAACATACACATTAAAAGCCTCAATAAAATTGGCAAACTGCATCCAACAATATGTTAAAAAGATCATACACCCTGACCAAGTGGAATTCATGCCAGGGATGCAAGGATAGTACAATATTTAAAGATTAATAAATATAATACATCACATAAACAAAAGCAAAGACATTTTGCTTTATCACATGATCATATCAATAGATAAAGAAAAAGTATTTGATAAGGTACAGCTCCCATTTATGATAAAAATACTCAGAAAAGTGGGAATAGAGGGAGCATTCCTCAACCTAATAAAGGCCATATATGAGAGACCAAGAGTCAAAATCATATTCAATGGGTAAAAACTATTTTTTTCCAGTAAGATAAGGAACAAAACAAGGCTGTCCACTTTCACCACTTCTAGTCAACATAATATTGGAAATCCTACTGACAGTGATCAGATGAGAAAAGGGAAAAATGCATCCAAATTGGAAAAGCGGAAACACAACTGTCATTCTTTGCAGATGACATGATAGTGTACATAGAAAATCCTATGTAATCCATCATAAAACACTTCTTGAACTAATAAATGAATTTGTCAAAACAGAGGGGTACAAAGTCAATATCCAGAAATCAAAGGCATTTTTGTATAGCAACAAGGAAACAGCAGAAGCAGAAATCAAGAAAAAACTCCCATTTGATATAGCAACAAGAAAAATAAAATACCTAGGAATAAACCTACCCAAGGAGGTAAGAGACCTGTACTCAGAAAACTACACAACACTGAAGAAAGAAATGAAGGAAGATACAAATAAATGGAAACATATACTGTGCTCATAGATTGGAAGAATTAACATCATCAAAATGTCTATACTACCCAAAGAAATTTACACATTCATTGCAATATATATTAAAGTATCAATGGCATATTTCACAGACATGGAACAAACACTTCAAAGATTTATATGGAACCATAAATGACCCTGAATAGCTGCTGCAATTTTGAGAAAGAAGAGAAAAGTAGGAGGGATCATAATACATGATGTCAAACTGTATTACATAGCCACTGTAAGCAAAACATCTTGTTACTGGTGTAAGAACTGACACATAGACTAGTGGAACACAATAGAGACCCCAGAAATAAACTGAAGTCTCTACAGTCAATTAATATTTGACAAAGGGAGCAACAGCATAAAATGGAATAAAAATAGCCCCTTCAACAAATGGTGTTGGGAGAGTTGGACAGATACATGCAAAAAAAAAAAAAAAAAATGAAACTAGAGCACCATCTTATACCATACACAAAAATAAATTCAAGATGGATAAAGGATTTAAATGTAAGTCATGACACCTTAAAGTCCTAGAGCAGAACACAGACAGGAAAATCTCAAACACTTCATGCAGCAATATTTTCACTGATATGTCCTCTAGAGCAAGGGACTTAAGGGAAGAATAAACAAATGGGATGTCATCAAAATAAAAAGCTTCTGCATGGCTAAAGAAAACTATTAAAATAAAAAGAGAACCATATGGGGAAACATATTTGCCAGTGATACCTTAAACAAGGGTTTAATCTCCAAAATATATAAAGTCACAGGACTCCACTCTAAAAAGACAAACAACCCCATTAAAAATGAGCAAAAGACTTGAATAGACACTTCTCCAAGTAGGGCATACTGCATGTCCAGAGACACATGAAAAGATGCTCAGTATTACTAGCTATCAGAGAGATGTAAATTAAAACACAATGAGATACCACTGTACACTGGTGTGAATGGCCATCATAAACAAAGCAACAAACAAGTGTTGGATAGGTTGCAGAGAAAAGGGATCCCTAGTGCATTGTTGGTGGGATTGCATAATTGTACAACCACTATAGAAAACAGTATGAAATTTTCTCAGAAAACTGAAAATGAATCTGCCTTTTAACCCAGCAATTCTACTGCTAGGATTATATCCTAAGATCCCTGAAACACCAATCCAAAAGAACCTATGCACCCCAATGTGCAGAGCAGCACAATTTACAATAGCCAAATGCTGGAAGCAACCTAACTGTCCATCTGTAAATGAATGGATCACAAAACTATGGTACATTTACACAATGAAATTCTATGCAGCAGAAAGAAAGAGGGAGCTCATACCCTTTGCAACAGCTTGGATGGAGCTGGAAAGGATTATGCTAAGCAAAACAAGCCAGACAGTGAAAGACAAATACCATATGATCTCACCTTTAACCGGAACATAAACAACAAAACAAAGAAACAAGCAAAATATAACCAAAGACACTGAAAGAGGACACACTGACAGTGACCAGAAGAGAGAGAAGAGGGAATTTCAGGGGAGAATGGGAAGGGTTTACAGGAACAAATTTAAAGGACACATGGACAAAAACTAGGGGGAGTGTGGTAATGGGAGGGAAGTGGGGAGGGTTGGGTGGGTGGGTTGGAATTGGGGTAAATGGCAGAAAAGTACTTGAATAACAATTAAAATTTAAAAAATCATAAAAAGTGAGAAAAATAAAGGCAATGGGGAAGACCCACTACGTGCCAATCAATGTGCTTATTGCAAAGTGGAGGGCCATTGGAGAAAGTATTGCCTGGAACTCAAAAATAAATATAAAAATGATAAAAGCCTTTGGCAAGTAATGCTAGAAAGGAAAAATGAGTCAGGAGCTCGAGGGGTCCCCCTAGATATCTCCTAACCTGATACGGACCCTGGCTTGTGGGGTTCGCAACATTGTCATTGGGGTGAAACATTCACATGGACTACTGAGTCCTGTGGAGGAAAAGGGCAGGCAGCTTCATTCTCAAGAGGAGCCAAAAGCTGTGGCCTCTGCCAAGATAGGCCTTTATTTCTTTTTCTGGGCACATTACATGATGGTCTTCATTTACTATGCATAGGTTGGCTTCAGGTGGTTACCTTTTACAGAAAACAAAAGAGCCAATGGTGCTAATCACATCACAGAGGAGGGATATTTGCAAATGAAAAGGGAAAAGTGGTTGAACCGGTTACACTCCATACTGGTATTTTAGCATGGACTTTAGGAAGTTACCATAAGCCCTTGCTATCTCAATTCAGGGTGAGGGAGTTTTAGCAAAAGCAAGTCTCAAAGCAGCCTAGGTAAATTGCAGGCCTGATTCACCATGGGAGGACCTATCCATGGGTGTGGATCCTGTGCATCTCCCAGTAGGAGCTGGGCTCACACCATGCAGAACGGTCTCTTACACCAACCTATTACCCTTTCCCACAGTAGCATCAGATACAGCTGGCAGTGGGGAACAAATTAATTGATTTCCTTGTAGACACAGGAGCTACATTCTTGATACTAAATATAAAACTAACCAGTAATACTTCAGCTGCAATAATAGTTACTGGAGTGACCAGACAATTACAAAAACAAGCATACCTTCAACTTTTGGGATGCCAGCTTAGGGATCAAAACTCATGCATAGCTTTCTCTGTATGCCAGGCTTCCCTATTCTATTGCTAGGCCAAACTTTATTTTGTAAATTGCTTGCACAAAGAGCTTTTTCTTCTGAGAAGCAGTAATCATGTATAAGAGTCCTGCTGTAACATGCTGTCCAAGTTTAGGCACTCCTTATTTACCTTGAAAGACCAAGAGGTGACCTCTTCCTACATGAGAGTCTATGAGTAGGTTTGTCTAGCTGTTCAGGACAATGGAACCCCAGGCAGAGTGCTCAACATCTAAACAGTAAAAAATAACCTAAAGGAAGGAGTGCAGGTCCCACAGAAGAAATAATAGCCACTTAAAATGCAAGTTTTAGAGGGAATTCAACCAATATTACAGATGTCCTTAAAATTAGGATTAATTCAGCCATGCCATTATCTCCATAACACTCCCATTTTGCCAGTCAAAAAGACTCACTCTGACAAATATTGATTTGTACAGGATCTTAGGGCTGTCAATGACATTGTCCAGTGCATTTATTCTACTGTGCTCAACCATTATACATTTCTGGCCACAGTGCCTGGGAATAGCAAAAATATTTCAGTCCTAGAGTTAAAGGATGCCTTTTTCAGCATCCCAATAGATGACCAAGCTCAACTACTATTTGCCTTTGAATGGCAGGATCTAGAAACTAAAGCCATACTACAATATGGTTGGACTATGTTGCTGTAAGGATTTAAGAAATCCCAGGTTATATTTGGGGAAATATTAACAAAAAACTCAAGAGATATTTGATTTAAATCAGAAGTTCATCTATTATGCATAGATGACTTACTGAAAACTAGAAATACTTTCAAGGGCTGTTTGCTCAATACCATCACATTAATGAGTCATTTGGCAAAAACAGGATATAAAATATCACATGACCCAAATTTGTGAATAGGAAGTGGCATACCTGGGATTCCAATGGAAAGAGTTCTCTCGGAGCTTCTAACACTGATAAAAAAAATCAAGACATTGTTACAAGTAAAACCCAGAGGACTGGAGGCAGCTTCATGGATTCTTAGATATTACAGTGTTCTGCCAAATTTAGATTATAATCTTTGGATTTATAGTAAAACCATTGTATGATTCTTTGAAAGAATTAAACTCCAAAGCTTTTTTATTTATTTATTTATTTATTCATTTATTTATTTATTTATTTTTTTTTTCAATGTGCGGTTGCTGGGGGTCATGGCCTGCAACCCAGGTATGTACCCTGACTGGGAATTGAACCTGTGACACTTTGGTTCGCAGCCCACGCTCAATCCACTGAGCTATGCCAGCCAGGGCAACTCCAAAGCTTTTAAATGGAGAAGAGATGCCAGGTGGCATTTAATGCCTTGAAGAAAAAACTAGTTTTAGCTCCTACACAAAATTGCCCAGTTTACAGAAAACTTTTAAATTTTACACTCATGAGGACTTCCAGCCAAGATGGAGGCATAGGTCGACACACTGTGCCTCCTCACACAATGAAAAGAAGGACAACAACAAGTTAAAAACAAACAAACAAACAAAAAAACACAACAGGAACTGACAGAAAATCAAACTGTGTGGAGGCCCGACAACCAAGGGGTTAAAGAAGAGACATTCAGGTCCTGGCTGGCATAGCTCAGTGGATTGAGTGCCGGCTATGAACTAAAGTGTCGCAGGTTTGATTCCCAGTCAGGGTACATGACTGGGTTGCAGGCCATGACCCCCAGCAACCGCACATTGATGTTTCTCTCTCTCTCTCTCTCTCTCTCTCTCTCTCTCTCTCTCTCTCCCCCTTCCCTCTCTAAAAATAAATAAATAAAATCTTTTTAAAAAAGAAGAGGCTGCATGGAAGATAAAATTTAAAAAAAAAAGAAGAAATATTCATCCAGATGTGGGAGAGGACAATGGGGGGAAAGAAGGGAAAGGTTTTCAGGAACAATGATAAAGGACACATGAACAAAACCAAGTGGGGGGTGGAAGCAGGAGAGAGAGGCAGGGATGGTTGGGGTGGGGGTAGTGCTGGCTGGTAAATGCAGACAACTGTACTTGAACAACACTAAAATAATTTTTAAAAATAATAAAAATTAAAAAAATTATCTAAACAAGAATAAGAAGAAGCAGTCATCCAGATATGTAGGAGGGGCAGAGACAGGAAGCCTGGTCAGAGATGATGCTCAGCAAGGCAGTGGCTGGAGGACAGGACAAGAAAGGTGGCAGCTAAAAGACCAGGTGAGGTGGTGTCTGGTGGACTGGGAGGCCCCACATATGTGTGTGGATAAACTGGAAGGAACAACTGAGGAGCAAGACAGACCATACAATTGAGAGTTCCAGTGTGGGGAAATAAAGCCTCAAAATTTCTCACTGAAAACACCTGTGAGGGTTGTGGTGGCAGGAGAAACTCTCTGCCTCACCGGAGAGTTCACTGTTGAGACCCACAGGGTTTTAGAATGTACACAAATCCACCCACCCAAGAATCAGCACCAGAAGGGCCCAACTTTCTTGTGGGTAGCAGAGGGAGTGACTGAAAGTCATTTGAGAGCCAAGCAAGCAGCACTGTTCCCTCTCAGACCCTTTCCCCATATACAGTGCCACAATGCAGCAGGGTGGGTAGCCCCACCCTGGTGAATACCTAAGGTTCCACCCCTTACTGCATAACAAGTTAATGCCCAGACAAAAGTGGCCCAAACAAAAGAACGGATCAAAGCTCCAGAAAAAATACAACTAAGAACAAAGAGATAGCCAACCTATAAGATGCACAGTTCAAAACACTGGTAGTCAGGATGCTCACAGAATTGGTTATGGTCACAAAACAGAGTAAAGAGTTAAGGCAATGGAAAGTGAAATAAAGGAAAATGCAAAGGGAACCAGTTGTGAAGGAAAGGAAAGAGGGACCCAAATCAATGAGTTTGGACCAGAAGGAAGAAATAAACATTCAACCAGAACCGAATGAAGACACAAGAACTCAAAACAAAACAAGGAGAGGCTTAGGAACCTCCAGGGCAACTTTAAATGTTCCAACATCCCAAGCATAGGGGTACCAGAAGGAGAAGGAGAAGAACAAGAAATTGAAAACATATTCCAAAACATAATGTAGGAGAACTTCCCCAATACGGCAAAGGAAATAGACTTCCAGGAACTCTAGGAGACTCAGAGGGTCTCTGGAAGCTCAGAGAGTCCCAAAGAAGTTGGACCCAAGGAAGCACACACCAAGGCACATCATAATTACATTACTCGAGATTAAAGATGAGGAGAGAATCTTCAAAGCAACAAGAGAAAGGGAGAGAGTTACCTATCCAGGAGTTCCTATAAAACTTTCAGCTGATTTCTCAAAAGAAATCTTACAGGCAAGAAGAGTCTGGAAGGAACTATTTATATTCATGAAAAGCAAGGACCTACATCCAAGACTGCTCTATCCAGCAAAGCTTCCATTTAGAATGGAAGGGCAGATAAAGTGCTTCCCAGATAAGGTCAAGTTAAAGGAGTTCATCATAACCAAGCTCCTATTATATGAAATGTTAAAGAGACTTGTCTAAGGAAAAGAACAAGATCAAAAACTATGAAGAATAAAATGACAACAAACTCACAACTATCAACAACCAAACCTAAAAAAAAAAAAATGAACTGAGCAAGCAACTAGAACAAGAAGATATTCATAGAAATGGAGATCACATGGAGGGTTATCAGTAGGGAGGGGGAGGGGGAGAATGGGGGAAAGCTACAGGGAATAATAAGCATAAATAGTAGGTATAAAACAGACAGAGGAGGTTAAGAACAGTATAGGAAATGGGACTGGAAAGCATTGTGCTAAGTGAAGTAAGCCAGGTGGTGAGGGACAAATACCATATGATCTTACCTTTAACTGGGACATAATCAACAACAACAAAAAGCAAACAAATTATAACCAGAAACATTGAATTTAAGAACAACCTAACAATAGCCAGAGGGGAGGGGGGAAGGGACAGTGGGGAGAGGGGTTTTCAGGAACTACTGTAAAGGACACATGGACAAAACCAAGAGGGAGGGTGGAAGCAAGGGAGGGAGGTGGGTTTGGCTGGGGTAGAGGGGAGTGGTGGGGTGAAAACACAAACTGTAAGTGAACAATAATAAAGTAGTTAAAAACAATAATAAAATTCAATAATATCTTGAAAAAAAAGAATAATTAAGAAATGGAAAAGCCAAAGAACTTTTATGTATGACCCATGGACACGAACTAAGTGCAAGTATGAAGGTTGGAGGGGGTGCAGAGCAGAGGGGAATAAAGGCGGAGGGGATGGTACAACTGTAACAGCATAATCAATGAAATATACTTAAAAAATAAAAAAAAAGTTTTACACTCATGAAAGGCAAAGAATTGAACTGGGGGTGCTAACCAAAACTGGGAAACTCCCCTCAAACCATAGACTACTTCTCAAAGAAGTTGGACCACATCATAAAGAGATGGCTGACATGCCTCCAGGCAGTAGCTGCTTCTTGCAACATGTTACAGGAAGCAGAGAAATTCACTCTGAGGAAGCCTACTATGGCATTTTTACCACACCAGGTTTTCACCCTATTGGAACAGAAAGGAGGCTATTGACTAATGGCAGGTTACATGGGAAAATATAAGACCCTTTTATTAGCCAACCCAAATGTTACAGACTACCACTACCTTAAACCTGGCCACTCTACTCCCAGACTCTAATGGAGGCTCAGACCTCCAGCAGGATTGCTTGGAAAGTATTGACCAGGTTTATTCCAGCAGACCACATCTATTGGACCAGGTTCTGACAGAACCTAACTAGGAATTATATACAGATGGAAGCAGCTTCATGAAGAATAGTCAATGATGAGCTGGGTACACATTGAACACCACAATCAAGATCAAGCCCTTGCTGTAGGAACCTCCTTGGCACAAAAGGCTGAACTGATAGCGCTCACCAGAGACTTAGAATTATCCCAGGGAAAGAATATTAACATCTACATTGATTCTAAATATGACTTCATGGTAGTCTATGCCCATGGAGCAATACTGAAAGAAAGAGGGTTCTTAACCTTGGGGAATAAGTACATCAAACATAGAAAATATATTTTACAATTGCTAGAAGCAGTGAATCTGCTAAGCCAGATTGCCATAATGCACTGCCTACAACAGTACATTATAAAATAAAAAATACCCTGTTAAAAATATGCTAGTAAGCACATTTGAAATGGGCACTCTCTGTTGCTTTGCTCTGAATTAGTATAACACCCAGAAGTAGGCTTAAATTAAGCCTTTTTTGAAATAGTTTATGGGATACCCTTCCAAGTTTCCATTTTAGGAATGTCCTTTTTATATTTAGAACATTAATCAAAAATTAAACAACATGTACTACACCTAGGGCTAACACTAACAGTTTGCTCATTGCAGGTACCCCTACCCACCTGACTAGCCCTTACACTCATTCCAGCTGGGATACCAAGACTTGGAAGACTCAAGGTCCTGAATGGCAACTAGCTAAGCAATGAATATCCTTCCAACAACACAGTCTTCCCTAAAACTCATGAAAATTAAGCCTTAGATCCACCATACACAGATAAGTGGGCAACATCTAAAACGAACTTGAATCTTGCTGTTGCTGTTGATAGTGAAAGGGAAAGCTGGACATGAACTCCTAAAGGATATTTAAAATTCTTTTTTGGAAAGGGACAGCAGCTCCCAAAGCTAAGTAACAATGTTACTTTTTAAAATTTTGTTCTCTTTTCTGCATTTCCTACACAGTGGCTTTCTTAGCAAATTTATTCTGCTATGGGGGGTTGCATCCCAAAGTCTTGTTCCAGGTTAGACAATAGGGATCCTTTAGTGCCTCTAGTTTCTGAGTCCTCATTAAACACTTGATTTTCTTTTGTCTTGATAATATATCTCACTTTGAAAGTCCATCTGCAACACTGTCTCTTGAAACATGGAGCAATCTTTCAGCTTTGCTTGTACATCAGTGCCATCCTCGAGACACTGCATATGCTGCCTTCTTAAGACAGTAATCCTCCCTTATGTAAAGCCTTCTTCCGATTCTTGACTGCCCCCTCCTTTGTTATATAGTAAGAATCTCTAGACTGGGAGATAGGTAGGACTATTCCTTTTGTCAACAGGAAGAAACTACAGAAAAATAAGACCTTCATCCATTCTTGTAAGATTATAAGGGCCCAGAATTTTGAAGGAGGGAATTGTTACTATAAAACAGCCAGTCAGAGGAATCTTCTCCTATTGGCCAAGATGATGGCAGTGGGGGGTTCTTCTGAAGCAGGAGACAGCATAGGAAGAACTCTGAGGCTGCAATACTATCACTGGACAGCATTTAGCACCCTGGTTGCCAGGAAACACCTTTTACCAGTTAGGTAGAATAAATAGTAAACCGAGGCAGGGAGGAAGAAGGAGACAAGTCTCACATGCTAACCCAGCAGTCCTAAGCCTAGTCTGATAATATTGCCAGGTGTTCCAACATCACAAGAAACACTATATTGGCAAGAAAGAAGGAAAGTCCTTGAAATTCTATGTAACATTTCCACTATCTGGGAAAGAAAGCCTTGAAACTGTGCTTTCATCCCAAGGCCTGCATGTGGGAGAGGGTCTCCAGTGCCCAAACAAAGGGCTCACAAAACAACTTTGGTTAATTGCCTACCTCTGGTCATTATCTGTTTAACAGGGAGTCCCTGGTGCTTACAGAAAGAGCCCATAAATAACTTTGGAAAGTGCCCCAATTTTAATTAACTGCCTCCTGACATGTATTTGTCTTACAACAGGATGACCAAATGGAGTCTGGAGCGAGATAAAAATTCTGACTGACAGACCCCCATTCATCCCTAAATTTGGGTAGTCACATTTCCCCAGGAAAGCTGGCACCACATTTACCCATTAATCAATACTCAACTTTTTTCCCTCCTATCCCACCAACTATATAAGTCCTGAGAACCAAAGAGACTCTGACTCTCCCTCTCTCTCTCTCTCTCTCTCTCTCAGGGGCTCAGGGTGCTCTTGGCTGTCAGGCTACAGGGCCTCTGGCCACCTGGCCTTAAGCTGCCCAGGAGCTTGTGACCCTGATCTTCAGCCACTCTTGTTTTTCTCACCCTGCTTTGCCCTGAAACTTTCTCTTTCACCCCCTACTCTACCCAGTTCTATTCTCTTCCATGGAAAGGGGCCACTAATAAACTGATTACATATTACTAGATTATCTGATATGTAATTCTTTACATGCATCCGCAAAAAGAACCAGGTCTCTTTCATCAACACTTCCACTGAATGAGCTGAACACTACATATGAATAGATGGGGCCTGAGAATGCCAAAAGCTGTGAAGATGAATGGGTATGGCCCTGAGCATGCCAAAAGCTGAAAAGAAAACTGAATCAAGAAAAAAGCCCTCCCCTCCCTATCCTTATAAAAACTGCAGATTGAACAGGAGGATCAGATGATCTTTGAGATGGAAATCCACCATTCTCCCAGGTTGTGCAACACCTGCATAAACCTCCTTCCTTTTTGCAGCAACACCTGCTTCACAAGTTTGGCTTTTTGTGATGACAGGAAGCCAAACCTCTGTTTTTGTTTGGTTATAATAAAACTGCATGGTTCTACGCTCCAAGTGCAGAGACCACATGCTCTACCACTATTGACATGAAATCAGCTATGAAAGGTGATGATCAGTTTTGTGAAAGAGTCTCTTTGAATGTGAGAATAAGAGGATTCAACCATGTTCTATGAATAACTGATGATTTTTAATTTTTTAGTGGTAATGTGTGCTTTAAAAGAATTATTTTGAAATAAATTTGAAAAATAAAATATGCTTTCTAGAAATGTCTACAATAATCTTGTGCAAAGAGGGTCAAAAAAAGATAGTAGCACAAAGATTGGAGGGCAAAGGCAAAGATCATAGCACTGAAAAGCTTTGAAGGGATAGCACATATGTATTGAGTAGAAGGGAGACATGAAATGAACAGGATATTTAAGATGCTTTCAGACACTTTTCAGGTTATTGGCCTATATAATGAAAGATGCTGAAATAAATCCCATGTTGAATATTATCAAATGTGCAAAGCATAGAACACTCAAGTTTTTTTCCTCTTGTTCTTTTTTCCTTGTCCTTTTGATCTTTGTTTTCTTCCAACTTCTCTTCTTTCCTTTTTCTTGTAGTTTTACTCCTTGTATTTCTCTTGCCTTTATTTTTACTTGTGCCAGTCACTGTTCTAGGCAATGGCGATTTATTGGTAGAGAATATAAAATAAAGCATACCTATTTTTATAGTTTACTTTCACTATAGAGATGACAGATAAATAAATTAGTAAATAAACTAATTTTAAAAACTAGTAACCAAATTTCAGGCACTGACAGAGTTCTAAATAAAAAATTTTAAAAAAGGGTAAAACATATGGTAACAAAAATGATAGGTGTGGCTGTTTTAGATAAAATAGTTGGGAAAATACTCCTTGAATTTCAGTTATAAAGTCTCCAGAGTTGCTAATGTATAGTCATATATTTGCCAAGTATGAATTAATGGATCTTGACCGGTTTTCTCTTATTTTCTTTTTCTTTTTTTTATTGTTGCTCAATTACAGTTGTTCCCATTTTATTCCCATTATTCTCCTGTGCCTTACACAGCCCCACCTTCAAAGGGCACTTAAAAGACACTACTTAGTAACCACTTTACATCCTTTATGAAAATAGGAATTCATAGATGCCAGAGATATAAAAATAGGTTTAAATATTTAAAAGATATACAGAATAGTAATAACATTGAAATAGCAACAAAAAATCTAATTATGCAAAAATATTAAAGATTAATTTATATATAACTCTAGCAATTGATAATCATGAACACTGCAAACTATCACTATGTATATTTCCATAAGTTGCACCCATTTTATTTATCTACAAGTGTGTACAAAACAAAGAAGGCATTCAACTTATGCAAACATCAGGATTTTTACTAAAATGTGTAATTCCAGCCCTCACTAAATGCTAAAAATCTACACATTTAAGTTAATTAATCCAAATGTTTAGAAAAATTAACTTTCGATATTAATGTTGGTCAAAGGGTATAACCTTCTAGTTATAAAAGGAATAAGTACTGGGGATCTAGTGTCCAGCATGATGATTATGCTCAACAATACTGCACTCTACAGTTGAAAGTTAAGAAAGCAGCAACTTAAATATTCTTACCACAGAAAAAAGAAATAGGTCATGGCCAGGTGGCTCAGTTTGGGGACTGTCATTCTATATACCAGAATGGTGCAGATTTAATCTCTGGTTGGGGTTGCACAGGAGGTAACTGATCAATGTTTTTTCTGTCATCTTTCATCTCTCTTTCACTTTCTCTCTTCCTTCTTCTTGCTCTAAAATAAAAAAAACATATCCTCAGGCGAGGATTAAAAAATAGTAATTAAATTATGTGAAGTGATAGAAGTGTTAACTAATCCTACTGGGGTAATCATTTTTGCAATATAGAAATGAATTAAATTAATACATTGTACACCTTAAAATTACGCAATACTATATGTTGACTAACTCTCAATAAAGATGAGAAAAAATAATGGCAAGTGACTCAGAGAAGAGAGTCACTGGAAGGAAACCCTCATACTTACACAGAATTGAGAGGGTAAAACCAGCCCTCTATTTTTTGAAAACTATTGGAAAATCTGAAATTTGACATTGAAAACACAATTTTCAAGAGGTGTTAGTTAATAGTCTGAGAAAAAAAAGAATGATGGTCATTTTATCAGGAGAATGCCGTGTGCCACAGTGCCCCAACTTGTCTATTCCCATAGGCCATTGGCATACCCCAGAACTCTAAGAAAAGTCATCAGTAAGAAATTAAATATAGAACCCTGAATAACTAGTTTATACAGAATGTATCAAACTGACTTGATTATATTTTTATATGATTTTAATATTTATGCATAATATTTCTAGGGACATCATCTTGGAACAGCTGTCTTAATTAACCCCCCCCCATCCTTTAGTAGGCATTTCTCTTTGTTCTAACTTTTTTTACACACATTTTCATAACAGCATTATTCATGATATCACAAAATTGGAATGGTCCAAAGGTCCATCAGCTGGTGAATAAAATGTGATGTATCCTTAGAACAGAATATTATTCATTAAAAGGTATTTTTTATTGTTGTGCAACTACAGTTGTCTTCATTTACCCCCAAGCCACTCCTCCCTCCAAACACCCTTAATCCTACTACCCCTTGGGCTTTGTCTATGGGTGATGCAGATCCTGGCTGGCAGGATCTGTGTGTGTTGTGGATGCTATGAACAAATACACACGGACTACAGAAATTCTGTGGTGAAAAGGGACTGCGCTGCCACTCTCTAAGTGAGAGAGAGGGCCCTGGCCCCTACCTGGACAAGCTTTTATTGCTTTTCTGGGTACATTACATTGAGGATGATCCTCATTTACTATGCACAGGATTGCTGCAGGTGATTACCTTTTACTGATAACAAAGGAAAGAATGTTACTAATTACTTCAAAGAAAAGGATGTTGCAGACCAAGGGGAAAAGTGGTTGAACCAGTTACACTCCATACTTGGGAGGTTTAGCAAAGATTTTAGGAAGTTAAAGTAAGTACTTGCTGCCTCAATTCAGGGTGAGGGATTTTTAGTAAAAGCAAGCCTCATAGCTGCCTAAGTACAATGCAGGCCTGATTCCCGACAGGAAAACCTCTCCGTGGGCATTGTCCAGTGTGCCAAATCACTCTCCACTGGTTTCCCACATGGAGGCTGAGTTACATTCCCACACCATGTGAAACAGCTTCCTACATGTGAGTCCTATATACTTGTTCCGTGACAACCCTTCCCCTTATTTCCCCAGTTATCTCCCTCCTCCCTCCCCTCAGGCTACTCTCAGTTGATTCTTTATTTCAATGTCTCTGATTATATTTTCCTTGCTTGTGGAATGTGTAAAGGTACCACAGTTTTCTGGATCCACTTATTTACTGATGGGTACTTAGATGTTTCTAGCACTTGGCTATTGTAAATTGTGTGCTATGAACACTGGGGTGCATAGGTTCTTTTAAATTAGAGTTTCAGTATTCTTGGGGTATAATCTCAGAAGTGGTATTACTGGGTAAAAGGCAGTTCCATTTTTAGTTTTCTGAGGAAATTCCATACTGTTTTCCACAGTGGCTTTACCACACTGCATTCCCACCAGCAACAGTGCATTAGGGTTCCCTTTTCTCCGCATCCTACCACTATTGTTTGTTGATTTGTTTATGGTGGAAATTCTGACCAGTGTGAAGTGGTATCTCATTATGAGTTAAATTTGTATCTCTTTGGTGGCTAGTGTTGCTGAGCATCCTTTCATATGTTTCTGGGCCCTCTGTATGTCCTCCTTGGAGAAGTGTCCATTCAGGTCCTTTGCTCATTTTTTAATTGGATTGTTTGTCTTCCTGGAGTGTAGTCCTGTGAGTTCTTCATATTTTTTGGAGATCAAACCCTTGTCCAAGGTATCATTGGCAAATAATTTTCCCATAAAGTTTTTTCCCTTTTCATTTTACAGGTTTTTTTTTCTTTAGCTGTGCAGAAGCTTTTTTCTTTGATGAGATCCCATTTGTTTATTCTTTCCTTTATGTCCCTGGCTCTAGGGGAAATATCAGTGAAAATATTGCTGCATGGGATATCTGAGATTTTTCTGCCCATCTTCTCCTCTAGGACTTGTATCATGTCATAAATTATATTTAAGATTTTATTCATCTTGAGGGGTTTTTTTTGTATATGGCATAAGTTGCTGGTTTAGTATCATGTTTCTGCATTTAGCTGTCCAAATTTCCCAACACCATTTGTAGAAGAGGTTATGTTTACTCCATTTTATTCTTCTGCCCCCTTTTTGTCAAATATTAATCAAACATAGAGACACAGGTTTATTTCTGGACTCTCTATTCTGTTTCATTGATCTATATGGTCTTCTTATGCAAGTACCAGATTGTTTTGATTACAATGGCTGTGTAATATAGCTTGATGACAGATATTGTGATCCCTCCAATTTTGTTCTTTCTCAAAATTGTCATGGCTATTCAGGGTTATTTATGGTTCCATATAAATTTTTGAATTTCTTGAATTGTTTGGAATAGTCTGTGAAAGATAGGGGTTAGCTCTTCCTTAAATGTTTTGTCTGGAAAATATGTCATTGGTATTTTAATAGGGATTGTGTTGAATTCATAAGTTAATTTGTATAATATGGACATTTTGATGATGTTGATTCTTCCAATTCAGGAACATGATATATGTTCCCATTTGCTTCTGTCTTCCTTAATTACTTTCTTCAGTGTTGTTTAGTTTTTTGAACAGAGGTCTTTTACCTGTGTAAAAAGGTTAGGTTTATTCCTAGGTACTTGTTCTTGTTGCTATAGCAAATGGGATTTTTTTTCTTGATTTATGATTTTGCTCTTTTGTTGTTGCTGTACAAAAATGCCTTTGATTTCTGAATATTTACTCTCAACCTTGTTGTTTTGCCAACTTTGAGTTTTAGTAGTATTTTGTTGGAGTCTATAGGTGTTCTATGTACACTATCATGTCATCTGCAAAGAGGGACAGTTTTGCTTCTTCCTTTAAAATTTGTATGCCTTTTATTTCTTTTCCTTGTCTAATTGTTGTGGCTAGGACTTCTAATATTATGTTAAATAGAACTGGTGAAAGTGGACACCCTTGTTTTGTTCCTGATCTTAGCAGAAAAGCATTTAGTTTTTGCCCATTGAGCTGATACTGACAGTAGTTTTCTCCTATACATCCTTTACTAGGTTGAGGGATGCTCCCTCTACTCCCATTTTACTGAGTGTTTTTGTCGTAAATGGGTGTTGTACCTTCTCAAATGCTTTTTCTGTATCTATTGATATGATCCTGTGATTTTTTTAAGTAAAAAGTGATCTTTGTTCAAATGGAAAAACAAAAGGTTAAAGTAGGTCATATGTGAGCTCTCTTGACCTGTCTCTCAAAACATATCCGTAAAGTTAATTATTTATAAAATGTTCCAGAGCCCTAGAAAGGTCAAAACAAATCAAATAAACAAAATATTCAATGGTGTTGCTATTGTTTGAAATATATAATTGCTTGAAAATAAACAATATGGAAATAAAAGCAAATCAGTTATGGGGAGAAAGAACTATTAAGGGTTAAGGGGCAGATTTTAAACTTTAACATACATTCTGCATAACACTGAAGTCATATGTGAATATATTTTTTATGGAGAGTATCTTCAAAACTTTGATTCAGGGACAAACTGAGCAATGGGATTTAAGAAGTAGGAAGGGAATGTACATCTTACTATATGCCATTTTTAATTTTATACAATGTAATATCTATTTAAAATATTAATAAGGTTTTTAAAAATTGAGTGAAGATAGGAGGATATAGAATGACACCATATCATGATGGTGTTTATGCATATTTTGTTAAAAAAATGTACCTGTTAAGCAATGGTGTGTATTGGATATGGGTAATATTTATGTAAGTATAAGTACACAAAAGGAATTGTAAGGATACAAGCCAAAATCATAATGCTTGTTGTCTCAGACAGATACATAGAGGAAGAACAAGTGATAGGAAAGTTGAAATGAATAAAAGAAATTTATCTACAGGACTTTAATACTGAAATAATTGAAAATAGATGAAAATGTTACTATTGCTAATTCTAGATGGTGTACATATGTCTATTTATTATAGCATTCTTTGTGTATCTCTGTATTTTTTAAAATATTAGTAAACAAAGTTGACTTTATGACGCAGAAATTCATTCCCCTTGTCTTCTCACTTCTGTGGTTGACATCTTTTTTAATATGATACATTTGTTATTGATTTGTGAATATTGTGCCATACTTGCATCCCTGGGATGAATTCCATTTGATCATACTGTATGACCTTTTAAATGTATTGCTGAATGTGATTTGCTAATATTTTGTTGAAGAATTTGGCATCTGTGTTCATCAGTGATATTGGCCTGAAATTTTCCTCATTTGTTGTGTCTTTATGTTTTTGGGATCAGCATGATGCTGATTTCATAAAAAGTGTTTGGGAGTACTCCATATTCTTGGATTTTTTGGAATAGTCTGTGAATGATAGGGGTTAGCTCTGCCTTAAATGTTTTGTAAAATTCTCCTGTGAAACCATCTGGTACAGAGCTTTTGTACATGGGGAGTTTTTTTTAATTACTTCTTTGAATTTGTCAGCTGTTATTGGTCTCTTCAGGCTTTCTGCTGCTTCTTCATTCAGTTTTGGAAGATTATATTTTATAGAAACTTTTCCAATTCACTTAGGTTTTCAAACTTCTTGGCATATAGTTTTCATAGTAATTACAATCCTTTGTATTTCTGTGGTATCAGCTGTAATCTCTCTTCTTTCATTTCTGATTGCGTTTATTTTTATCCTCTCTTTTTTTCTTGATGAGTCTGCTTAAAGGCTTGTTGATTTTGTTTATATTTTCAGATAACTAGCTCCTAGATTTATTGATCCTTGAATTGTTTCCTTTAGCCTCTATGTTATTTAAATCTGTTCTGATCTTGGTTATTTCTTTCTTATTATTTGCTCTGGGCTATCTTTGCTCTTGTTCCTTAAGTTCTTGTGGATGTAGTGTTAGGTTGCTTTTTTTTAAATGTTTTTATCTTTTTCAAGTAGTCCTGTATCTCTCTGAACTTCCCTTCAGGACTGCCTTCATGGTGTCCTATAAGTTTTGGGCTGTTATGGGTTCATCTTCATTTGTCCAGAAACTTTTAGATTTCTTCCTTGATCTCATTTATAACCCATTCATTGTTTAGGAATGCCATTCAATCTCCACGAGTTTGAGTGTTTTTGAGTTATTTCTTTGGGATTAGTTTCTAGTTGCAGTCCCTTGTGGTCAGAAAAATGCTTGGTATGATTTCAATTTTCTTGAATTTGTTGAGGCTTGTTTTATGTCCTATCATGTGGTCTATCTTTGAAAATGTTCCATGTTCATTTTAAAATAATTTGCATTTTGTTTCTTTGGCATGAAAGGTTCTATATATATCAGTTAAGTCTGTTTGATCTAGGGCATTGTTCAATGCCACAATATCCTTGTTGATATTTTTATTGGAAGATCTATCCATTGTTGACAGTGAGGTGTTAAAATCGCATAGTATAATTGTATTGCTGCCTATATCTTTGTTGAAGTATTCCAAGATTTCCCTTATATATTTGGATGCTCCTATGTTGGGTTTATTTATGTTTATAATGTTGATGTCTTCTTGATGGATTCTTCCCTTGCATATTATGAAGTGTCTTTCAATGTGTCTTTTTTATGGCTTTTGTTTTGAAGTGTATTTTGTCTGATATAAGTATTGCTACTCCAGCTTTCTATTTCCTGTCTGTTTGCTTGGAATAATTTTTTTCTAAGCCTTCACTTTTAGTCTGTGTAGGATTTTTGTTCTGTGGTGGGTCTCTTGCAGGCAGCATATGTGCAGGTCATGTTTTCTCACACAATCTGCTATCATATGTCTTTTGACTGCAGCATTTAAACCATTTATATTTAAAGTTATTATTGTTAGGTATTTATTCATTTCCCCCCCTTTGGACCTGTGTTCCTCTGTCTCTCATTCTTTTCCTTCCTCTTTAGAGTAGTCCCTTTAGCATGTCTTGTAGTGCAAGCTTGTTGCAGGTGCATTCTTTCAGTCTTCTGGGAAATTCCTTATTTCACCTGCTGTTTTAATTGAGAGCCTACCTGAATGGAGTGATCTCAGCTGCAGGCCTTTTTTTTTTTCATTACTTGTAATATTTCTTGCCATTCCCTTCTGGCTTCTAATGCTTCTTTTGAGAAGTCTGCTGCTAGCCTTATTGGGTCCCCCTTGTATGTTACTTCCTGTTTTTCCCTTGCTGCCTTTATGATTCTTTCATTTTCTTTAAATTTGTTGTCATTTTAATTGTAATGTGTCTTGGAGTGGGCCTCTTTGGGTTCTTCTTGATAGGGACCTCTCTGCTTCCTAGTCTTGTGTGGCTTTGTCTTTCAACAAGTTAGGAAAGTTTTCCATCATTCCTTTTTCAAACAGGTGTTCTATCCCTTGCTCTCTTATTCTCCTTCTGGTATTCCTATTATATCAATATTATTCTGTTCCACGTTTTGCTGCATTTCCCTTAACTGCTCTTCATTTTTTAAGTATTTTTCCTTTTCATGCTCTATTTGTGAGTGTTTTTTTTTTACCATGCCCTCCAGCTTGCTGACTCAGTCCTCTACTTCACCTACCCTGCTTTTGATTTCTTCTACTTGTTCTTCAGCTCAGAGATGTATTCTTCATTTCCTCTTGGCCCTTGTTGATTGTTTGTATGTCATTTTTATGCTGACATAGTTTCCACTAAGTTCCTCAAAACTTCCTTGAAGTTTTTTGTAATTCCCATTGAGCTCATTGAGCTTACTTATAACCATTGTTTTTCCCACAGTAAGCTTAATCTTTTCTGTTCTTATAGTTTATATTTTATTTTTTCTTATATTGCTCCTTATATTTTTTCCGCTTTTTAATTTTATTGTTGTTCAAGTACAGTTGTCTGCCTTTCCTCCTGCCTCTCCCCACCAACCCAGCCATCCCCACCTACCTCCCCTGCTTCCACCCCACCTTGATTTTGTCCATGTGTCCTTTATAGTTTTTCCCGAAAACTTTTCACTCTTTCCCCCTCATTATCCCTCCTCATTCACTCTGGTTACTTTCAGTTTGTTCTTAATTTCAATATTTCTGCTTATATTTTGCTTGCTTGTTTGTTTTGTCAATTAGGTTCCACTTAAAGGTGACATCATATGGTATTTGTCCCTCACTGCCTGGTTTATTTCACTTAGCATAATGCTCTCCAGTTCCATCCATGCTGTCAAAAAGGGTAGGAGATCTTTATTTATTTCTGTTGTATAGTATTCCATCATGTAAATGTATCATAAATACAAGGTGGGCCAAAGACTTAAATATAAGTCATGCCACCATAAAAGTCCTAGAGGAGAACATTGGCAGGAATATCTCAGATATCCCACTCATGAATATTTTTGCTGATATGTACCCTAGAGCAAGGGATATAAAGGAAAGAATAAACAAATAGGATCTCATCCATATAAAAAAAACTTTCTCCACAGCTAAAGGAAACAGAATTAAAATGAAAAGAGAACCAACCATATGGAAAAACATATTTGCCAATGATATTTCAGACAAGGGTTTGATCTCCAGAATATATAAAGAGCTCACACAAATCCACATTAGGAAGACAAAAAAAACTAATTAAAAAATGGGCAAAGGACTTGAACAGACATTTTTCCAAGGAGGACACAGAAAGGATCCAGAGATATATGAAAATTGCTCCGTATCACTAGCCATCAGAGAGATGTAAATTACCACAATGAGATGCCACCTCACACTGGTGAGAATGGCCATCATAAACAAATCAACAAACAAGCATTGGAGAGGATGTGGAGAAAAGAGAACCCTAGTGTACTGTTGTTGGGATTGCAGACTGGTGAATCCACTGTGGAAAACAGTGTAGAATTTCCTGAAGAAACTAAACATGGAGCTGCCTTTTGACATGGCAATTCCCACTGCTGGGATTATATCCTAAGAACTGTGAAACACCAATCCAGAAGAACTTACATACCCCAATGTTCATAAAAGAACAATTTATACTAGGCAAGTGACGTAAGCAACCTAATTACCCATCAGGAAATGAATGGATCAAAAACCTCTTAACCATTGTTTTAAAAACAATATATAATTATGACTTGCCTCTATTTTATTTAGCATTCCTCTGAGTATTCCTCCTTTCCTTTTGATTGGCAGCTGTTTCTTTGCCTTCCCATTATTTGTCGGACTCTTTTTGTTTACTTCTGCTACTTAGATTGATCTGTTTTGACTTTGTGACTTTATGATGTGAACCTCTATGGTAGGAGACTAGTGAGCATCAGTAGTGCAATCTCCTTGATCTCCTGAACTTAATGCTCTGGGGTTGTCCTTTATACTTTTTATGCTGGTTTTTTGGAAGTAATTGGTTTTGATTGTTGTTGAGTCTTTTTTTTTTTGTGGGTCCTTCCCTCCATCTGGTTGACTGAAGTTCACTCAGTCCACCACTCCTTGTGTGCTGTTGTACAGGTGCTGCCAGAAATAAAGCACCTAGCCTACAAAAGCAACCCACACTGGCAAATATAACTGCCCCCCACAATCCCACTATCAACAGCAAATGAACCAGTATTAAATAGGTACAAAGAGATTAAGTTTATTATAAGAGTGGGTATGAGATGACCTACTGAAAGAAAAAAAATGATTTTGGGAGGGTAGAGAGAAGAGCTCTAGTAATAGTTGGTAGATGGAGCAAGGAAATAGAACAGGTAAAATGTACCTCATGAACAAAAAAGGGAGTGAAGAATTTGAAATGGAGTGTGAGAAGGGTACCATACAGTATTATATTTAAATAGAAATTAAAATAATATAAAATAAAATAAAGTGAAAGAAAAGGGAGAAAATTAGTAAATGATTAATAAAAGTATAGGAGCCAAATTGAAGAGAAGGATCCACCACAGTACTAGTGACAACAAATGAGATAAAATTAACACACATGGTGTGGGAATAAGAAGGAAATAAAAAAGAAACAGAAAAGTCTAAGAGATGTTTAGAGGAATGGGAAGTGATTATGAAATGATAGAGAGATTGGAGATACCAAGAGTGAGAAGGAAAAACCATGCTAAGAGATGGAAAAATTAAAATTTGGGATGTAAGAAAAAATTAAAAAAGGAAAAATAGGAGAATAAAGAAAAAATAAAACAGCAGGATGAAAGAAATAGAAGAAAAACAGAAAAGGAAAAATAAAACACATGAAATTAAAATTTGAGATAAAACAATAATAGGAAAGAGCACCAGTAAAATTTTATATTTGAAATATAGGATTAGTGAAGCTCTAGAGAAAACCTTGAAAAAAAAAACAATGCAACAATAACTACCCTACCCACAATCAACTGGCAAAATTTGTTACAGGTGTAGAGAGAACATGGGTATTTTAAGAGCTGGGACAAAGTATGTGAAATGACCTTTGACAAAAATATTCAATTGTCTGGATGGGGGAGAAGTAGTAAGAGCATGGAGTAGAAACAGGTTGTAGCTAGAGAGAAAACCAAATTTGAAATGAAAATATTGAGAGGAAAGAGGATGGTAAAATGGGCTAAGAGAAGGGAGGGGAAAAATACACTATAGTAAAAAATCTAGTGACTTAATATATACAAACTCTCTGGAGAAAAGTGAATGTCATATAGCTATGCAGGAAAGAAAATATTGCCAATCCAGACCACAGTTGCTTTCATCTGGGTAGCCTCATATTTACCACTGTTTTTCTGTTTTGTTTTGTTTTGTTTTGTTTCTTTCTCAATCTGCTTCTGGTGATGTCAGATGTTGACCCTGTCTAACCTTAGGCAGCCTATCTGATACTACCAGTGGCCTGATATCAGAGGCTGTCTATTTCAATTCTTAATCAGGTGACTCTGCACTCAGCAGTCAGGCTTAGATACCATTGGGCAGGGCTATATCTCTTCTGGGATGGGGGTATTGTTTCCTCTCAGGCTGCTGCTGCTCCTCAGAGTGGTCTGCCTGAGAAGGATGGTTACTGTGAATGGGGGTTGGCTCAGAACTGGATCTGGGCAGCTACTCCCCAATTCTCTTGCCAGAGCTTATGTCCCCAGTCTCTCCTCAAGTCTCTCTAGTCTACTCTGCCCTCCTCCTCCTTCCCCAGTGATCTACTACTTCTGGCTATTTCCTTCAGTTGTTCCTCTGGTCACTAGGACTCAACAGTTAGGCTCAAGCACCAAAGAGCCAGGGAAGAGATCCTCCTGGGGTCAGGGCTATTACCTCCCCTCAGTCTACTGCCACTTAGGGGGGAGTGGTCTGCTTTGAGCACAAAGGCTGCTGTCATCTGGGGGATAACTCAGCACCAGGGTCCTGGTGGGCACTCTCTCGGTTCTCTCCCCAAGTCTTCCATTCTTCATCTCTCCTTAGGCATCTCCAGCCCACTCTGCCCACACCTTTGCCAGAGCCCAGGGTAAGTGGCTACAAATGAAAATTTTGTCGTGGCCCTTTTAATGGCCCTTGTGTCTTTAGCCATCTGTCTCCGGCAGAGAGCAACCCTTCCACTTCTTGCTGCTGGTTGTTATCTGTGTACTTTTTGGGCCCTGGTGCTCTAGGCTGGGAACCTTAGCTTAGGGTTTAGACCCCAGTCTTTCCAGGAGATCCAATATGCCACTTAATTATCCAGCCAGTGCTGCCACCTGTGGGCACCCAGCCAGCCCTCTCAAGTTTCTAGCACACCTTACCAGTTAGGCTATGAAGAAGCTGGTACCTCTGTCCAAAGTTCTATGTTTCTCTCTGGCTATTGCTCAGTTTGTTTGTTCTGGGTGTTTTCTCCACAGCTGAGTTGTAATTTCAGACTGGACCTGGGAGGGGGTCAGTGTGACTTCCATTCAATCCTGCGCTATCTTTGCAAACTGATCATGTGATTTCAACCTTTCCTTTGGTTTATGGGATGTATTAAGTTTACTGATTTGTAAATTTTGTACCATCCTTGCATGCCTGGGATGGATCCCACTCGATCATGGTGTATGATCTTTTTAACATATTCCTGGATACAATTCACAAATATTTGTTTGAAAGCTTTGGTGTCTGTGTTCATCAGTGATATTGGCCTATAGTTTTCTTTCTTTGTTGTATCTTTATGTGATTTTGGAATTGGGATGATGCTGGCTTTATAAAAAGAGATTGGGAGTCTTCCACCTTCTTGGGTGTTTTGGATTAATCTGAGAAATGTAAGCGTTAGCTGTTCCTTAAACATTTTGTAAAATTCCCCTGAGAAACCATCTGGTCCAGGCCTTTTGTGTGTTGGTCCCTTTTTTTTTTATCACTGCTTTGATTTCATCATCTGGTATTGGTCTGTTCAGGTTTTTGCTTCTTCTTCAGTTTCAGGAGACTATATTTTTCTAGAAATTTGTCCTTTTCACCCTGGTTTTCAAATTTCTTGGCATGTAGTTTTGTATAGTAATTTATTACACTCCTTTTTATCTCTCTGGTATAACTTGTAATCTCTCCTCTTTCATTTCTGGTTTTATTTTGTTCCTATCTCTTTTTTTTCTTGATGTATCTGCTTAATGGCTTGTCAATTTTGTTTGTCTTTTGAAAGAAGCAGCTCCTGGATTTGTTGATCCTTTGTATTGTTGTTTTAGTCTCTATGTCATTTAATTCTGCTCTAATCTTGGTCATTCCCTTCCTTCTACTTGCTCTGGGCTTTGCTTGCTTTTATATTCTTCCACTTCTTGTAGTTCTAGGGTTAGATTGTTTATTTAAAACATTTCTATCTTTTTTAGGTATACATGTATCACTCTGAATGTCCCTCTCAGGACTGCCTTCTCTGTGTCTTATAAGTTTTGGACTGTTGTGTGTTTTCATTTGTGTCCAGAAACTATTTGAGTTCTTCCTTGAGCTCATTCTTAACCCATTCATTGTTTGATAGCATGCTATTTAATCTACATGAATTTGAATGTTTTGAGGTTTTCCTTGAGTTTGGTTTCTAGTTTCAGTATCACATGATCAAAGAAAATTCTTGAAATGATTTCAATTGTATTGAATTAGTTGAGGCTTGTTTGGCATCCCATTCTGTGGTCTGTCTTTGAAAGAGCTCCATATAAATTTGAAAAGAAAATATACTTTGCTTCTTTGGAATGTAAGGTTCTATATATACCTGATAAGTCCATTTGATCTAGGGTATTTTTTCAATGACAAAATATCCTTGTTGATATTTTGATTGGAAGATCTATCCATTGTTGACAGTGGGGTGTTAAAATCACATAGTGTAAGTATGTTGCTGTCTATAACTTTCTTGAAGTACTCCAAGATTTCCCTTATATATTTGGATGCTACTATGTTGGGTGTATACAAGTTTACAATGTTTTTGTCTTCTAGATTAATTGATCACTTGCATATTATGAAGTGTCCTTCAGTGTCTATTTTTATGGCTTTTGTTTCCAAGTATATTTTGTCTGATATAACTATTGCTACACCAGCTTTTTTTTTTTTGGTCCATTTGCTTGGAATATTTTTTCCAAGAATTCACTTTCACTCTGTGTAGGTCTTTTGTTCTGAGATGGGTCTATTGTAGACAGCATATGTGCAGGTCATGTGTTCTTATGCAATCTGCTTCGTGCTGGCTTCATGAAATGAGTTTGGGAGTCTTCCATCATTTTAGAGTTTTGGAATGGTCTGTGAAGGATAGAGGTTAGCTCTTCCTTAAAGGCTTTGTAGAATTCTGCTGTGAAACCATGTGGTCCAGGAATTTTGTGTGTCAGGAGTTTTTTTGATTACTGCTTCAATTTCATCTGCTGTTGTTGGTCTGCTTAGGCTTTCTGCTTCTTCTTCATTCAGCTGTGGAAGATTATATTTTTTCTTGAAATTTCTCCAGTTCACTTAGGTTTTCAAATTTCTTGGCATACAGTTCTTCATAGTAATTTCTTACAATCCTTTGTATTTCTGTGGTATCGATTGTAATCTCTCCCTTTTCATTTCTCATTGTGTTTATGTGGGCCCTCCCTCTTTTTTCCTCTATGAGCCTGCTTGAAGGCTTGTTGATTTTGTTTATCTTCTCAAAGAGCCAGTTGCGGGATTCATTGATCCTTGGATCCCTTTTAGTCTCTATGTTGTTTATTTCTGCTCTGATCTTGGTTATTTCCTTACATCTACTTGCACTGGGCTGTCTTTGTTGTTGTTCCTTGAGTTCTTGTAGGCATAGGTGTAAGTTGTTTGTTTGAAATGTTGCTATCATTTTTAAGTAGGCCTGTATTGGTATGAACTTCCCTCTCATGACTGCCTTCACTTGTGTCCCATAAGTTTTGGGTTGTTTTGAGTTCATTCTCATTTGTTTCCAGAAACTTTTTGATTTCTTCCCTCATCCCACTGTTGACCCATTCATGATTTAATAGCATGCCATTCAACCTCCATGAGTTTGAGTGCTTTGGGTTTTTTTTCCCTTGGGGTTGGTTTCTAGTTTCAGTCCCTTGTGGTTGGAGAAAATGCTTGATATGATTTCAATTTTCTTGAATTTGTTGAGGCTTGTTTTATGTCCTACCATGTGGTCTATCTTTGAAAATGTTCCCTGTGTAGTTGAAAAGAATGTGTATTTAGCTTCTTCGGGATGAAGGGCTCTATATATGTCAGTCAAGTCCATTTCATCTAGGGCATTGTTCAATGCCACAATATCTTTGTTGACATTTTGTTTGGAAGATCTGTCCATTTTTGACAATGGGGTGAATAAATCTTCTACTGTAATTGTGTTGCTGTCAATACCTTTCTTGAAGTCCTCCAAGATTTTCTTTAGGTATTTGGGTTCTCCTATGTTGGGTGCATATATATTTACAATGGTTATGTCTTCTTGATGGATTCTTCCCTTGAGTATTATGAAGCGACCTTCTGAGTCTCTCTTTATGGCCCTTTTTTTGAAGTCCATTTTGACCAATATGAGTATTGTGACCTCGGCTCTTTTTTTTCTGTCCATTTGCATGGAAAATTTGTTTTTAAGCCTTTTACTTTCAGTCTGTGTATGTCTTTTGTCCTCACCTGCATCTCTTGTAGGCAGCATATGTGTGGGTCATCCTTCTGATCCATTCAGCTACTCTATGTCTTCTTTTGGAGTGTATAATCCATTTATTTGTAAGGCATTTAATTATCGATAGGTACAGATTCATTGCTATCCTCATACCTGTGTTCCTCTCTCTCTCTCTGTCTTTCCCTTCCCCTCCTTAAAGCAGTCCTTTTAGCATGTCTTGCAGGGTTGTTTGGGTGGTGGTGTATTCTTTTAGAATTCTTTTGTCTGGGAAGCTCCTTATTTGGCCTTGATCTTGCTTGAGAGCCTTACTGGGTAGAGTAGCCTCAGTTGCAGGCCTCTGCTTCTCATTACTTGAAATGTTTCTTGCCATTCTCTTCTGGCTTATAGTGTTTCCACTGAGAAGTCAGCCGCAATCCTTATTGAGGCTCCCTTGTATGCTACTTCCTGTTTCTCACTTGCTGCCAAAGATTGTCTCTGTCCCAAAAATGGGATTTTGCCATTTTAATTATGATGTGTCTTGAAGTGGGCCTCGTTGGGTTCCTCTTGCTTGGGACTCTCTGTGTATCCTGGATTTGTGTGACCTTTTCTCTCATCAAATTAGGGAAGTTTTCCATCACTACCTTTTCAAACAGGCTTTCTATCCCTTGCTCTTCTTCTTCTCCTTCTGGTATCCCTATTATAAGGATATTATTATGTTTCATATTGTCCTGCATGTACCTTAATCCCTCGTCATTCTTTCTGAGCCTCTTTTCCTTTTCCCACTCCTTCTGGGTGTTTTTTTCTACTTTGTCCTCCAATTCGCTGATCCAATATTCTGCTTCATTGGTCCTGCTTTTGATTCATTCTACTGTCTTCTTCAGTTCAGAAATTGTATTCTTCATTTCCTCTTGGCCCTTGTTGATAGTTTCAATTTACTTTTTATGTTGGTGTAGTTTGCAGTGAGCTTATTGTTGTTTCCCTGTAGTTTCTGGTAATTCACTGTAGCTCACTGAGCTTCCTCATAACCATTGCTTTGAAGTCCATATCTGATAATTGAGTTGCCTCTATTTCATTTAGCATTCTTTCTGAGGCTTCCTCCTTTCCTTTCATTTGAGGGATTGCTTCTTTGTCTTCCCATTGTTTGTGAGACTCTTCTTATTAGCCTCAGCTTCTTAAACTGATGTGTTCTGGCTCCCTGAGTTTATGGTGTGAACTTCTGTGATTTATGGTGTGAACCTGTGAGATTCAGTGGTGCACTCTCCTTGACCTGCCGAGGTCATTGCTCTTTGGCTGTGTTTTAAGTTGGCTCTGTGTTTCTTCTTGGGTTTTGATTGTTGTTGGGTCTTTCTTTGGTGGGTTCTCCCCACCAGCTGGTTAACTGAAGGTCACTCTATCCACCACCACTTGTATTTTGTTGTGCCCGGTGTGGGCAGGTTGTTTTGAAGCTGGATCTTCCATGTGTACAAGGTTTTGAAGATTCTCTCTTGTTCTTGTTCAGTTTTTTGTTCTGGGTAATTTCTCTGCTATTTTGTTGTATTTCCAGATAGGTCCTGGATTGAGGTTAGTGTGGCTTGCACTCCCTCCTTCACGTTCTTCTGTTGTTATCTGTTGGTAGTTCCTTTGTTGTTGGATTTCCTCTTCCAGCGGGTATCCTGGTCTTCACTAATTCCACCTACTCTTTTTTGTGATCAGTTTGAGGGGGAAGGCAAAATGTTTTAAGACAGCAAGGGTGTATTCTATGATATTTACAGTAGCAGCCAGTAGAGAAGAGATAGGAGGTCCTTTGGCTCTGTATATTGTTAACCATGATATTCCACCCAAATAGCCACTTTTTAGAAAGGATGGAAATAAGGTAAGACTCTTGTTGTGGAGGGAAGGATTTTGAGTTGGATCTAGAAAGCAGTGAGGTGGTGGGAGGTCAGATTCTGAGGTAAGGTGAGAGTAAAGGATAGAAAAAAGGTGTAGTGTGTGAGAGAATAGAGTTAACCACTACAGTAATAGATTTCAGGAAACCATGAAGTGAGCTAAGATCTGGGAGTGGTGTTGTGTAGTATTTACAATTGTATGGCACTGTTATTTACAAGAATATTAGAGCAACAATCATATGACAGGATCTATGTGATCTGGATAACAAGAATAGGGAGTATAGGACCTTGAGTAGTGTGCTAATGGAACACAAGTGAAGTGGAAGATGGTAAATTAGCAATACAGTGTGAAAGAAAGAACAGGGGAAACCTGTCAAATGATACAATTTAACCAGCCAAGCAAGGAAGACTAAACAGAAAGAAGAGGAATACAAAAATTCTAATAAAATAAAAGATGTAAGAATAATGAAAAAAGATAATACGAATATGCAATAACTGGCAGGTTCTCTGTAATAGCAAAGTGAAATTTGTCTCACTGTCTCAGCTGTTGGGGTGACCCTGCTTTTGGTCCAATGCTGGTGTTTTCACAGTTTCCGTTTTTTTTTGTCTCACTTGGTATTATTTTTTTAAAAGAAGAAGAACAAGGAAGGAAGAAGAGATAGAATGGAAAGAAAGGAATAAGGAACAAAACAAGAAAGAAGGAAAGAGAGGAAAAAGGAATTGAGAGATAAAAAATAATAAAAATTAAAAAGTAAGGAATTACTAAACAAACAAACAAACAAACAAACACCTCTTCCTGGTTTCAAATAGGCCAAACCAGTTTTCCTGGTCTTGCTGGCTGCAGCAGGCTGAGGGTCTACCTGTTTCACATTTCTCCCTTCCTGATCAGCACTCAGTCAGCCTCAGGTGCACTCTCCCCAGAGCCAGCCTGGCACCTCTCCCAGGGGCTTTGGATGTGGGATCCAGACCTTTCTCAGAGTGCACCCTCCCTGGGGTTATGGGTGAGGGCTCAAGGCCTTCCACAGAGTGCACTCTGCCCAGATTGTGGGCTTGGGCACTCGGCCAAGCTGCAGCTGGTCTCTCAGTTTCAGGTGCACACCCTTCTTAGGGCTATGGGAGTGCATGCAGGGCTTTCTGTGCCACCTCAGTAGTGCTGCCAGGCCGGGTGGGGAGTTGGCTTGAGCAACTGCTGCAGGAGAATTTTCCAAACAGTGTCTCTCCTGTCACTTTTTCTTTTTGAGAAATCCCTCCCACTCAAGCCTGCCGCTCCGTACAGTGGTCTGGCCTCTTGCACAGCCCAATTCTCCAGCCAGACTGGGGAGTACCGGTCTGTCAGGGCCCATCATGGCCCACTCTCTACTCTTCCCAGCCGGTGTCTACAAACTCCGTGGGTACTCACAGCCCCTGTGTGTTTGCCACTTAGTCCTTAGTCCCCTCTCTGCGACTTCAACCAGGTCTCTCCTGGTGCGGCTCAAACCTTGTTCGGCCAGGGAGGGAGCCGTTGACCCAGCTCTCTCCCAAGAACCCTGTGGCAGACCCGGTGGGTGCCTGGCCTGGGGCTGCAGCTGCCCTGTTCCCTGCGCTGGTCCCTGGGACCTTATTGTCCTGAAGCACCCTCCTTACTGTCTGGTTTTTCAATGTCCACTACAGTTTTTGGTTTCGCATTTTCATATATGCTGGGGTACTGTTGGCTGTTTGCTCTGTTCCTCCGTAGATTGGCTAGGTTTTTCTCCCTTGGGTAGGGGAAAGTGGAATCCGCTCCCTCCTACCTCCTTGCCATCTTCCTCCTCTGTGCATTGGTGGGAGTTTGTCGCCTCCTCCTTTTTCTCACTGGTGCCTAACAGCTGGAAGGGTAATCACACAAGGGCTGGAGAGGCAGTGGCGGGGACAAGGGCAGCAGCTGCTGCAGCTGCCTCTGGCTGAGGCGCAGTGCCTCCTGCTTCGCCCACTAGCCTGGATCTCTGCCTCACTTGAGAAGCCATATTTTTCTATGTCAAACTTAAGAACTTCTGTTTATCCAAGGACAAAGTTTAGTAAAATTCAATGCGTTCATAGAATCACTGGAAAGGCTGAAAAATATTTACACTCAGATGTATAAATAATATCTTAATATGATGAGAAATGGACCATCTAATTTGAAAATGGACAGTACACTTAAAAATATATTGTATAAAAGTGGGGGTTAAACTTGCAAAAAATATGTGGGAAATTACCTAGTTAAAAGTGAGAATAATTCATTCATAGAAACAGTAGGAAATAGATTTAAAGGATCCAGAAAATGTGGTTAGGTGTGTGGGAGGAGTTTTATAACAATCTATTGGTGACTTTTATTTTCTCATTAAAATAAGAAATAAGGTTATTGACTTGGCATAAAGATAATGGGAGGAAGTGCTGGTGGACTATGAATAAAGAAAATAAAAAACTCACTTACATGAGTGCAAGAAAATTAGAGCAGAAATAAATGACATGGAGGATGGGAAACAATGGAGAATTTAACAGAAAGAGTTGGTACTTTGAAAAGATAAACAAAATTGACAAACCTTTAGTTGCACTAACTGAAAAAAAATGGAGGTCTTAAACAGAATCAAAAATGAAAGAGGAGATATTACAGCAGATACACCCAAATAAAAAAGGATCATAAGAGACTATTATGAGTAATTATGTGCCAACAAATTAAATAAGATAAAAATATGAATAATCCATAAATATACAACCTACCAAAACTGAATCAATACTAAATAGTAACTCAGGACAGAAAAATAACAAATAAGGAGATTGAAACAATAATTAAAACCACCCAAAAATGAAAGCTCAGAACTAGATGGTTCACAGGAATTTGTATTAAATGTTTAAAGAAGAATTACTGCCAACTCTTCTCAAATTCTTTCTAAAAATTGAAGAAGAGGAAATGCTTCCCAATTCCTTTTACAAGGCCAGCATTATTCTAACATCAAAGCCAGATGATAACACATGAAAAAGAAACAGGCCAACATCCCTATGCAAACAGATTAAATAATTCTCAGCAAAATACCAGCAAATTGAATTCAATAGCACATTAAAAAAATAATACACCATGAGCAACTGAACTTTTTCACTGAGATGCAAAGATGAATCAACGTTTGCAAACAAAGTAATGTGATACATTACATTAGTAGAATGAAGGATATAATCATATGATTATGTCAATAGATGCAGAAAAATCATGTGATAAAATTCAATATTTCTTTCTTGATAAACACTCTCAACAAACTTGGTATAGAAGGAATGTACCTCAACATAATAAAGGCTACACATGACAACATTATCATCAGTGATGAAAGTTTGAAAGCTTTCCCTCTGTGATCAGGATCAATACAAGTGTGTAACCACTCTATTCAACACAATAGTGGAAGTTCTAACCAAAATTCTTAGGGAAAAAATTAATAACAGGAATCTAAATAAGACTGAATGATAAAATATTGTCTCTGTTTCAGATTACATAGCTTATATAGAGAGAGCGAACCTTGAAGTTCTGTTCAAAATGGTGGTGTAAGTAGATGCTATGCTCACCTGTTCCCATGACCACATCAAAATAACAACTAAATTATAAAACAAACAACCTGAACACTATCTGAAGTCTAGAGGAACAAAAGTACAACTAATGACTTAAAGAAGAAGTCACTTTAAGACTTGTAGGAGGGGCAGAGATGCAAGACAGGCTAGGCCAACAACTATGTGTGGCAGCTGAGAATTGGGAGGGACATTTCAGCTATGGAGGCTCCCTGTGAGAAGCAAGTTATCCCAGTCCAACACCAGCGTCCCCAGCTTAGAGCGGTAATATCAGGAAAAGGACAACCCACAGCATCTGGCTGTGAAAAATCAGTGGAGATTGTCTCTGTCTGGGTGAGGTGGAAGGCTGCTGGTTTACTTACGAGGCCCATATACAAATTCACTCTCCGCAGGCACTCACTCTCAGCTCCAGTAAAGGGACTGTGGCTAGGGAGGAATGCAGAGAAAAATGGAATTGTGTGGCTCTAGGGCTAAAGCTGGACGGGCAGTCACGTCATCCCTTTCTTGAACCTTCTTACAACATACCTAGCAAGGGGGTGCCTTCTTTCCTGTGCTGAACAGTCCACACTCCTGTAGAGCCAAATTACAATGTAGTTAAGCTGATGAGGTTGACGCCGCTCAACTCCCCCATTGTCAGAGGTCTTGGCAGCAGCAGCCAGTCTTTGTGGCATGGTGCTGTGTTTCTTTAAAACTCTGAAAGACTGCCCAAGCCAGGTAGCTCGGATGGTTGGAGCATCCTCCCAGGCACCACAGTTGGGTTTGAATTCTGGTCAGATGACATACCTAGGTTGTAAGTTCAATTCCTGGTAGCGGCAAGTATGAGAGGCAACAGATTGGTGTTTCTCTCGCACATTGTTGTCTCTCTCTCTCTCTCTCCCTCTCTCTTTCTTTCCCCCTCACATTCCTTCCCTCCCTTCCTCTCTTTCTAAAATCAATAAATGTAGCCTAAGGTGAGGACTAAAAAATAATAATATAAATAAAAACTCTGAAAGATCGACAGGCTATAGTGGGTGGTGTTTGGACTCTGTGCCCTGTGCCTTTTGCTGAGTGGCACCAGACTCAACACTTGCGCCAAATCTAAATCTGCATTAGCTAGGTGAAACAATACTTTCTCCACCTTGGTGAATTTCTGACACCCCACCTCAATCAAGGAAAAAATGGCCTTAAATGACACATTTGACCAGATGTATTTAACTAAATATTTTACAGCATTTTCCCCCAAGCAGCAGAACATACACTCTTTACAAGTGTACGTGGAACATTTTCCAGATGACCACATGTTAAGTCACAAAACATGTATCAATGAATTTACGAATATTGAAATCATACCAAGCATATTTCCAACAACAATGATATAAAACTAGAAATAAATTACAGGAACAAAACTAAAAAACACACAACAAATGGAAACTAAACAACATACTATTAAATGACAGGTGACAAACACAAGGGCTAAATCCAGGCCTCTACCTTGTTTTTATCTGGCCGGTACCTTGTTTCCACCCGGTGGCAGAGCAGAGCTCCTTGCCCCTAGTTAAGGAGTAGTTACATTTATACAGTCCTAAAATAACATTCAGCCCTTTGAAAGCAACTACAGGGCTGATGTGGCTCCTGGTGAAATTGAGTTTGACACCACCTGTTTAAAACAATGAAGATCAAGAATAAATCAAAAGATACCTCAAGACAAATAAAAACGACAATGTAACAACCCCAAACCTATGGGACATAACAAAAGAAGGGTAATTCGTAACAATACAAATACTACCTCAAAATCAAGAAAATCTCAAATAAACAATTTAACCTTACAACTAAAGGAACTAAGTCCCCACCCCCCCCAAAAAAAACAGAGCCCAAAATGAATAAAAGAAGAAATAATAACTATCAGAGCAAAAGTAAACATAAGGTTTCTTACATACATACATACACACACACACACATACATACATACATACATACATACATACAAAACAATGCAAAAGATAAATGAAATCAAAAGCTGGTTCTCTGCAGAGATAAATAATATTGATGAATCTTTCACCACACCCATCAAGGATAAAAAAGACAGGACTCAACGAAATTAAATCAGAAATGAAAGAGAAGTGACAACTGCTACCACAGAAAAACAAAGAATTATTAAAAATACCGTGAAAATTATATGCCAACAAATTGGATAATCTGAATGAAATGGAAAATTTTATACAAAATATACAGTATTCCAAGGCTGAATTAAGAAGAAACAGAATATTTGAATACACCAATTACAGCTAACAAAATTCAATTAGTAATCAGAAACGCTCAACAACCAAAAGTCCTGGATCGTTTTGGAGCTGAAGCTTAACAAAACATTCAAGGCGGAAGTAACACCTATCCTTCTGAAAGTATTACAAAAAATTCAAGAGGAGGAAGCTTCCAAGTTCATTTTACAAAGCCAGATTTACCTTGATTCTAAATCCAGACAAAGATATTAAAAATAGGAAGATTGTAGGCCAATATCCATGATGAACATAAATACAAAAATTGTCAAGAAGACATTAGCAGGCCAAAATCAGCAATACATTAAATGATCATAAAACATGCTCAAATGAGATGTATTTGTGAGATGCAAAGTTGGTTCAATATCTGCAAATCAATTAATGTTTATATACCACATGAAGAAAATCAAGGATAAAAACCATATGATTATTATCAATAGATGTAGTAAAGCATGTGACAAAACCCTGCATGCAATTATTTAAAAAAAACTGTTAAAAAAAGTGGAAATAGAGGGGACATACCTCAATATAATAAATTCCATGTATAACAAACCCATTTCTAATATCATAATCAGTGGAGAAAAGCTAAAAGTATTTAAATTTGGATCAGGAACATGAGAAAGTGTTCATCTTTGCCACTTTTATTCTGAATAGTTTTGGAAGTTTTAACCACAGCAATAATGAAAAGAAGGAAAGTTTATCCAAATTTGAACCGAAGAAGTATAATTTCCATTATTAGGAGATTATTATAGAGACCCCTAAAAATCCCAACAAAAAACTATTAGAACTGAAAAATGAATTCAATAAAGTAGCAAAATACAAAACAAATATTCAGAAATCAGTCACATTTTATACACTAGTAATGAACTACCAGAAATAAAAATTAAGAAAAACATCTTTCTACAATTGCATAAAAATATCTAGGAATGAATTTAATAAAGAGGTAACAAACCTGTAGTCAGAAAATGATAGGACATTGACTGAAGATAAAAATAAATAGAATATACTGTGCCTTTAGATAGGAAGACTTAACACAGCAAAAATGTCCATACTACCCAAAGCAATCTATAGATTTAATGCAATTTTTCTGAAAATATCAATAACATTTTCACAGAATTAGAACAAATAAATCTAAAATTTATATGGATCCCAAATTGCCAAATAATGTTGAGAAAGAACAAAGTTGGAGGTATCACACTACCTAATATAGAACTATATTACAAGTCTATAGTCATCAAAACAGCATGGTACTGACATAAAAAGAGACACACACCTCAATGGAACAGAATAAAATTAAACTCATGCCAATATAGTCAACCTATGACAAAATAGGCAAGAACATACAACAGGTAAAGGCAGTCTAGTCAATAAACAATGCTGGGAGAAGTGGACAGATACATGCAAAAAGACAAAACTAGACCATCTTCTTTCACCACGTACAATAATAAACTCAAATGGACAATAGTGTGGTGATTGCTGCAGGGAAGGCGTCTAAAGGGACTAAACGGTAATGGAAAAAATACAATGAAGA